>NC_139518.1:51418558-52018558 GCF_947247035.1 Vipera ursinii | reverse complement strand
AATGTTGATTATTATTGTTACTATATTGGATTTAAAAGCTTTCAAGTATTTAAGCTCCTTACAAAATCAACAAATATTGAAATGGTACATGAGTGACTAAATAAATAGCATATTTACACTAAGTGACATAAATGAGTATGTCCCACTCTGAGTCTAACTGATTTGAAATAGTTTTGTGTACATATGTGTGAATTTATCTGAACCTTTTCCCTTCAAGTCCTGCATGTAGAATTTCTTTTTACTATCCCATAGATTGAAAACAGTTGCAGAAACTACTATTAAATTCTACTGTGATTTGTGCCATAAATATAGAAATATATATTTGTGCCATAAGAAAATCGCCAAGGCAAATAATATTGATGGTTATACACAGCCTTACGTTGGACACCCAGAATCATTTTTAACTACAATGGGGCCATCATAAAATGTTCTATCTGACTCTACTTTTGTCTGGTTGCTTCTTTTAACCAAAACAGAGTAACAAAGGTTTTCCCACAAGTCAGTTAAATTGAGGTGATGATAAATAATATCTGAAGAAATGTATATGTCCACCTTCAGTATTATATTCAACTCTCTCCGTTCTCTACAACACTGCCTTTTCTTTTTCCATGAGATCAGGAAAAGCTTTTTTACTTGCTTTGTAAAAGTGAAGTAAAACGTGAAAGTCAGCATTGCTACATTGACCTAGATCAAATCTCAGTGTTTTGCTGTTCCAATAAAATGCTGTAGGTAAGCATATGGGAAAACCTTAGGGGTTGAGTGGGAGGTGAATAAGAGGAGGAGAAAAAGAGCTCATACGATTGGGAAATATATATGAACATTTTCTCATATACTTTCTCTCTAATATAATGATACAACTTTACTGCTTGTCAGAATTTCTAAGGATTCATTCAGGAACACATTATGGCAAATACTATAGAATTCACAAATTGTCCAGACGTGTTCTATAACTGGACATTGTCATTTATGCTACAGTTTTTTTCCCTGGGAATTTGTTTCACATTTTTTCCAATATGATATTAGGACAATAATTCAAGCTTGGTTCAACTTTCTGACAGTTCAGTTAGGATGGAAAATCATATGCGTGCAAAATAGGAAGGAACTTTCGTATCACAATAAATCTAGATTTAGTAATTTTATAGTATTGGTTGGTTGTTTATTGATTATCTTTTATCTGTAGGTAAATATTACTGTTTTACAATATTACATTGTGCATTCCTAGGATCTGTACAATTCAGATTATGAATTAAATACTATAAAGTCACAAAGGGTTATAGTTCCTAATAGTAAGGAATGACTATGTGAAATCAGCCAACAATTAAGGCTTCTAGGCTGCTTTCATGGTTTATATAAGTTTATATAAGTAAACTATGCTGTGACAAAAATAAGACTGAGAAACTCAAATATTTTACTTTGGAAGCCCATCTGTTTTGCATTTTTGTTGTGCTTAGCTGATATTTGGTCAGATCTAGTAGTACTTTCGGTATCAAGGCAAAATCATATTTTATGTCTTTTCAAACATATTTTTTCAGATTTTACATACTCCTGTCTGATCCAGAAACTATTTTCTTTCTTGTTCTAAATAATCTCATTGTTCATAGCAAAACTCTAAGAAACTGTGATTTTAAAAAACATGCTCGGAAATGATGGTCTTAAACTGTTTATAAAATACTTGCAGGATGTTGGCCATCTGTACTTCTAGGTGGGACAATGTCAAAGAGTGGGACTGTTGGAAGGCCTGCCACCCCATGTGAACTTGGGTACCTAATCAAGCTTCTCTGACTGGATATGTAGATTCTATTCTAGCAAGGCATTGCTGGATATATTCCGGTGCAGTATCATATATAGCAAAAAAATAAACCCAGCTCTTTGAATTTCATCTGGAAGTCCAATATTATTTGCATCCTGATGCAAATAACGTAGCTGTATCATTTACAATAATTACATTCATTATTATGCACATACCATCATTTTTCCTACCTTGCCTCCTTCATGGACATCCATGAGTAGATATCCATCACAGTTTTACAGTATTGCCTGAATTCTGAGCAGATTTGTATATGTTTATTATACAACTATATTCCGTTTTTATGTTCTTTTGTACTCTTATTATGAGGACCACTCATTTGTTCCTAATGGTCTTCCTCTGTTAAGAGCTCCTTCTATAGGAGTATTTGAATATGTATTCAGACATGTCATTAATCTTATGTTCTTTGTTTTTCAGTAAAAGTATAATAGGCTGTTGCAGATATTTCTAATTCCATTTTACAGTCCACAAAATCTATAGACTACTAAACTTTCATTGTCATGACCTTTAATAGGGCAAACTAGTGCATCCTAGAGCAACATTTTTTGAACCATGGTATCTCAAGTGGTATAATTTAAAGAACATGTCCAAAATCTAGGACCCATAATAAAATTGAGGAAAGTTGTGGCTACTTCAGTGCTATTGGTGGCTGCTGCATTTCTGGGCTGTTGCTGTGGTCATATGATCTACATTTTCAATATTTCCCAGCCAGTCTTGCAATCCCTTGCTTCCTTTCCCAGTCAGTAGCAGCCACTTAACTGCCTTCTGGGAAGGGAAGGGAAGAAATCCTATGCAAACTACCCAGCCCGTGACACCTTTCTGTATCTTCCACAATGTATCCTTCCACACCCACTACCCTGCATGTACCTTCCCTGACCTGCATGGCATCCCCTGCACGTTTCCAAGCATACACAGGCATTCTTCTCATCCCACCTCATAGTATTCCATCCCTGACCTGCTTGGCATCTCTTAAGCTCTCCCAAGCATTCCCAGGCACCCTTCCCAACCCCACCATCATCCCCATGCCTCAGACCCAACCAGCATAGTACCTATTACACTCCCCTGTGATCATCACATATCATATTTCATTCCGCTGTGCATCATACCCAGTCTCCCCAGGGCACCCTTCCTGTCCTACACTCTCCACCCATCCACCCTCCCTGAGTGGCACACACTCACACACATTTCCCAATGCATTCAACACCTCTCTCACACCCACACATATCATTCCTGAAACACATCCCTGTGCACCACCTCAGTCCCTCCCTACCTGTCCATGGATACTTTTCTGCTGAATTTGAACTTGCAATTTCCTGCTGGCTTCCTCAACAACTTTTCTCTGAAAAATTCCCACAAAGAAAATAAATAGGAAAGCTGTCATGAATTTGGGGGAGGGAAGGAGGGAGGGAGGGAGGGAGGGAGGGAGGGAAGGAAGGAAGGAAGGAAGGAAGGAAGGAAGGAAGGAAGGAAGGAAGGAAGGAAAGGATGAATTTCTGATACTCTTTGCTAGCTTCCCACAAAATGGGGAAGCTGGCAAGAAGGGAGAAGTCTTTTTGCCCACCCATGGTCATTTTGTTCTCAGATTAAATAAGGAAGTATGTATCAGACAATGACTCAATGGGACATGGATTGTCTAGTTCAGTTTAAAGCTCTCCTGATGTAATTCAACATACTTCAGCCATTTTCCCCCCAGTCCTCATAAGATGCAGCTCATCTTGTACCAGAAGTTCTTTATGCAGAAAATATAACTGTGGTGCTCAAAACCAAATGTCACATTTTAGTACCATTCTTATAATAGGATCACATGGAATCAGGATAAGTAAGACATAAATAGTTGAGGTATTGTGAAGATGTTGTAACTTAAAGCTTTTTTTAAAAAAAACCTTTGCTAAAAGAAGGCAGAAAGTTTTTTATCAATCTGATACCGTTAGGGGTTTTTATCATATAAAGCCTGCTAATTCCTTCATTCTTTACTGAATGAAGACAATATGTTATCATGCATACTTCAAGCATATTAATTCTTTCTGTTAGTGTAATGTATTGGGTTTTTGTCTCACTAAAGAGTATCACGTGGGGTTAATTGCTGGAAAGTTGTTTAAGCAGGGAAGCTGGTTAACAGCTCCCAGCTCCTCAGACAACCCGTCTCCAGCACCACCGCTGGCTGCTTCTAGGGCGGCAATAAGTTGCTTTTTAAACCTATTAGCCGCCACCTAGAGGCCAGGGTATAAATAGCTGCATTCAGAGCCCTGTTTCTCGGTTCAGTTCCTGTAAGCAGATAAAGAATGATTCTTGCTGAACTCACTCGCCTTGTCGTCAATCAAGCAACAAACCCAGTATATAACAGTTAGGATATTTATATGGAACATAATTATGTTCATTGTTTGCAATTAGGTTTTGAAAGATTATGGGCCATGAAAAATTACAGTGATTAAGGAGGTTGTTATATTATTATGGTTGATTGTATATTCAGCCAGATGTGTAGGCTGAATTTGGAATTTTAATCCACCTATCAAGTCCTTGTTTGTTATTTGATGATGTTATTGTCACAGGATATAAGATATTGTCACAGGATGTAAGCTGTTCCAAGTAAAGCTAATTGACTGATGGTGATTTTGTCAATGTGATGCTATTCAAGTGGTAATCTAGATGTTTTTGGATTGCACTTAAGAGGCCTATTACTATTGATACTATCTTTGCTTCAAGATATGAGATTCAATTAAATCAAGTCCCTATTCATTACAGGAAGCCAGCTAAAAATCAAAGCAAAGGGTTTTTTTAAAAAATATCTGCCAATGACAGATACCTCACCACCTCTCTAAGAGATTTGTTTTAATATTATTAAACAGCTGTTTCTGTTCATAATTTTCCATGATGTTCAACTGGGTTTTTTTAATATAGTGAGCTTCTTATTCTATGACTTGTTGCCTGCAATATTTTTACATGTGGTAGATATGATTAAGATTCTTGAGATTCTTCTTAAATTCTGTTTATGATTTGCAGCATGCAATTATTCTGTACCAATTTATAAGACTCTGTAGATCATTCTGATCCATAATATCAACAGTGTTGGAGACCTATTTATTCTGGCTCAGATCTTGCATGATAGAAAGCAGCAATAATATTAGTATTTTCCTTTGCAATGAACAGATGTCAATTTTGTGGATGGTTAAGTTTCCTATTGGAGAAAAGTCCAATAGTCTTTGGCTACCATAGTACGTCCTTATGAGAAACAGGTATTTGACAGCTTTCATAACTCAATAAACCAGATAATTTATATTCACAAATGAACACCCAAAAGATGGGGAATGGGGAAAAGGATCAAATAGTTGTTGTTGTTGTTTAAAAAATATCTTGAGGCAGCCAAGGACTGGACAATTAGTTGTCTGAGGATCCTAGTTTTTTTCTACCAATATTTAAAGACAGCTATGTTTGAGGTTGAATGGAGGAGGAGGAGGAGGAGGAGGAGGAGGAGGAGGAGGATCTTAGTGCCCTGTTCTCTGATCCCATTCTAATTTTAAAATCTCTTTTAAAATATGAGGACCATAAATACTTGAGTGGGAAAATACATTCTGAATAATCAAAACCTAAGTGTTGATAAAGAGGACAGAGGGAGATTATGAGCTTTTCTGCCAATAATTATCAGATTTTGGCAGCTCAAAAATATATTGTTTACATAGGTAGTCCCAAAGTAACCTGGAGGGTAAATATGACAAGATCTGTAAGTAATCTCAAGAACTATTGCATCTTATTGTTTATTTGAGATGATAATTTGTGGAACTTCATGTGATAATTTGTGGAACTTCATTTAATTCAATGATCTCACATAAGAAGATATAAGACTATCAGAATTTGGTCTAATTTAGGAAAGTATTGGTCAAGATGACTCAATGAATCTTAACATTTTTAGATTAATGAAAGTGATTTCATTGTAAAAGACATTTTTGTCCTTTTTACTGTTATGAGATTGGAAAATACATAATAGTTTCAATTTTTATTCTGATAAATACTTTTAATTTATTATTTAAAATATATTTAAATACATATTTTAAAAACTTACAAAATAAAATAAAAATAAATACAAAATTAATAAATATATTGCTAATAAAACAGGCACCCTATTCCTAAATATACTGCTCAAAAAAAATAAAGGGAACAGAAAATAAGACATCCTACTATTAAATACAGTACATTGTGTTGTTTAAGTGTTCCCTTTATTTTTTTGAGCAGTATACTAACATCAGAAGCTTTTGCATAAAAGACAGCAGTCTGTAAAAAATAAATGATTGTTTAGAACTGTCTACAGAGTTCTACAAAATTATACAAAATGTTTGATATTGCAAACTTTAAAAACTCAGTATGCCTTAATTTAAGCTTTAAATGCTTGACTTGACTTCCAAATATTTATCTTCATCTCAAAACGCCTATTTTTGAAATCAAAATGGCCCTACAGTATTAGTGAATTTCTGACTTTAAAAATATGTAAAATTTGGAACACTTTATATAACCCAGGCGTCAAGCTCGAAGAAACTTGCATTAGAGATTGGATCGTCTCAGCTAAGCTTACATCGTTGGGTTGACACCAAGTAGTAATGGAGCTTGATAAACACAGTGATAAATTGTTTCTGAGATATGTAATCATGGCAGGCACTCCATCCAGATTGGCATAATTTTTGTCACACACATTTTATTTTTCTCTTACGTAAAATCATTGTAGAACTTTTCACCTTCCAGATGAAATGCTTTATTTTAGATCCTTGTCTTCATCTTTTATTTTCTACTTTTTCATTTTTAAACCTGTAAACTTTTTTTTACTCTCTATTTATACAGGACCAATGCTGTTCCACGATTGTATGGAATAAGAAAATTCAGCAATTTGTTTATTGATTGATGGATTTTAAATAAACCCTTTTCAATCTGTCCCAAGTGCTTTGGGCAAGAACAAGTATATCTTCATTTCATTTCATTCTCATGGCAAGCAAGTGAGGTTATCTGGCCTGACAGAAACATAAGCACTTCACACATGAATGATATCCGTTCAGTGTAATGATTTTGTAATTTTGACATCCAACAAAAGCAGCAACATCAATCATTCTTCAGATTTATGATTTGTCCTCACTGAAATATTGCCCATGGGATTTGGATAAAACTTCAAAAAAAATTTAAGAAATAAATTATTTTCTTCATTTATTATTACTATCATAATAGATTAAGAAAGTTCAGCATCACCAAAAGTAGAGACTCATTAATTACTATAATTTTGGAAAGAATCGCTAACGCCTATCTTGATAAAGTTCTTCATTTGTTTGTGAATATTTTTAAGGTTCATAGAAATGCACATTATCATTATTCTTTTTGTGCATATTTTTTCCAATGTGTGAATTTGGTTCTACCCATTTTCATTAGAATTCTGTAAAGTTCACATTTTAAAAGCTAATTAAATTATTAACTTCAGGGTTCAAAAAATGTAATACATTTATTTAAAGTATGAAATTTATTTATTCATAACATTTTGGAACCACTTATCTTACAGAGGGACACAGATGAACTCTGGGTAATGTACAATAATTATTTTTCTTCCTCAAAAGATCAATTCTAAAATATCTGAAATATATCTCAAATTTTACAGGAGATTTCCCTAGAAACAAATTACTTTTAGAAGAAAGTCCCCATTTATTTATTCATTTATCAAACTTTTAATCCACCCATTTAAAGCCACTTCATATTAATAATAGAATTTTTGTACTGGAACTTCCAGTGAATGTGATTTCTATTTTTATACATTGTTGAGGAATTTCATTAGTGAAAGATCTATCCTCTGGGAAATTTATCTGCCATAGTTTATCTTTTCTTTAAGAAATCATTGGTAGGCTTTCAAAAAACCCAACAATTCACCTGCAGGTTATTTTATTTTTATTTTATTAAATTATGAAATTAAATTTAATACTTATTTTTTATTAAAACTTTTAGATTAGAAGATAAAAGCTAACACAAACTAATGAAAAATAAGGAAGAGCAAGTGAAAAATAAATCAAAGAAAAAGCAAAAAGTGCAAGAAAAAAGTTAAAAATAGAAAAGAAAGGGCAATTCACATCAATTATAAATTTAACTCTTTTTCTAGGATCATCAAATCAACTCTTAAGTACACGGAATGATTACTCCTAAAAATAAACAGGTCTAGAAACATTAAAATAGACCAAAAAGGAAAAAAGACTGACCTATATACAGTATATATGCAATAGGGTTAAATGTTTTGAATCTGATCTTGAAATATTTCCACAATGGTGAAAACTGAATAAACTGTTTGGATTTTAAAATGGGCCAAGTTTGAAATATTTCAGGTTTGGTGTTTTTTTGTATACTCCCGCTGCATAGAATAATTGGTAATGTGTATGCAATTTGCACATCAGATATTTCTCCTTCTAGAAAGATAATAATTTCAATAATTTTATGTCATTTTAGTTTTCACTCTTGATTATCTACAAAAGAAAAAGTTGCATTGTCAAAAGAAGCTAATAGGTTTAAATTCAAAGGTATGATTTTTTTCAGATGAGGTTCTTCAGCAAATAAAAGCAAACCAACAGAATAGCAGAGTGAAGAGTTTGAAGAGATCTTGGAGATCTTGTAGTCCAACCCCCTGCTCAAGCAGGAGACACCATACTGTTCCAGACAAGGGGCTGTCCAGTCTCTTCTTAAAAGCCTCCAGAGATGGGGCACCCACAACTTCTGAAGGTGCGTGTGTGTCTGTGTGTTTGTGTGTGTACGTTAGTGTGTAAAATATATGTGACAAAATCCATACAATATCTTCAGCTGTGTCAATATTTTTCCATTCAAAGTGAATATATTTTATTCCTGCAGTCTACAAGGTCTTTCTTGCTAAGTTTGTTTTGCACTTTGTTTATGGAATTCAGATTTTTACTGTTACAGAGTTTAATAACCTGCAAGCTCTCTAATCCAACTTGATAAGAACTATCTTTGTAATTCATAGATGCACCAAGAATACTGCCTTATGGTTAAGGAGTTATGTGAGTGCCAGTGCTTGATACTCTCTCATTAATTTCTGGCTAAAATTGTTTTCCCTGTGAGATACTTACAGGCCATTTTAAATCAATTTGGATGAAAAACACTAATATGACTTCTGATCAGGACTCTGATATTCTTCTCAATCTGTTCAATTTAGTACCTTTGTTTGTTCTATTTTTTATAACTCATGATTGAAGAATATCACCACTATTATTTGTATTATTTTATTATTATTGCTACATTATTTTATTGTATTTTATGTTTATTTATATCAATAGATTTTAGTGAAATGATAGTTGATGATGATAATGATGATAGACAGGTAGGTGATGGTGATGGTGATGATGGTGATGATAATGATGATGATGATGATGATGATGATGATGATGATAATAATAATAATAATAATAATAATAATAATAATAATAATAATAATAATAATGAAACTCTATACCATTTCAGACAAATGACTGTCTAGTCTCTTCTTAAAAACTTCCAGTGTTGGAAAATTCACGGCTTCTGGAGGCAGGTTGTTCCACTGATTAATTTAGATAGATAGATAGATAGATAGATAGATAGATAGATAGATAGATAGATAGATAGATAGATAGATAGATAAAACAGACACACACACAGGTACAGAGCGATTGATTCCTCACTTAGCAACTGTCATTCTCTAATTGCTGAAAGTTATAACAGTGCTGCAAAATAACTTTACAGCTAATGCCTATATTTACTTTTGCAACATGCCTCTGTCACTTGATCACCATTATAGTGACTATGTATTGTCCTATGCCTGACCTGTTTTCCTTTTTTGTCTGTCTCCTAGCAAGATGGATAGATTGGAGACCAAGAGATTACAAGGGAATAAGCAGGCACAAAATGGGAATACAGTGGGCTGTTTGCATAGCACACTTGGAGCTATCTACATCACCCACATTGCTTTTAATGTGTATTCAAGGTAAAAAAAAAATCCCTGAAATGTATTCAAGGAATTTATTGCTATTGGTTTCTAGCCTCTGTCTATAATGAAACAGTACTGAGATATGTGGAAGTCCAGCACAATCATTTCCAAAACTGGTGAAAAGCAAAGGTGCAATCACATATATCAGTGACATGCACATGGCAAATGTATATTAACTCTATTAATTTTTACCCATAGAATCAAGTAATCAGGACAACCAACAATAAATATAAAAAGTCATGATTTGACTGTTTTTGCTGCATGGTAAATAACTTGCACACCGGATTACATTAGAGTCAGACAAGTTGATTTAGGGAGGGTCCTGCTGATAATGACATAAGGTACATTTAAAACCAGCTGAGTTCATCAACAATCTTTATGACAGTGATGAGTGTACATTATTTATTATGACAGCTCTGCAATATTCAAGGCTACCCCACCTGCAAGAGCTGGTTAAAGGATGTGCATCTTGTCAAATCAATGTTTGCTCACAACTCCTGAGGAGGTATTTGCCAGTACATCAATCTTAAATCATCATATATGTTTTACTGGATTTTATCCCTCTTCTTAAAACAGATAGGGCAGCAACATCCTTCAAGATGTGCACTTTTCAATTAACTGCCCAGCTGTTTACAGTAGCACTAAGCATAATGAGTGATTTAACTTTTTTTGTATCACTTTGATGAATGGCTGGCCTTTGTTTATTTCAATGCAGCAACTAATTTTCTGTGGCAATCTGAAGCATTAACATGATGGACCCATTGCAAACTGGCTTTGAAAACAAATTATTGCTTGAGTCAGAAGAATTTATATGGCAAAGATAAAAAAATTTCTGAATTATGAATGGAATGTAAATGAAATGCAAAATGAATAATCAGGGGGGCACAGAAGACTAAATTAATTCTAAAGTGGTCCAGATTTTTATCTCCTTAACTACAAGGACCTATTTTTCACCTGTCTTAAAGAGGCCCATCCATATATTGATTTTTATATAATAAATGATGGAACATCCTCTCTTCTGCCCCTAGTATGTTGTACAACTGTAGTATCATTTCTGAACATGAAGTTTTCAGACTATTGGATTACAAGCAATTTACAGTTTAAAATCTGACAGCAGGAGAAATGAGAAAGAATTGTACGCACTTTGACTAAATCAGTTTTAATTAGTTTTAGTTCTGCTAGGATGACAGTCAGATTCCATTAAGCACCAATGGGCTCACGGACAACTTCTTTGGCAACAGCCAGCTTCTATACCTATCCTGACTACAATTTTTCAGGTTCTGTTCACTTAAAAATATGAAGCTACTTCTAACTATTCTAATAGGAGAGCTAACAATAGTCAGAGAATAATTGAACCAGTTTGTTTCTGGGTAAATGGATCTTTTTTAATTGGCTATACACAAGGCTTCAATGACAGCCATTTTGTTAGTGTCCACGATAAATGTTCTGTGCTACTTCCAAAGCGTTGCCTATTCGTTCAGTAAAAGGATAGTATTAAGAAACTAAAACATTCTGAATAAATAAGTTGTAGGAAGGTGTTGAAGGAACTAAATAAATTGAGGGATAGAAAAGAATAAAGCCATTTATGTGTCTGTGTCTTTCAATCTGTTTTTGATTCTTGGGGAGAAATCCCTGCAGCTTTAGAAGTGATTAATCATTGTCTTTTTAATTTGGCTGAAAGAGAATAACTGGCCCAAAGTCATCCAGATGACTTTTGTGCTTTAAGATGGGACTAGAATTCATTGCCTCCCATTTTCTAGCCTTGTGCCTTTACTACCACATCAAACTAGCCTTGTGCCTTTACTACCACATCTTATAAAGTCAGAGAGGGCTTTAAACATAAGGACTGGGGCCAAGAGTTAGTGGTAAACACATTGTCTTACAAAACAGGTAGAAAGAGAAAAGAAATAAAGGCATGAATCTCTAAATTAAAAAGAATATTGTACAAAGTAATATCTCCCAAATTTGAACAAGTCTTCAGAGATAATCATGATCTGCATTTTTTCCATTCATCTTACTGAGATTTAATATTACATGAAAGAGTGGAAGGCCCTGACTTGCCTTTACTCAACCATTTATAAGACCTTTTAGAAATCTCTGTTACTTGTGAAAAGTTGAGTAAAGAGGCAGTTGGTGCCTTTCTTAATTTACATATCTATATTCTCACCATAAACCATCTGTGGAAAAATCTATATCATAATATCCATGACTGAAAATGCCCTTATTGGGACCAATCAAAATGTCTAAAACACACTCACATACAAAATATTTTAAATTGTCCAGAACTCCTCATCTGATGTTCTTTGAATGGCCTTCCTGGCTCACACTGAGTAGGAACTAACCAGATATTCAACATGGTATGATTAGAGTCTCTATTTATATCAGAATGAGCCATTGAATGTAATTTATTACATAATGTCCACGTGATGTGACCACTTCATGTACTCCCAGTAGTTTAAATCTGGCACTTCTATTTCCTGTTCTTCCATTGACTTAATTAACAACTTTATGCTTCTCTGACTTGGTTCTAAGTGGCAGGTGGCCATTTACAGAAATAGTATACTTTTTTTTATCCCACCATGTTTTTGGAAGGATGATACATCAGGGTGTAGAATCCTGTAAAGGTTTCTAATTACAGGAATGTGGAATAATTTTGGATGCTGTTGCTGCTGCTTTACAGTCTTAAAAATAATTAAAAGAAAGATGAAGAAAAAGAGGAGAATGTAGCACAAAGTGAAGATTCTGGTCACAGACAGTTTCCTTCTTCTGAAACTTTAAAGATTTTACCAACTCCCAGATTTCAAAAGAAACTTTCCTACTTTTCCAAACGGATTCCAAATTGATAACAACAATAGGCATATAGAATGCCAAAATAAACTAGATACAAATATCAGCCTTGCTTACTCTAAATGTGTTCTGCTTCTTTTTAAAACCAATGAACATCTTTGCTCTGCCAGTTGTTCTGGGAAAGTACTTCAAAATCTATAATAAAATCGATAGTATCCCATTAGAGCTAATGCTGGTAAGCCATTTTATTCAGATGGCTCTCTTTGGTCCTCACAGAAGGTAACTAAATGTTTCAACATATTCCAATCTTCCTTTGTATCTGTAGCTTCCATAGAAAGGAAGGTTGTAAAAGTTATTCCTGCTTTCAAGTGCTCATGCTATGCAATAGCCTGTTCAAAGCAGTACCTGTTAATACCTTATTAACTTAGTAACTCTAAAGACCACGGCACACTCAGTATGATCTGCAAATATAAACATAAAAACAACTTTCAGATTGTGTCATTAATCATTCCAGTTATTTCTAGCTTTTCTTTCCTAGGGAGATGCTAAATTGGCAAAGTCTCTTTTTTTTTCAAAAAAAGAGAAAGAATGTCACAGAGTGTTTACATCTGCTTAAAGCCAACTGAAGAGTATTGCATATAAACATCTCATTTAGTGAAAATACAAGCACAAAAAGTTGACAGTGGAGCAAAAACCAATAGAAAAGATTAATTTAGTAGGATGTGGGTGCCGGAGATAAGCCCTTGAGAGGTAACAGCTTGTTTTCAGTGATGTCTCAAACAGAACTCTGCTGCTAAGCACATTTAATTATGATTAAAGCTGTGAAAGAAAAGCATGACAGAGCTGCTGCACAGACCCAAGACCAAAATTCCACCTCAGCTTTTGGGCGAATTTGGTTGGAACCAGAAATCATGGGAACGACTTGGCTCACATGTAATTTTTATATATATATAAAAAAATATATATCATAAGAATCTCATCAGGGAAGCTGCTACTCCATCACCATCTAAGGTCTGCCCTCAAACTTTGTTGTAGTATAAGTTTATAATGGGATCATCCATTTTATAATGTGGTTTGAAAAGCAATAAACTCAGCAAGACTATTCTGCCACAGAATAAAAGATGGAGATTAAGAAAGCCATACAAATAGCAATCTCGTTCACATGTTGAATTTTAACCACAGTTTAAGCAAACAATCTTAAAATAAGCCACAGCTAATCAGGTTCATGAACTGAACAAAGCCTACAGGAAGAGTGAAGAAAGCAGAAGCATGAAGTCTCCAGTTCTCTTTCTACATGGACGAGGCAATCCTACAGACATACTGTATAGGACCTTATAGCATAAAACTGCTCTTTGAACTATACATATGGAAGCCTATAATAGCCTACACAACAACCATAGTATAGTGCTACATGATCATAGCATTTTCAATTTGTCAACTTCTAGACCAATTGCCATTTCCAAGTATTTTCAAAGGCAGCTGTACACAGAATGCTTCTCAGCAATTCAGATAGGTAGTAAATATATGGATGCAAGAATCTTTCTATAGTTATTATACTCGTCTAATTTGATGATTTTAAAAAGGGGGTCGAATAAAAGAAATGCTTATCTGCATAGTGCTTCTAATACGATCAGGAATGCCATGAATAAATGTTGTGGTACTGAACAATAACAGAGAATTCAACTGTTAGCTTGGCCATTTGCAAGAATTTGCCTCTGCAACATTGTTTGTGTTACAGGTTTACACAATAGAACAGTTTTGAAATGAAAACTGCTGGGAGTCAAAATAAAATAGGCCGGTATGTTAACATTAAATAAATAAATGCAACTCAGTGATCATTGACTAGGGATGCAGAGGTGATTCTGTACCATTCTTTGATAGTCATTATAACTTAATAAAGTCTGCAAAAATAGTATAACAATTGGCTGAACAAGATAATAATTCCTCCCTCGGTACCTGGAATCCATTAATGACAAAAAAAATTCTCATAATGTGGAAAATTTAAATGTGCAACTGCAGCTAACAACTCAAACAGGGAGTTTTTAGAAGGCACGAAGTTTATTGCACAGGATCAAATGTGGAAAGAAAGGGGAAAAAAGGTTTGTTCCTAGATGTATTATTTCAAGATTCTTGAATATTTCAGCAAAGTTTGTGATTGAAACTGGGCATAATTAGAAAGCTGAAGAATCTGCAGTTCAAAAAGATCACCAACATTTTGAATTAGCTGGCTGTTCAACATGGCTGCTTGAGTTCAGCCCACTCTTGTCCACCATTCAATTGTGAAATGGGTGACTGAGTCCCTGGGTGCCCCAAAAAAGATTTGTGATCTTGATAATGGTTGGTGAAGAAAAATCTTTAAGCTAATCTTCAGTGTTCCACTGGGAAAAAATTGTCTGTGGAAGTTGTAATAGAAAAAATGAATAGTGAGTTCGTCTATGTGAACTGCATCTCACATGTTAGATTTTTCAACAATTAGAAATAAGCATTAATTGTAATGCATGAAGGAAAGCAGTAAGTCCAAATTACTTTTCATGACGAGAGACAGCATCTTTAACCACTGAGCCATCATGCCCCCATGTAAGAACTAAAGAATCAACAAATTGTTTTAAATGAGATGCTTTTTATCTGTTTTCTTTTGTATAATAAAAAATAAGAGACTTTAGCAAATATGTCAAAGAACTTTGCAAACCAACTTCTGTCTTGCAACATGAGAGAAACAGATATTAACCACTAAAGCACAGAAAAATAAAACTGTCTTAACTAGAGTAAAAAATACAGATAAGTTTAATAGCAGACATATCGAACTATTTTTTGTAAACTATGTTTACAAAATGAGAATCCACTGTATTTCTGCTGGATGAACAACTGCAAAGGGAATGAAGCAATGCTTCAACAAAACCACATGCTATTACATTTCCATCACTGTGAATGATGTAGCATGTTCCAAAATTTGTTGCTGTAATTGTGAGTTGGATGAATCATTTTGCTGCCTGAAAATCCATCATTGCCACATTATTAGACCCTTTAAGAAAAATCTGTTCCTGGATCACTAGCTTTTTGACGTGGTATATTTGTTGAAAATAAAACATTTATTGGAGCGAATTCTCTACCTGAAAGGCACCAGCTTGGGAAGCTTCCCGTTATGGCAAGGGTGGTTCTTATAAGATTTTTTAAAAGAAAGTATAGATAGATCAACTAAAGTTAGTGCTTGCTTAGAATCACTCAAGTTCAAGACTAACAGTGTCGCAGAAAGTAATTGTAACATACGACTTATTCCCATATTTATTTTCTTTCAGCTATCATCAGAGCTGTGAAATAAAGCCATAACATTATGTAATGAATGCATTGGCTCTGAAATACTAATAGAAATAGGGTCATGGGTCAGCAGCAGTATATGTTCTTTCTTTCTTTCTTTATTACTTAGTTCTTCACTGTTTATTTGATCTCAGAGCCAATTTGGCATCATGCCATATTTCTTTCCAGATTCTTAGAAAGAGATAAAGCAAATTAAACCCCAGCATTGTCTACCAAAGGACAGTTGAATCAGCTTGACAGAGTTACCCAGGTGTTATAGTACATTATTGTAATATTTTTATATAGTATATGCTGATATCTAAGCCCAATGCAATACCTATATTGTATATTGTATTAAAAAATGGATATATATTTTTTCTAAGCAAATAAATAAGTAAAGTTTTCCAAACATTTTCAAACTAAAGCATTGTTGCCTAAATCACATCTACCACTGAAGCTGATATTTCATTACACTGATATGATGGGACTCATAACAACAAAGAAACAGATTGATCAAGAAGGTTAATCAAAAGGGTTAATCGAGAGGGTTAAACAATGTAAATATATTTTCTTAATCTCAAGGATATTTTGTTTGAAAGTCAGCTCAAATGCAGTATTAATAACATTTCTCTATTTTGACATGGGGAGTAAGGTATTGTACTTAACAATATAGTCCCATTCATGTCTGATCTGAATGAATCCTTTTTGCATCCAGTTTAACTTGATCCCAAGTAGATGTGCTAAAGAATAAACAAAATAAATCAGTGAAACAATGAGATATTTCATGAAACCATTATTTCTTACATTATAAGATTAATGCCATAATTTTTCAGTCAAATCAGTATAATTTTCTCAGTTAAAATAAGATCTCTGTTGGATCAGGCCAAAGTTTAATCTAGTTTAGCGTTCTTTTTATCACATAGTCAACCAGAAGCCTTTGGAAATTCCACAAGTAGCTCACAAACACAATTCCAGCCCTACTTTCTACAGTACCATAGGCATCAGTATGAATAAGCATGTGTCATATAATTTACAGTATATGCTGCGTGTTCTTTAGCACTGGTTCACATGGCAGTACTAAAATTTCAAAAGAAAATTCACCAAGGAGAAACAAAACTAAAAGCTCTTCTGTCTCTTAGAGATACAGTGAAAGAAATAAACTAATCGGGATGACAGCATAAAATACATCACTACCCATGTTGCTGTAGCATGCCTGCAAAAGTTACGTTTCAGATTAACTGCCATATTTGTGTAGGAAACTTAATGTATCAGAACTTCCTGAGGCTGAATAAAGCCTATTTCTCAATCATAAACAATGAACAAATGATGTACGACAGGGGAAGGCAAGTTGATCTACTCATCAATTAAGAAGGGGAAAGTGGAAAAAGAAAACTATTATGTTTTTAAATGGTATATTAATATAAAGCACTGAAATATTTTCCATTCAATATTAAAATCTATGTTGATTTTCTGCCCAGTCCTGCTGGGCTTTGGTAATGTTTAAAATACAGTAGAAGCTGTTAGTCTGTTTTGAAGACACAGCATGCTGTCCTAGCATGCAACAAATAAATGTTTGTTATGTTGGCTTGATATACTTTCAACAGCAGCCTCCTAGAGCATTATGGTTGCTCCCTCAAGGTTCCAAATTCTCAGCCATGATGATTATTGCAATCAGCTCCAGCTCAATAAGCTAAATGAGCCACTTAACTGTCACCCTATGAGAAAGTCTTGTGACATGTATCCAGCAGAAAGAAATGGCATTTGTGTGTGTGTGTGTGTGTGTGTGTGTGTGTGTGTGTGTGTGCCCGTGCACACTAATAATGCAATTCTTCACACTCAGCCCATTTTGCTGCTAGCATTTGGAAGTGTGTTTTTCCCTTATTGATGCTGTTCTAAACTGATATTCAGTGTTCCTGAAGTCTTCAAAAAACATTACAACTCTAAAAAAAAGTTCTGTTCCTCTTCCCCCACTATTGGATTCCTATATGCATTCATTTCCCAAAGGAATATACATTTATTTTGCTACACATGAACAAAAAAATTGAAATATGTTGGTGAAATGCAGGGACCTTAAGTCCGAGAACAGAGGAGAATCACTTTTGAACTGAAGAGTTTAAGTATCTGAAAGGACTAAGGTTAAAGCAGAGGAAAGAAGCTTGCTTTACTACCTTATTCTGGGAAGAACATTCAGATACCATCTACCAGTTAACATAAGGTTCAGTCTCGTTCTTTGACTACAAGACTACAGGCCAATGGATGACTCTAAGTCCTGACTTCCAGGATGAATAGGAGAAATATCAGCTTGGTCCATCTCTCAAAAGGATCAACTCTTCAAATACATTTTATTTCTTAGCATGTCGTTCCTTTTTCCTTTCTTTCTTTTTATTATGTCTTATCGGTTAATCTGTTTTGTTGACAAAGATGAATAACATATAAACATACAGCTATGGTATACTGTAAAAAATCATTTCCTCTATCAATTATGGAGAAAAGTGAAAGAAATGTAAAATAAAGTAAATATGATCATTAGAATCCAAAAATATTTTCATGTGTACATGGTAGTTGAGCAAATCATTGTGACCTCCTTTGATACTTATCAGGAGGGAAAAATCACTAAATAAAAATCTCACATATTCTTTTTCTGAGCTACTGGGTTATAGCACGAAATGATGAATAAAATATTTTATTTTTAAGACCTGCACAGACTAGATAATGAAGTTGTTCAGGGTGTATTGTTTCTATTTCCTTTAATCTACATGGAGACATTCACTATTTTTAGGAGAAAATAATATTCACAAAGGACATAATCACAAAGGGCAATTTAGTAGAACTAGGGAGAAAGATCTCCAGTGCCCATCATATTTGTCGAATTGCTTGTGGGGTTGGGGTTAAAGGGTCTCTTACTCATTTCCTATCTAAATGGGGGATAAATACCATTTTTATGTCCTACCTGACTTCATTCTAAGCTATCTTTATATAAGGGAGTAGTGATAAGGGATTAGGATTTTAAAACAGAAACATCATATACTTTCTTCAATTTATTTTTCCCAAGAAGAGATAAATTTATCCCAGAAAACCAATGTGGCTAAGCATTTCAGATACATACATACATACATACATACATACATACATACATACGTGTGTGTGTGTGTAATTGATTTTTTACAATAACAATCTTTAGTGCTTAGTAAACAGCATGTTGTCTGGGTTCATATATTTGAAAAACAAACAAATATAATTAATTGCTATAATTACATAATCAATCTATTAATTAATTATATATTTCTTTGATCTTCTCTTCTTGCAATAGTATTCTCCTTTTATCAACATTAAGCAAATATTGTTCTTAATATTTTCAATATATACACGGTTGAATATAAATATTTTTCTTGTGTTTGTACAAATAACAGTAACATCAGCATATAACATCTTTTCTGATCCACTTATTTTCAATTATATTCATAAAAGTCATCATATTAAGTCACTCTATATCCTGTTTTCAAGATTCTTATTTAAGTTTAATTTCCCCTCTATATTCAAACCATTCTTATCAATTATAATTTTCTCAGTGTTAATTACCTTTAAATATCCCAACTTTTCATTCACATACACCATCCCAATATGTTTTATATTTCATATATTATAAAGAATACTATACTACTTATATATCTTATCCCTCTTTCTGTAAGGCCCCTTTATATCCATGATTTATATATTCTTTTAACCATATTCAAACAAGTGTTTAATCATATAGTACTCCATCTGGTAGGTTGAATCAAATCTCTTGACTCTAATTCTAGCCTTCTTCTTTTGTGAAGTAGTTTTCCAAGTCAGTGTGTTCAGATTGCCAGGGGATTCTTCCTGTATTTTTGAGAATGTTGTTGGGAATAGAAAGACAAGTTAGGTAGAATATGCATATATTTTTTTTGTCTTTCAAACTCTCCTGACTGCTCTATAATCCATTTTGTTAGATCTTCTTTCCTATCTTCAAGTTTATTTTGAAGTTCTGAAAAATAAGATATCTTTTCCATTTCCATTGTTGTGGGAAAATCTTGCAAGGTTTTTTTTTGTTTGTATTACAGTGTAGTTCTCTTCATTTGTAGCTTCTCTCTTTGGGTCCTGTCCTCTAGTTTGTATTCTGTTATCTGGTTTGTTTGTTCATTCTTTGTTGTCATTTTCTGAGAGTTTCTTAATTGTAGGTTTAAGTTAAAGATGTGTTCATTTATGTTGTCAAAGTTGTTTTTAATCTCATCATGATTTGAAACTGTTGTCATTTAAATCTGTCACAGCTTTGCATACATTTCTTCCTGGAAAACATTTGCCTTGTCTTGAAGTATTTCTCCTGCAGATCTCTGATGTTCCAGGCTAGGGCCTTCAGAAGGATATATTAGGTGTGGTTTCCTGCCACTTTTTGATAGGTATGTAACATTCATTTTGTCTCCTCCCTCCAGATAGTCTTTCACTGGTACCATAGTCTCTGTAATTAGCCTTGTCAAACCAGCCAATATGAGGGAAGTCTCAAATGAAATGCAAATGGATCTGATGGATGATGAACAGGAGATGAACAGACATTGAATCAAGAAACTGACTTGGATTTTTTTTCTCTGTATATATAAAACAGCTCTGCTAAGATTTGAAAATATTTTTTTAAATGTAACAAACAAAAGGATAAAATTTAGAAAGGAAATATGCTAAGGTTCTGAAGAAATTACCTATGGGACTTTTTTTGAACAGGTCAAAGAATATCTTTAAAAAGTCAGGAAAGCTTGGCTTTTACTGTATATAGTTATATCCGGTTGCCTTTACAGTACTGAACTTTTACTGAAAAATATTGATAGAGTATTTGGATTTTGTTTTCCTTGTCCATGAGATGAGCAATTGGAAGAAGAGACATGATGAAGAAAATAGATATACCGTATATACTTGAGTATAAGCCGACTCGAGTATAAGCCGAGACCCCCAATTACACCCCCAAAAACTGGAAAAAGTTGTTGACTCGAGTATAAGCCGATCCGCCATTTTGCAAGCCTGAATACACAGGAATACCCTGTGTGGCCGCGGCTCTCGGGGAAGCCCTGGCTGTCCGCTTCCTCGCTCCACGCTGCCATTCGGGGCCCGCGCGTTCCCTGGGCAAATCGCGGCGCCCAGCAGGCGAGGAAACACGCCCGCTCCAGTCGCCCCCCCTTCCCTCAGGAGACGCGAAGCAAGTGACCGCCCGGAGCTTACCGAGGACTTGCTTCGGTGCTTCCAGGATCGCGTGCACCTCTCCCAAGCCGCCGCCATCCGGAGACCTGCCAAAGTTTGGGGAGGTTTGGGGAGGTGCGCGCGCACCTCCCCAAACCTCCCCAAACGTCGGCAGGACTCCGGACCTCCGTGCCCTGCCTGCCTGCTTCTTTCCGCTGCGGAAAGAAGCAGACCTCCGGAAAGAAGCAGATCTCCGTGCCCTGCTTGCCTGCTTCTTTCCGCAGCGGAAAGAAGCAGACCTCCGCGCCCTGCTTGCCTGCTTCTTTCCGCTGCGGAAAGAAGCAGACCTCCGGAAAGAAGCAGACCTCCGTGCCCTGCTTGCCTGCTTCTTTCCGCAGCGGAAAGAAGCAGACCTCCGCGCCCTGCTTGCCTGCTTCTTTTCGCTGCGGAAAGAAGCAGACCTCCGGAAAGAAGCAGACCTCCGTGCCCTGCTTGCCTGCTTCTTTTCGCTGCGGAAAGAAGCAGACCTCCGGAAAGAAGCAGACCTCCGTGCCCTGCTTGCCTGCTTCTTTTCGCTGCGGAAAGAAGCAGACCTCCGGAAAGAAGCAGACCTCCGCGCCCTGCTTGCCTGCTTCTGTCCGCAGCGAAAAGAAGCAGGCAAGCAGGGCACGAAGGTCTGCTTCTTTCCACAGCGGAAAGAAGCAGGCAAGCAGGGCACGGAGGTCTGCTTCTTTCCGCTGCGGAAAGAAGCAGGCAAGCAGGGCACGGAGGTCTGCTTCTTTCTGGAGGTCTGCTTCTTTCCGCAGCAAAAAGAAGCAGGCAAGCAGGGCACGGAGGTCTGCTTCTTTCTGCTGCGGAAAGAAGCAGGCAAGCAGGGCACGGAGGTCTGCTTCTTTCCGCTGCGGAAAGAAGCAGGCAAGCAGGGCACGGAGGTCTGCTTCTTTCCGGAGGTCTGCTTCTTTCCGCAGCGAAAAGAAACAAGCAAGCAGGGCATGGAGGTCTGCTTCTTTCCGGAGGTCTGCTTCTTTCCGCAACGAAAAGAAGCAGGCAAGCAGGGCACGGAGGTCTGCTTCTTTCCGGAGGTCTGCTTCTTTCCGCAGCGAAAAGAAGCAGGCAAGCAGGGCACGGAGGTCTGCTTCTTTCCGCTGCGGAAAGAAGCAGGCAAGCAGGGCACGGAGGTCTGCTTCTTTCCGGAGGTCTGCTTCTTTCCGCAGCGGAAAGAAGCAGGCAGGCAGGGCACGGAGGTCTGCTTCTTTCCGCAGCGGAAAGAAGCAGGCAGGCAGGGCACGGAGGTCTGCTTCTTTCTGGAGGTTTGCTTCTTTCCGCAGCGAAAAGAAGCAGGCAAGCAGGGCACGGAGGTCTGCTTCTTTCCGCTGCGGAAAGAAGCAGGCAAGCAGGGCACGGAGGTCTGCTTCTTTCCGGAGGTCTGCTTCTTTCCGCAGCGGAAAGAAGCAGGCAGGCAGGGCACGGAGGTCTGCTTCTTTCCGCAGCGGAAAGAAGCAGGCAGGCAGGGCACGGAGGTCTGCTTCTTTCCGCAGCGGAAAGAAGCAGGCAGGCAGGGCACGGAGGTCTGCTTCTTTCCGCAGCGGAAAGAAGCAGGCAGGCAGGGCACGGAGGTCCGGAGACCTGCCGACGTTTGGGGAGTTTTGGGGAGGTGCGCGCGCACCTCCCCAAACCTCCCCAAACTTCGGCAGGTCTGCGGACGGCGGTGGCTTGGGAGAGGTGCGCGCGATCCCGGAAGCACCAAAGCCTCGGCCGCGCACAAGTCCTCGGTAAGTTTTTTTTGTTGACTGGAGTATAAGCCGAAGTGGAATTTTTCAGCCCAAAAAGTGGGCTGAAAAATTCGGCTTATACTCAAGTATATACGGTATCTGGTTGCCCTTACTGGACTTTTTCTGATAAAGATTGATTGACATAGTATTTTGTTTTCTTTACTTAAAAGATGAGCTATAGAGACAAGAGAGATTATATTTTATTTAGAGACTGTGATAAACTGTTAAAATTGTTTTTATCTGCCAGGATAAAGGACAACGTTATTTATTTTTGTCTTCTTTCTTTTTCTTCTTTCTTTTCCTTTTTCACATCCGTATTTTTTTTCTTTTTTGTATCTTTGTATTTTTTGCAGTTTGTGTTAACTTCTATCCTTTACAATTCTTAATAAAAGTATTTGAGGAAAACAGAAATGTACTTTAACAGCTTTAAATCTTAATTTTCTTGGCTCATCATGATATTATATATAGCCAAAAAGAACTTGCTGTAATATCTACCTTTTGAACATCATCTGCCTGCAGATTACAATATTCCCAACCCTGCTGATCTTTTATAAGGCCCTATGTCCGCGGAAGGCCACCGTTGTCCAGATACTTGGGTGTGAGTCACTCCTCCTGAGATGCAGCCCTAGAGCTCAGTTGGGTTTGTTACTGGCGTACCTCTTGCCCAGCTGCGTAGCAGCAGCCCTGCCCGAGCTCCTTGACATCCTTTCGGGGTTGGCGGTTGAGTTCCCCAGACTTATGGTTCTGGGGGACTTTAACCTGCTGTCCCTGGGGGGCTCATCAGAGCTGGCTCTGGAGTTCATGGCCTCCATGACGGCCATGGACCTGACCCAGGTAATTCAGGGCCTGACTCATGGGGGGGTCACACACTCGACCTTGTCTTCTTATCTGGTCGGTGGCTAGACGATCTGGGAGGGGGTTTCCTAGCTCTTATACCCCTGTCATGGACCGATCATCATCTACTGTGGCTGGCCTTCCGCATTGCCACCCCCCATTGCTGGGCTACGGAACTGACCAGGTGGTTCTGCCCCAGGCACCTAATGGACCCTGAACGGTTCCAGGTGGCGCTTGGGTATGTGCCTGCCGCCTTCACTCACAGCCCGGTCAATGCCTTGGTGGAGGCCTGGGAAAGGGCAGCCACAGAGGCACTCAGCCACATTGTGCCCATGCGGCCCCTGACCTGGCGCAGATCCCGGTGGGCTCCATGGTTTTCTGTGGAGCTCCGGGAGATGAAGCGTTGGAGATGGGGCGTAGAGAGCTGTTGGAGGTCCAGCCGGTCTGAATCTGATCGATTGTGGCTAAGAACCTCTATGAGGTCTTATCTCACAGCGATGGAGGCAGCGAAGTCTAACTACTTTGCTGCCCTCATCGCGTCCACAGATAATCGCCTGGCCACCCTGTTTAGGGTGACTCGCTTCCTCCTTAATCAGGAGGTGATGGAGGAGCCCTTGCAGGGTTGTGCCAAGGAGTTTAGTCAGCATCTGGCGAACAAAATTGCTCAGATTTGGTCCGGTCTGGACTCCGACTGGGTGGAGTCTGACGGGGGGGAGACGAGCGGTCTTGGGAATGTTATCTGGGAAGAATTCGACCCTGTGACTCCAGAAGAGGTGGACAGGATCATGGCGAGGCTGAGTTCCACCATGTGTCTATTGGACCCGTGCCCCTCCTGGCTGATGTACGCAGCTCGGGAGGGGACACGAGGCTGGCTCCAGGCAGTAATAACTGCTTTGTTGAGAGAGAGTAGCTTCCCTGCCGTCTTGAAGGAGGCGGTGGTGAGGCCCCTCCTCAAGAAGCCTGCCCTGGACCCGGCTATTTTGAACAACTATGGTCTCCAACCTTCGCTTCCTTGCGAAGGTTGTTGAGAGTGTGGTGGCGCATCAGCTCCCTCTGTTCCTGGAGGAAGCTGACTATCTGGACCCATACCAATCGGATTTTAGGCCCGGGTACAGCATGGAGACGGCATTGGTCGCTCTGGTGAATGATCTCTGGTGGTCTCAGGACAGGGGTTTCTCTTCTGTCCTAGTCCTATTAGACCTCTCAGCAGCTTTTGATACCATTGACCATGGTATCTTACTGCGGCACCTCAGGGGGTTGGGAGTGGGTGGCACTGTTTTACAGTGGTTCTCCTCCTACCTCCTGGGTTGTTCGCAGTCGGTATTGGCAGGAGGGGAGAGGTCGGCCTCGAGGCCTCTCATTTGTGGAATTCCTCAGGGGTCGGTCCTCTCGCCCCTCCTGTTCAACATCTATATGAAGCCGCTGGGTGAGATGATCCAGGGGTTTGGGGTGGGGTATCATCAGTATGCTGATGATACCCAGCTTTTTATCTCCACCCTGAACCAACCCAGTGATGCCCTCAATGTGATGTCCTGCTGCCTGGAGGCGGTTCGGGTCTGGATGGGGAGAAACAGGCTTCATCTCAATCCTGCCAAGACTGAGTGGCTGTGCATACCAGCATCTCAGACTAACCAATCTTTTCCATCGTTAACTATGGGGGGTGAGGTGTTACTCCCCGTTGATAGGACCTGCAACTTGGGCATCCTCCTGGATTCACGGCTCAGTTTGGAAGATCATATAGGAGCCATGGCCAGGGGGGCTTTTGCCCAGGTTCACCTGGTGCACCAGTTGTGGCCCTATCTGGACCGAGATGCCCTGCGTACAGTCACTCATATGCTCGTGACCTCTCGAATAGACTACTGCAATGCTCTCTACATAGGGCTGCCCTTGAGGACCATTCGGAGGCTTCAGCTGGTGCAGAATGCGGCCGTGCGAGTTGTGATGGGGGTCTCCCGATACTCCCATGAAACACCTTTTCTCTGCGAGCTGCATTGGCTCCCAGTTGTCCTCCAGGTGAGATTCAAGGTGCTGGTGATGACCTATAAAGCCCTAAATGGCATGGGTCCAGATTATTTACGGGAGCACCTGCTGCCAGCGTCAACTTCCCATCACCCCGTGCACTCCCACAGAGAGGGTCTCCTCAGGGTGCCGTCGGTCAGGGAGTGCCGGCTGGTGGCCCCCAGGGGGAGAGCATTCTCTGTGGGCGTGCCTGCCCTCTGGAATCAGCTGCCTGTGGAGCTCCGGATGGCTCTCGATCTTCGCTCTTTTCGCTGTGACCTGAAAACCTGGTTATTTGAGCTTGCCGGCATGGACTCAGGGATTGGGGTTTTAAATTTCATAATTTAATTTATTTTGTTTGGGGCTAAATTTAATTTAATCTATTTTTTACTTTTGTATGTTATATTTTAATTGCCCTGTACACCGCCCTGAGTCCCTTGGGAGAAGGGCAGTATATAAATCTAATAAATAAATAAATAATAAAAACCCAGGCATATGCCTTGGTCTGAGGGCCAGAATGTGAAATGGGTCCCATCTCCTGGTTATGCTAAAAACCATGGATTATAACATTGTCCTTGGCTGTTCCATGCATTTTATGATGGAAATTTGTGTTATTTTATGATAGTTCACTTCCCAGCCACTTGTTGAGGTGGGCTGCTATAAAAGTTGAATAAGTAAACAAATAAAGTATCAGTGAATTTGTACAAGTCATCTGTACTAATGTTCCTTTAAATTTATTTATAGCATCAAAAACCAATATTTTCAAAACACAATGAGAATTCTAAAATACCTGCCAAAATAAATCTTTGTTGAAGTGAATTTTAAATGATACAAAATTTACTTGATATATCTTGAAAGCTAATTTTGCAATACAGCACATTATAATTTTTTGTTTTATATTTCTTGCATAATATCTAACTATTTGTTAATAATAATACTGAATTTATTTATTTATTTTTTATTTTAATTCCATTTATATTCCGCCCTTCTCCAAAGACTCAGGGCGGCTTACAAGCTTAGCAGTAGCCTTCATTCTATGTATATGCCTGCTTATTAGGGCTTTCACACACACCCCAAGCGGCATTATTACAAAGTCAGCTTAATTGCCCCCAACAATCTGGGTCCTCATTTTACCTACCTCGGAAGGATGGAAGGCTGAGTCAACCTTGAGCCTGGTGGGACTCGAACCTGCACTAATTGCAGGCAGCTGGTGTTACTTAAGGAGGCATTAGCCCACTGCTCCACCAAGGCAATTAAACCAAATTGTTGGTTTAATTGCTATCTTCTCTAATACCTCAAAAGTTTTGGAATTTCAAAGGCTGCTCATCTAGGCCAAACAAAGATCATAACTAATATTTAAGTTTAGAGTTATCCCTAAATTTAGATCTCAAGATATTTGAGATACAATTCTTTTTATTATATCTGACCACGGAGGGTGTAGCTTAAATAATTTCAACTGGAAAACAAAAAAAACTAGAAGAAGGTAATATTTTCTGTGTTCCTACAGGATTTGGTGCATGGATAAATAAATAAAGGAAAACATTTAGATGCAGAGGAATTAATCATGGTTTATATACATTTCCAAGGATGATAGTTTTTCTCTGCTGCTTTGGTAAAATTAGGCACCAATTTCTGAAATTCATTCAGATTGTCATGAAAAGATGAATGTCAGATGATAAAACTACAGTGGTGGTACTGTGGTTAGAGTGCAGTATTGCAGGCTAATTCTGCTGACTGCCACTGCCTGCAGTTTGGCAATTTAATTCTCACCAGCTCAAGGTTGACTCAGTCTTCTTGCCTTCAAAGGTCAGTAAAATGATGGTCCAGATAGTTGGGGACAATAAGCTGACTCTGTAAACTGCTTAGAAAGTCTGTAAAGCACTGTGAAACATTGTATAAGTGCTATTGCTACTTCTTAACATATGTAACTTATGTGATCAAATTGATGTGATGTCTGCTGATCAGATCTTATGATGCCTGTGATGATGGTAGCAAGAAATCTACAAAGAAAGCTTATTAGAAATGTAAATCATTACATGACAGCAACAAAACAATTTAATTCGATGGAAGCAATTTGATGGAAGTCAAAGTGATTTGGAATACACAAAAAGTAAGTTAAATAGATTTCAGTTGGATTTATTCCCAAGTATGCCATTTTTCTGCTTCTGTTTCAAAATAAAGCTCAGACTGCTGCATGAAGAAAGTACAGAACAACTATTGTACTCTTTCATTTAAGAAGAAGATAAACTAAAGAAGCAAAGATATAAAAATTATACACTGTCTGGAAAAAAATAACCCAGACAGAAGGTATTACAAAACAGAAGCCTTGGTTCCAATAGGAGCTGCCATATAAATTGAATAAATAAATATATAAAGCACTACAAAATTTGAAGCTGCCAAAGAAGAGAAAGAGGGTGGGAGGGTGGGAGGGAGGGAGGGAGGGAGAGAGAAAGAGAGAAAGAAATAGAGAGAGAGACAGAGAAAGAAAGAAAGAAAGAAAGAAAGAAAGAAAGAAAGAAAGAAAGAAAGAAAGAAAGAAAGAGAGAAAGAAAGAAAGAGCTTTGCTGTGGTTTGGTGGGATTTAACTCAATTTAGCTGTACCAATATAATGCTTAATGCTTGAAATGTTCCTCATAAAAAGTTTTAAAAATGAATTCATGTTCAAGTTTTTTGTTTCCTCTGGGAAATAAAAGAAGTGTTACAATTATGCTTGTCTCTATATAGTTTAATACTTCAGTGCTTAGAGATTATTCATTCTGAGTCCATTCCAAATAAACACTATCTGGCTGAGCTACAGATTTTTTTCCCCATAAAACGTACAAATAAATAAGTTAGGAAAATCAAAAGAAACATAGGCAGTAAATGAAATGCAATTAATTATGATTCAGTACAGGGGGAAAAATCATTATTAAGAAACCAACTCCAGTGGGAGGTGGTGGCCATCATAGATAAGAATATTTCAGTCATGTGGTCAAAGACTTTTCTACCTGATTAAAAGGCAAAAATGACATGACACCTCTATTCCACTTTTAAAAAATTGCTGGACAGCTGAGAAATCAAAGTTCAGTCTCAGTAAAGTGATAGTAAGTTTCTTGCATCTGAAGGAAGCATAGAAACTTAAAATATGCAAGGCAACCTGTGTGGAAAACATAATTCTATAAACCAAAAGCTAGTTATCTTGGAGTTTCTCATTCTCAGCAATCTCAAGATGGGTGGGTTTCAACCAGCTGAGGAGTTCTGGAAGTTGATATAATATTTGGAAATGAAGCCAATTCTATCTAATCCATCATGCCCATAGAACTTGGCCTTGAGGTTTCATTTTTATTGGTATCCTTGTTGTCAAATTTGATGTCATTTATATGTCAGGTGAAATTTACCCTATCTTCGCAGGCTTGAATCAATTTTTTAAAAAAAAATGGGAAAAGAGGAAAAGAGATACTGAATTTTCTATCTTATTCTGTCCCATCTCAAATCTATGCTAAGAATCAGGGTATTCTGATAAATGAAATGATTATAGCAGTTAATGGAGTCAGGGAAACTGCACATAGAAGATTCAAGCTAATTTCATAGTGTTTTTAAAATGGATCTAACCCAAATATTTTTAGAGGTAGTTTTCAATTGAAAATCAAGACATTTGGTGCTGTTTTATTATTTACAACTAGGACTATTATTACCAAATGCTATTATTTTAATGTATTAATATTAAATGTAAAATATAAATATGTTATTAATATTTTATTATTAAATAGTAGTGGTTTTAATTACTCCCTGAAATTGAGAGTAGCTGTTGTGGCTTGGTTATAGGATGATAAGCTTTTATCTTACAGGTACTGCATGTATTATGAATCACAGACAGATATCCTAATAACAGACAATCAGGCTGCATCTATGAGTGGAGCACAGCTCTTGAATAAAACTATGGAAAATAAGTGTCTCTTTCAGCTAGAGATTAAAAAAGCATTTATTTTGCTTTTAAAAAATAAAAATAAAAATAAAAAATAAAGTAATAAAATAGTTGAACCTCAAAAAGAAACTGGATGTGAGTGGTAAGGGGAGTCAATGTCTCCTCAGGAGTCTCTGATTAAAATGATGTTTCTCCAAACAGCTAGAGCACAGCTCTTCAAACTCCGCCCTTTTATGACTTGTGTACTTCAACTCCCAGAATTCCTCAACCAGTGTGCCTGGCTGAAGAATTCTGGGAGTTGAAGTCCACAAGTCATAAAAGGGCCAAGTTTGAAAACCATTAAGCTAGAGGAAGTCCAAGAACATGAAACAATAGAACTTTTGTGAAATTGCTATTTTCTGTAAAATTAGGTGAAACTCTTGCTAGGATATAGCATTTGAATTTTTTTCCTTTCTTTTCATTCTGAAGTTTGCTAAGTCATAGCTACTTCATTTCTATGTCCAGATCAGGAAATTTGGATGTACACATTGATACATTCCAACCTTCAGTCTGAGTAGAGATATATTAATTTTAATTATAATATTCTGATATTCTACATATTAATTTACTGTTTCAAAGGGATGTTCAACATTAATTTATAACATCTTATAGGATAGGATTTTGTTCACCTCTTCTTTTGCATTTTGTTTTGCTTTTTCTGCTCATTGGCTCTGATAAAAACTAACTTCTGCAACATTGGATTTATGCATTTTTCAGCTAAAAATTATGTGGAGTATATATTTTAATCTCCTTCTCTTTTTTATAACAAAATTTTGTTTTATTTAATCTTTTGAGAGATTGTTCTATCCTCCAAAGAATGACTGAAATAAGGCCTCCAACTACACAGGCAGAAAAAAGTGTTTATTGAAACCTTCATTTTTGTACCTTGTAACTGTCTGCACAGATTGTGGAAGTCTACACTAGAATTGGGCAGTGTGTATCAGTAAGGCATCCCATGGAAGATAGAAAGTTGCATCAGAATTACCAAGTCACTACTCTGAAGCGGGATATAAGCCAAGATTAGAAGGCCAAGAGGAATTCTGGGAGAGATTCCGATACGGACCCATCAAATTGACATATGGATAAGAATAAATAAATTAATAAAATTAATCTATATTTTACTAGCAACACTGATTGGTAAGTGTGCTAGATACAAACCAATCTTAACATTACCCACAGAAACTTTTGGACAAAAGCAAAAACCTAGTTTGGGGCTTTTCATCTCGATGGAAAAGTAAAACATGATCCTAAGAAAAAGAAGCAGAACTCCATAATGCCAATTAAGTCTTATTACAATAGATTCCTAAAGATCAATGTATTAGTTTTGCATGGATTCAGAAATTCAATGATCTTGCTCCAATAAAGATAGCTTTTTATACCTGGTATAGCTTCTAACATCAATTATATAATTTTTAAAAGACTATAAAAAGAATCATAGGGTGAACAGGGCAATTTGGACAGAATCGTTGGATACAAAATGGGGGGAAATAAATTTCATAAATAAATAAAACAGGGCAATTTTGACTACCAAATCCAACCCTTTGCTCAGGACAGGAATCCGAACTAAAGGATCCCTGTTGGGTAATTGTTTAGCAATCACTTCAGTGCATCCAGTGAAAGAGAACCTAGCATCTATTTGGAACTGATTCAATAGTTAAGTTGTTGTTACAATCATCTTTGTTTGTTGTTACTACATCTTTCAGTCTGTCTTCATATAGCCTAGATTTTGGTCTCCTTTATATAAAGCCCTTCATGAATGTATTCCAGTTTTTCTGAATACTTCTTAACGAGTCAGCTCCAAAATTGGACATGGTACTTGAGCTCAGGAATAGAAGTATCTGCACAGAATGGAATGATGGATTTCTGTGACTTGGAAATTACATTGTTGATGCATCCAAACCTGAATTTCCATTTTTTGTAGCCAGATCACACACTATTGGCTCATAATCAGTTTGTCTGAAGTTTTATTTTTTCCTAGTTGTGAAAGCATGATACAAAACACACAAGCCATATATGACAAGGATATATGTAACATAAATTTGTGAGATGGATGGCTGCATTGATTTGGTTAATCAATAAACAAAAAGTCCTATAAACAAAAACTATGTAAATAATTTCTGGAACCAGGGCCATGTTAATTAAACAGCTTCTTTCATACGCTCCCATTTATAAAAACGTGGGTATCTTATAGCAGTTTTTATTGCTTCTGAGAAACAGAAAAATGTCTCACATCGGCATATCTAAAATTAGTATATGCCATATGAGAACAATATATTTCATGCTTCTCTTCTCTCCTATTCTTTCATTTTCTTTTTCATACTCTTATGTAGTCCAAGAGATTCCCTTTTTAAATGCAAAGAGCAATGCTTATGGCAAGGGACTTCGAGAAACTTATCTTGAAGAGTAGTCTCTAGCTTGCCTTCATTTAAATTCTGTGAAGAATACTCTTTCAAAAGATCATAGAGAACCGTAACATAATTTCTAAATACAACTCCACATCCACATATGGCTCCCTGTGGTGAATTTCAATCAAAGTAACCAGCATGGATAGATAGCAGCTGTATTTAGATATACAATTGGATACATACCTAATATATGTCTTTGATTTCTTTTATCTCAAGTAAACTAAATAAGTGAATAGGAAATGATAATAAAGTCTGCCAGTAGTTTTTGACAGGATAACTTAAGTAAGAAACCTTAATCAATGTTCCTTCTATATTAAGAACACATATATTACCAACCTGAGCCTAAAACGAATACAAGATGATACATAAATCTTTCATGTATAATACCTTAAGGAACAAAAGAGAAGATTGATAAGTGTCTTCATTTGTTATCTGAAATTAATAATAATAATAATAATAATAATAATAATAATAATAATAATAATAATAATAATAGCAATAACAACCATAATCATAATCATAATAAAGTTGGAAGGGAAACCCTATACTATTTCAGACAAATGGTTGTCCAATGTTTTCTTTAAAACTTCCAGTGTTGGAGCATTCACCACTTCTGGAGGCAGGTTGTTCCACTGGTTAATTGTTCTAACAGTCAGGAAGTTTCTCCTTAGTTCTATGTTGCTTCTCTCTTGATTAGTTTCCATCCGTTGCTTCTTGTCCTGCCTTCAGGCGCTTTGGAGAATAGCTTGACTCCCTCTTCTTTGTGGTAGCCCCTGAGATATTGGAACACTGCTTTCATGTCACCCTAATGCTTGTAGCTTATTTACATTCCTGCATGAGAATGTCTTGGTTTATATAGATAGCAACTGTAATTTTTTGGGGGAAAAATAGTCAAACAGTTGGAGCAGTAAAAGAACTCATTTAGGCTGAAAAGAGAAGACAAAAATGCATTCAGTCAAAAAAGAAGCTGCTACAACAGTACTTGCAGTAGAAAACAAGTGTTCATAAGGAAGAAAATCTGATACAGGAGAGAGCCCATCATAAGCATGTAATTAAGGAGATATTCTGTATCACTGGAATTGAGAAACAGATTTGAGGCTTTAACAGAAGATTTAGCCTTTCAACCATCATCAGAACAAGAAAGTATGCAGAAGATATGAAAGTAGATCACTGAAAGCTACAGGAGATACAACTGAATCCTAGAAGGTACCAAGAAGAAATGAATGAAATGTGCTGCCTATCAAGAGAAAAGGTCAGGATGTGACAACTCCATTGATAATTATTATTTCAACTTATTCATGTGATAATGAATGATATTACAAAAAATAGATACAACGGTATCAGCTTCTTTGAAGCTCTAGGAAGGAATCTGAAGACTGAGAGATTCATATGGTATTTTCATCCATTTTCCAGTCCAAAGAAAAAAGAATAGTGCAGGTGAAAAGTTGTTCAAATGGTGGCAACTGAAAAGATTTGTTTTCTTAGACCACTAGAATTATGTCCATAAGTCATAATTCTGAGTTATGTTGCTGGTGGACAGCTAGCACAAGATTTGTTACATACTATAAAACCTGTAATAGTGTGCTTAGCCAAAGTATGGAGAGTTTGATAAAGACGATTTTAAATTGAAAGTCATGTGGGATGGCCCCAACTAAACCCTTTAATGCTAAGAAATAAACATGATGTGATAGAGAAAGATGACCTTAATGAAGATAGGCAAAATGCATCTCCAGGGCCACGAGAGATTAAACATTTTTTAAGCCCACAACAGACAGATAATACTCAAAAGTGACTTAGGGACAAAACTCCCTAATTCACCACAATACAAGGGGGAGAAGATACAACACAATCAGACTTGCAAAATTCTATTATTATAGTTAATCTCATAAAAAGGAGATTTAGTCTTTACAATTTATTTCTTAGTCCAGTCTACCTAGTGGCTGACAGGTATCCTTGATGCACAAAGACAGTAGAATGCTATACCTTTGAAAATGGGATATAAGAGACATAGCAGTCAGGCAGGAGAGAAGACAAGCAATGATAACAAATAACATCAGAAGCTGCAGGGGAAAAAAGGAGGAAAATCAGCCCTTCAAGGCAGCTTGAGTCAAAAAATAGACACTACAGGGATTCAAGAATGCTATGTTGTTGTATATTAAGATTTTGGAAATGTCAATCAATCTTTATTATGGGCACAGACCAGCAAATCTTGAAAATATATCCCAAACATTCACAACTGTCCTTTTAGGGAACCGTCCAGAACTGTTCTAAGTTTCTTTCTTGTGCTTTCTACTTCCAGTCTGAGCAGCCATTATCTTTCTCACTTCTTTCTCAAGGCCACAGTTATTTTCCTCTATAAGAACCCTATTAAATGTATGTACTTGTATATAAAATATTTCTATTGATTGTGTATCTCTTTAGCATTCTCCAGAAGCTGAACCTGTTGATCCCAAGAGAGAATGTGTTCACTTTCAGGCTGCTTCTGTAAATCCACTTCAGGAGAATAGATAGTCAGCTGTTTATTAAGAGGAGGAAATTCAACCAGGAGACAGGCACTTAAGAGAAGAAACTTTCAGATTGTTTAAGCTCTGCTGCAACCTCCTTATTTATCCCCTTCAACTGAGTGTTGAGAGCCTTTGTAGCTGTGGCAGCATTTAGAAAGAGCAAGTAAGCAAACCTCTTGTATCTTGTATCAAATCACCTTCCATACAAAGATGCAAATATTAATGGTGAGCTAGCCAGCTCCAGTCAGGATGTGAGAGCTATGGAGATGTTTGATGTTCCAGTGATCAGAGTGCACACTACTTGGAAGCTACTACAACACCATATGTTCATTCAGTTATGGTGCAAGAAACAGTTGTTGCTGAATTTAGTTCCAGTCTAAATTATCTATCATTTGAACAACGATTCAAGGAACCTCCTTGTATCACATGGGTTACATCAAACAGAAACTTTCATGTTCTTCCAAAATTTCCAACACTTCAACACATGAAATTCCATGATGACAGAGTAGAAAACACATGACTTATGTACTCAAAAAATCCAGAATAATTTGTATCACTTTTTGGAGGGAAACTTTTCCAGTCTAATGTTCTAACTATATTTTATTTATTTATTTATTTTAATAATATTTCTATACCGCCCTTCTCCCTGAGGACTCAGGGCGGTTCACAGGGCAAGAATAAAATACAAAGTTACAAATATTAAAAGGAAATTAAATAATTGCCCGATTTTAAAACAATTGATTTTAAAACAATTGATAGTATGTACTTCAGGTTCAAAGGATTAAATGTAAATATAAATCTGGCATGTGATGGAGGGACAACAAAATCACCAGAGAGCATTCTATAGTTAGAAGGACTTCAACTAGGATTAAAATTAATGGTCAACATAGATGATAAACATCAAGAGAACATCACATGTTGCTGGCAAAATATTCAGTGACACTGTTAAAACATCTGCTACTCAAATCTAGCTATATGTGGCACTTCAAGTCAGCTATATGTGCCAAAAAATGAGAAGCTTTTAAAATTCTAGAGTTTATGTGTGAATTTGAATTTCTGCAAAGATTCTCAGCAAAGGAATCAATAAATACAGCTACTTTGAAAAAATAACATAAATTGAGATCATATACTTACTGATAATGAAAGTCAAAAGGAAGATTGTAGTAATCATAATCATAATAGTAAAGTTGGAAGGGACCTTGGAGGTCATCTAGTCCAACCCCCTGCTCAGGCAGGAAACCCTATACCATTTCAAACAAATGGCTGTCCAGTGTCTTCTTAAAAACTTCCAATGTTGGAGCATTCACAGTTTCTGGAGGCAGGTTGTTCCACTGGTTAATTGTTCTAACTGTCAGGAAGTTTCTCCTTAGTATTAGGTTGCTTCTCTCCTTGATTAGTTTCCATACATTGCTTCTTGTCCTGCCTTTGGGCGCTTTGGAGAATAGCTTGACTCCCTCTTCTTTGTGTCAGCCCCTGAGATATTGGAACACTGCTATCATGTCACCCCTACTCTTTCTCTTCATTAAACTAGACATACCCAATTCCAGCAGCCTTTCCTTATACGTTTTAGCCTCCAGACCTTTAATCATCTTTGTTGCTCTTCTCTGTACTCTTTCCAGAGTCTCAACATCTTTTTTACATCATGGTGACCAAAACTGGATGCAGTATTCCAAGTGTGGCCTTTCCAAGGCATTGTAAAGTGGTATTAATACTTCACGAGATCTTGATTCTATCCCTCTGTTAATGCAGCCTAGCACTGTGTTGGCTTTTTTGGCAGCTGCAGCACACTGCTGGCTCATATTGAAGTGATTGTCCACTAGGACTCCAGATCCCTCTCACAGTTACTACTATTGAGCAAGGTACCCCCTATACTATACCTGTACATTTGTTTTTCTTGCCTAAATGTAGAACCTTACTTTTTTCACCATTGAATTTCATTTTGTTAGATAGCGCCCAGTGTTCAAGTCTGTCCAGATCCTCCTGTATCTTAAGACTGTGTTCTGGAGTGTTGGCTATTCCTGCCAGCTTGGTGTCGTCTGCAGATTTGATCAGTTCCCCATCTATCCCCTTGTCCAAATCATTGATGAAGATGTTGAAGAGCACTGGGCCCAGAACAGAGCCCTGGGGCACCCCACTACACACTTCCCTCCATGTAGATGCGGTTCCATTGAGGACCACATGCTGAGTACGGCCTGTCAGCCAGCTACGAATCCATCTGGTGGTGATGCTATCTAACCCACACAATCAGACTTGCAAAATTCTATTATTATAGTTAATCTCATAAAAAGGAGATTTAGTCTTTAGAATTTATTTCTTAGTCCAGTCTACCTAGTGGCTGACAGGTATCCTTGATGCACAAAGACAGTAGAATGCTATACCTTTGAAAATGGGATGCTGTCTAACCCACATTTCCCTATCTTATCAAGTATAGTTTGTGATCTACTTTATCAAATGCCTTACTGAAGTCCAAGTAAATTATATCCACAACATTCCTCTGATCCATTAATTTTGTCACTTGGTCAAAGAATGCAATAAGATTTGTCTGGCATGATCTGTTTTATAGTTCAGTGGTTCTGAGATCACATCTGCCAGTTCCTTGAGAACCTTGGGGTGTAATCCATCTGGTCTTGGTGATTTGAACTTGTCTAGGCTGGACAGGTGCTCACTTACCATTTTCTTGCTTAACTTGTAGTAGTTCTGATATCATCAAGATCTTTGTTATTCGGAACTGCACATCTGATGTCAGCCATAGAAAGCAAATTAATTTAAAGGTGCATTTTGTAACAACAGCAGAACCTAGTGAAACCTAGCAAAATGTACTGTCAGAGTACAGTTTTTAGAATTTACCAAATTGATGATACTCTAGGAGGTGGTATGGCGAATGTTCTTCTATTCTCTGCAATAGCAGAGAATAAAGCCAGTATTAAAGAACAGAGAACTATAGACAAAGATTCAAGTGTTAAATCATCAAGCTTTTTTGCTTTTTTTGCTTTTTTTGATCCCACAAACTCAAACAAGGAGGTAATTCCATTTCACTGCCCTTTTTGCTATATCTGTGTACAATTATATTCATTTCTATTCTTCTCGCAATAAGAAGGGCATATATTCCTCAAAACAATTGTGAAGAGTGGGATGAGGTAGCCAAATGGAGATTCAAACATGGGAAGGGTATCTATTTATTCTGAATGAATCCAATAGCAAGATAAATTGTGTACTGAATGAATTAGCTAATGGTCTAAGTAAAAAAAATGTACCTTTACTCTTTAAAGTGTGGTGCCAGATGACTATAGAAGAATATGTGTTGCCCTCATTTTCTAAAAAGGGAGTTAATCATAAAAAGATAGTGTATAAGTATCTTGAAAGCGATAACTACTAAAGTCAGCATGGATTTACCAAACTACTAAGAGAAGTTCAACATATCAATCTTATCTAATTTTTTTCTGATCAGGCAGTTTCCTGAATGGGTTATGGGAAAACAGTGGATGTAATAGAAAAGTAATTGAAAAAGTACCTAGCAGCATTCTCTATCAGTAAGCAACACAGAGTGACACAAAAATTGTATGGCTACATAGTTGGCTCAAGACTCATAATCAAAGAGTACTGCTCAATTAACCTTCATGAAGAAGAAATGAGATATTAAAGAGAGGATGCCACAAGGCTCTCTGCTCTTCATTTATTGAGTATATTAAGTCTGATTATGATATTTCAAACAATCATATTTCCTAAAAATTATGTGAATCTACTTCTTCAGCTAAATTTTTTGATGGTTTAGATAAAGAGGTAGAGATTATTATATCAACTTGTAGATGATATAAAATTTGTTAGGCTAACTGATACCTTCAAAATAGCTTAATAGGATGAAGAAGTGGGTTGAAAATAAGTGAATAAAATCTAACAGATTTCACTGTTTTATAATTCAAGGTTTACTTAGGAAAAATAAATCCAGATAATGGATTAGTTTACAGAAGAAGTAAAATACCTGATTTGTTGGTAATACTTATTAAAAAAGAAGTGAAATAATAGTTGAATACAGGCAATGTGAGTCAAAAGAGTGATGTTGCTATGAAAAGGGTTAAAGTTCATCAACAAAAAGACAAACTATAGGAAGTACTCATTTTGTTTTGTTCAGTCCTACCATAGTACTGTCCTAAACAATACACTTTAAGATGAATTCAGAAAAACTGAAAATACATAAAAAGTGTCACCAAGGGTAAGGATAAAGAACTGAGCACATGCGGTTTCTTATTCTGTGTTTGTGTGTGCATGTTGCATGTGTGTCTGTGTAAGCATATGTATGCATATGGATATGCACACACATCATACATACTATAACTTCGGTTCCTGTAGAGGAATTCATTTGACGATCTAAATGTGATACATAACATGGAAAATTCAGAACTGAAATTCTGAAATATTATACATGAAAAAGCTTATTGCTAATTCCATTTATTAATCCCCTTTGTTAAATGAAAAACAATAAAAGTGATAGGGAAGATGAATTAGTAGGTATATCTTTCTCCTGATCCTCTTCTTCTATTTCATAGAACATAGTAATACACCACATCAATTACAAGCTAATTTGCAGAAGTATAATTCTCCGGGAAGAATCCTTTGCTTTTTTATTTGCTTTAGATTATCTGGAGCTCTTTCATGGCCTTAAAAGCATTAAAAATAATCATTATAAAGAATATTTTCTCAAGCTGCTTTAAAAATAAGTTCATTAGTTGTACATTGTTTATTTTAATTTAACATTTTTGCCAATTCATGCTTACACAATTTTCTGGCTGTGTTTAGTTAGTAAGTAGGATTATATGCCTTGCAAAAGTACTTGATTCCTGCTCTTCCAATTATCTGGTCCACTGGCCACTTAACAGTTGATACTTCTAAGCTATGAACAAGAGAAATTAGGTACAGAAGAAAATTGCTTTATTCTACATCTGTCTTCAAGTGCAATAATTTTAGAAAGACATGTCTGCTTTTTAATATCAGTTTAATATAAAGAAAAAGACACACTAAATTTTCCAGGATTTCAGGTAAACTCATTTAGTTTATTTAGTCAAGCTTATAGACTGTTCAACATGTGAACAATTCTAAGTATCAGGCATTCAACATACATAAATTGAGTAAAAACATAAAATGTATAAAATACAATAAAATTAATTCCTAACACATCAAATATAAAAACAGATGGTATATATAATATAGATAGGATAGATAGATGATAGATAGATAGATAGATAGATAGATAGATAGATAGATAGATAGATAGATAGATAGATAGATAGATAGATAGATGATAGATAGATAGATAGATAGATAGATAGATAGATAGATAGATAGATAGATAGATAGATAGATAGCATACATACATACATACATACATACATACATTCCACTTAAATAATTGAGGTTAATTATTTTGACATTTAGGAAGAATGGAAGGTATTTCCCAAAGATACTTTAACTCTCTGAGCCGACATACTTTGTGCTAGGCATTTATATTAGGTCTGACACTTTCAGAATAAATTTCCATTCTCTCTCTGATATTGATGGCAATGTCACTTGCAGGTTATTTTTCAGCTTTGTCATATATGCTGAGATATCAGGAGTTTTATCATCTCTGTAGAACTCTATTGTCTTCTTCTGAGAAAGGATGATTGTCCAGGTTTTTTGTTTGCTTACTTGTTTACTTGCTTATTAAACTCATATCCCACTGCAATTGTCAGGATGTACAATTTTTGGAAAATACATTCTAAAACTCAGTATCTGATCATCTGTAGCATTATACCTTCATAAAAACAAGATTAAAAACTGCCTAGAGCCTCTGGAGTGAATCAGTTTATATAACATATAAACAAACAATAAATAATATATATATTGTCAGACAGCAAATATAGAGAGGAGGTGGATGTGCTTACAAATCAGATGTATCTTGATGAACCTTAGCCTGACCTTACCATATATTAAACCCTAGACATGCTAAGGAATGCCTAATACATCTTACATGATGCATGGCTCGTAAACATAATCCAAGTCTACTTCATAAACATAAAAAAGGTAAAGGTAAAGGTTCCCCCGCACATGCATGCTAGTCGTTTCCAATAACAATAACAACAGTTAATAAATATGGTTCAAATAATACTAACACATATTTTAAAAGTCAGTTGATTGTAGCTATAAATATTCTAACAATTGTTTAATGCTGGTATGTTAATAATGGTATGATTGGAATCTTAGGATAGTTATTAGGATCTTACCATTTACAGGCATCATTCTCATAATTCAAATTAATGTTGGATGGCTGCATCTAGTTGTCATTTCAATTTGCCCCTATGCCTCAAATGATGGGGAAATGAAAGGGATGGCTAAATGAAGTAGCCCAACTCTTCTTAGAATTTTTGCTACTACCACCAATTATTCTTTTTTACATGAGAGACTCAGAAGAGGACAGTTTTCCTGGTGATTTTTCAGATCTGGAACCAGTGAATTTTTATATCCAGCTATGCTCTACCACTAAACATGATAGCTTTGTTCACATTTAAAGAATATGAAGAACCGAACAATTTGATTCAGGCTACAAGTAGGTTTCTCTGCTATACTCTTATTTGTGAATGGTGGTTTTCCAGGTATTAAATTTCTGGCTACCATGGAACTCAAAAGAAGGCAGAAGCTCTTTCCTCTTTCAGATCTAAGAAGCAAGATCAATGTGATCAACTACATTTCCTGCATGAGTAAAAGTGTGCATTGTGGTATAGGAAATGCATAGTTATCCCAAACATGTAATATAATAAATCACATCAGATTTCAAGGTTCATTCATTAAAATAAGTGTGGAAATTACTATAATAAGAAGCCTTTTGCTTATTGGCAAATATGGGAGAAATCTGACCTAGAGTAATCCATGTTATCGGTAGACATAGTAAATTATTACAGAAATCTTCAGTCTTCAAATCAAACAACTACTAGTAGCTGAAGATCTGGGGAGGGCAGATCTTGATCATACCATTTGGGGTGAGTTTGACCCTGTGACTCTGGTTGATGTGGACAGGATCATGCGTAGACTGAGCACTACAACTTGTTTACTGGACCCATGTCCCTCCTGGCTGGTTTCGGCCGCCTGGGAGGTGACAGGGAGCTGGCTCCAGGCAGTTGTCAATGTTTCTTTGATGAAGGGTGTCTTCCCCTCCGCCTTAAAAGAGGCGGTGGTGAGGCCCCTCCTCAAGAAGCCTGCTCTGGACCCAGCCTCCTTGAATAACTACCGTCTTGTCTCCAACCTTCACTTTGTAGCGAAGGTTGTTGAGAGTGTTGTGGTGCATCAGCTCCCACAATTCCTGGATGAAACGGACTATCTGGACCAGTACCAGTCCAGTTTCAGACCCGGCTACAGCATGGAAATGGCATTGGTCGCACTGGTGGATGATCTCTGGCGGGCCCGGGACAGGGGCTGTTCCTCTGTCCTGGTCCTACTTGACCTCTCAACGGCTTTTGATACCATCGACCATGGTATCCTGCTGCAACGGCTCAAGGGGTTGGGAGTGGGTGACACTGTTTTACAGTGGTTCTCCTACCACTCGGGCCACTCACAGTTTGTATTGGCAGGGGGTCAGAGATCTACCCCAAGGCCCCTCAGTTGTGAGGTGCCTCAGGGGTTGGTTCTCTCCCCCCTCCTGTTTAACATCTATATGAAGCCGCTGAGTGAGATCATCCATGGCTTTGGGGTGAGGTATCACCAATATGCGGATGATACCCAGTAGTTCATCTCCACCCCGAGCCAACCCAGTGATGCCCTTGACGTGATGTCCCGGTGCCTGGAGGCAGTGTGGGTCTGGATGGGAAGGAACAGGCTCAGGCTTAACCCCTCCAAGACTGAGTGGCTGTGGATACCGGCATCTCGTATTGTCCAACAAGTTCCATCTCTTCTGATGGGGAGGAGGTATTGCCCCCCTCAGAAAGGGCTCGCAACATGGGTGTCCTCCTGGATTCACGGCTTAATTTGGAAGATCATCTAATGGCCATGACCAGGGGGGCCTTCGCACAGGTTTGCCTAGTGTGCCAGTTGCGCCCCTTTTTGGACTGAGATGCCCTATGCACGGTTACCCATGCCCTCGTCACTTCTCGCCTGGATTACTGCAATGCTCTTTACATGGGGCTGCCCTTGAAGAGCACCCGGAGGCTTCAACTGGAGCAAAATGCAGCAACGTGGGTGCTTATGGGAGTATCTCGGTACTCCCATGTTACACCACTCCTGTGCGAGCTGCATTGGCTTCCGGTTACCCTCCGAGTGCGATTCAAGGTGCTGGTAATAACCTTTAAAGCCCTACATGGCTTAGGCCCGGGGTACTTGCAAGACCACCTGCTGCCATTGTCAACCTCCCATCGCCTGGTTCGCTCCCACAGAGTCGGCCTCCTCAGGGTGCCGGCGGCCAGGCAATGCCGGCTGACGACTCCCAGGGGGAGAGCCTTCTCTGTGGGCACGCCGACCCTCTGGAATGAACTGCCCCTGGAGCTGTGGATGGCCCCTGACCTTCGGTCCTTCCGCCGTGACCTGAAGACCTGGTTGTTCCAATAAGCAGGCCTGGACTGACTACGGTTTTTAAGTAGGCTTTAAGTAGGTTAAATTGTCTTGTAATTTTGCATTTATTGTTTTATTCTTTTTTAATTTTTTTATTCTATGTTTTTTAATTTTTATTGTTGTGAGCCACCCTGAGTCCTCAGGGAGAAGGGCGGTATATAAATTTAATTAATTAAATTAAATTAAATTAAATTAAATTAAATTACATTATGTATATTAAATTATTAATTAATAATATTAAATTATAATTATTATATGTAATTGCAATCTGATTTCTAAAGCTCTGAAAATGTTTTCTAGTGATTCCTGGAAATGTTTTGAAAAATAATACATTTAGAACAGAACAAGAAATAGATTCTTGATGTTCTTATAGTGTGCATAAAGATTTAATCAAAATATATTGAGCATTAACATATATACATTTTTTGGGTTCTTGGTTTCCTTTTAGTTGTTTTCTTGTAGACATTTCATGACCAGGGCAGGTAACATCATCAGTGTGAGGAAGAATGAGTTTGCTTGATCTTTACGTAGAGTATAGTAGCTTGCCCATGTAGTCTTGGTGGGAATGTGACTTTCTCCTTGATGGTTCCTTGATTGGGAAAATGGTTTCTTCCCTGCTTGTTTATATGATGCTTTTTTTCTACTTACCTAGAATGACAGTCATGATGGCTGTATGGAAGTACAGTCAAGATTAGTATAAATTGTGACAATCAGTATTTGAGAAAACCTCACTTTTAAAGCCACATTGCAATCCAGTGTTCATTTGTTTAAAAAGTTTCTATACTATAGAGGATATATAATTTAGAAATGAAAACAATGCCCACATGACAATAAAATATGTTAACACAATGAGAAACAATAAATGAATAGTTTCAACCTTGAGCACTGAGCTCACTCAGAACAGATCACTCTTCAAAGTCTTTCTAGAAAAGTCACATCTTCACGGGTCTATAGAAGGCCATCAGAGTGGGGTCTACTTATACCTTGGCTGTATCACATAAAGAATGGCAGCCTCTGGGCCACTTCCCATTGTACCTCCTGATAACTGGTAACCATGTAGAGCAATGGTGTCACATGCCACTATTGAACTGATGACCAAAGGTGTCAAGAGGTATATTTTTCACCAGCTGAAATTTATGGGTGATTTTCAAGGGTAGGCATTCCAGTTGATACAGGACAAGGACATAAGGGGCATCTCTCTTCTAACCGCTGATAACTGGATTAATTTTATGTCTGAAATTGAAAAGGAACATTGTATTATAAAAGTGGATAGCAATTTTCATCATATTTTACTGTCAAACTACAATGAATTTTGTAGGCGATGTCAAACTACAATGTATTTTCAATTTTGCAAGTCTGTTTTAAAAAGAAGGAGCAGGAAAAAAAACAGTTATTGACTTGCAAGTTTTTAATTAGATAAATTAATTTCCACTGTTAGTTACTGGGTTTGTTGCTTCAATGACAAGACAAGGCGAGTGAGTTCAGCAAAGATCGTTGTTTATTGCTTGCAGGAACTGAACTGACAAACAGGGCTGCGAATGCAACAATTTATACCCTGGCCTCTAGGCAGCAGCCAATAGGTTTAAAGCAACCTATTGCCACCCTAGAGGCAGCCAATGGCGGCGCTGGAGACGGGTTGTCTGAGGAGCTGGGAGCCGTTAGCCAGCTTCCCTGCTTGAGCAACCTTCCAGCAATTAACCCACGTGATATTCCTTTACCAAGACAAACCCAATACATTACACCCCTCCCCCCTAGAATGTACATACATTATAATAACAAAAGGAGAAGGATTACAGCCATACAAGTTTTACAGAGTTACAACAGTCGCATGCAATGTGCACATTTTCCATACTGGCTAATACATAGAGTTTCCTGGCTAGCAGCACGTGAATAATACAAACAACATTATAGCTCAGTTATTTCAGAACAAAATCTTGTAGATATGCAGGAGGCTTTCGAACCCTTGTGGAACATCTGGGAGACCCTACCAGCTTGCCCACCAGACTGGGTATGCCAGGGTCCATAAGTTCCAGTGAGTCTGGCTGACTCAGAATTCTCTGGCTGTCCATTCCAGGTCGGCCCGCCCCAGAGTCCTATCACTCCGCAGTGTCAGCACAGCAGCTGTACTGTTCTGGTTGGCTTTCTCCATCAGGGGCCCCATGTTGCACTCCTGGGCTTTGCTCCCTTATGGCCACCTCCCCATTGCTCTGACTGCTTGTGACCTCAGAGCCTATGGATTGATCGGCCTGGCTGACGGGTTGCGGTCCGTGGCTGGGACCTGGGACAAAGTCCTTGCTCTGTGGCTGTTCTGGAAAATGCTTCCTAAGCTGATCGATATGGCAATGGATACTCCCCCGCCCTCTAGGCCCACTTTGTATGAGAGAGGGCCTGACGTTTTGGTGATTTTCCCTGGCACTCACAAGTTCCCATGCCCATACTTCCTGGCTCACACCCCATTGCCCACTTGCAGCCCCCTTGGGGTTTTGGGACGAGAGGCCTCAGCTGCCATCTGATCTGGATGCAACCTGTCCATTTTCGTGATTATTTATTTATTTATTTATTTTATTTTATTAGATTTATATACCGCCCCTCTCCAAGGACTCGGGGCGGTGTACAGGGCAATTAAAACGCTAACAACATGCAAGGTATAAAAATTAAAATAAGATTAAATCAATAGCCCTAAGTAATAAATACAATCTAAAATTTAAATTTTTTTAAAATTTAAACACTAAAATCCAATCCCTCAGTCCAGGCCGGCCTGTTCAAACAACCAAGTCCTTCTCTCACCCCGACCTCGAGGCTGATCTGGGAGGCAGATGGAAACCCCATCCAGGGAAAAAGAACATACCCTCATGGATCTCCCACATCCAGAGAGGTTGTAGATGAAAAAGAAACTGAGCCGCCCTCTCACAGCGACTCTTCACCCCGGGTCCTCCTGAGTCTATGGGGGACAAGAGAAACAGCATGCAAGAGTCAACTCCATATAGGTGATAGGCAAGCCCAGCCCATCTTGGAAGCCGTAACTCCAGGCCATGATTGAAAGCTGCCTCAGATCTCTTAAAGGCAGCAGGTCTTAATCAACATAGGAGACCAACACTGTCCTGATCTTCTCCTCGGTGATCTCCAGTGGCTGCTTTAACCAGCGAGGGGTAGATAGCAGCAGGTAGCAGATAGGAACAAGCGAGGAGTAGATAGAAATATCCCAGCTCCTCCAGCAGCATTCACCCATGCCGCGGTTTCTCCGGTTAATCCAGCCATTCGGAGCCGTGGCTCTATCTGCCCCAAAACTGGGGCGTTTCAAGCCATGACTCCTCCGGCAACATTCGCTCAAGCTGCAGTTCCTCCGGTTCCTCCAGCCATTCCAAATATTCCAGGCTGGAGCATTCACTCCCTCCGCAGTTCCTCCAGCCATTACAAGCCGTTTCTGGTTAAGTTCAAACAAATACAAGCAAATTCAAGCCATGGCTCTTTCCGCCCTGAAAATCAGCTGATCAGGCGTTTCAAGCCGCGGCGTTTCAAAACAGCCACAATCTCCCGGCAAGACCTCCTCTGCAGTTCCTCCAGCCATTACAAGACGATTCTGATCAAATTCAGGCCATTTCGGTCTAATTCAGACAGAGGCAAGCAGGTTCAAGCCGCGGCTCTTTCTGCCCGAAAATCAGCTGATCGGGCATTTCAAGTCGCAAGGTTTCAAAACAGCCATGATCTCCTGGCCAGACCTCCAGCTGCCTCTCACCGATATGGAGGGCACCGACGCCTCAAAAAACAGGGATGGCAAGGCAGTCTGATCATCCAGCCCTAACATGGAGGCATTATGCACTCCAAGGGTGCCCCCAAGACCAGCAAACCACACCAAACTCACGGAGCTCACAGAGCTCAGCTCGACACGTCCGCCATCTTAGTTAGTTAGATGGATAGCCTTCTTGAAGTTAGTTAGATGGATGCCCTTTACTTGCAGGCCTTCCTCATCCAGGCATTCGTCCTGGCAAAGGAGGGGAGGCATCAGTCCCAGAAGCTATATCCACATCCATATATACGATTAGTCGCCTCCCCCAGTGAAGCTCTGCTGGGCTTTTACCTGTTGGCATGCATAGCGTTGTGTCTTTGTAGCTTGTCTACTTCTGTGTCATCTTCGGGGTGTTCTGTGTGTTCGACGTCCTCATGGTGGATGGCTTCCTCATACTGTGCTGTTTTGGCAGTCCGCATGGCTCGTACAGCCCCGCCGGCAGCTTCGTCCACCATGATTTCTTTCAGCACATCTGGAAACGACAGAGTCTCCTTGGCGAAGAGTTTTTGCTGTAACTCTCAATTCCAGAGACCGCAGACAAGTCAGTCTCGTAGTCTCTCCTCGATGTTGGAGAACTGGCACAGGCATGCGGCCTGCCTCAAGGCTGCTATGAATTCAGACACTGTTTCACCTGGTTGCTGAACTCTCTGTTCAAATGCATGGCGCCAAGCGATTACGAACAGCTTGGGTTGAAAGTGGTCTCTGAGCTTCTTCTTCAAGTCCGTGAATGTTACAGACTCCAATGGCATCGGCTCGAACAAGTTCTCTGTGATGTCGAACATGGCTGGGCTGCACACACACAGGAGCGTAGTGGCCTTCAGGCCATCCTCGGCAACTTGATTTGCGCGAAGATAGTTATCAACCCTGGATATATACGAGGACCATCTTTCTGGGTGAGCTATGTCAAATTCTTCCAGCTTCCCAACCTTGGCCATTTCTGCTGGTCTTCACGGCTGGGGCTCGTTGTCTTCATGTCCTGCCTCTCCGTGGCCCAGGGACTGATCCTCTGGGTGCGTGGTTGCTAGCGTGGCTGTGCTAGGCTGACCGTAGGGGGGGAATTGCTTTTCCCACCAGGCATGTTTGGCCTCTCCCCTAGTGACTCATCAGCTCAGTTGGAGGAGCAGGATCCCACCTTCGTCACCAGTGTTAGATACTGAGTTCATTGCTTCAATGATGAGACGAGGCGAGTGAGTTCAGCAAAGATCATTGTTTATTGCTTGCAGAAACTGAACTGGGAAACAGGGCTGTGAATGCAGCAATTTATACCCTGGCCTGTAGGTGGCGGCCAATAGGTTTAAAGCAACCTATTGCCGCCCCAGAGGCAGCCAATGGCGGCACTGGAGACAGGTTGTCTGAGGAGCTGGGATCTGTTAGCCAGCTTCCCTGCTTGAGCAACCTTCCAGTAATTAACCCACATTATATTCCTTTAGCAAGACAAGCCCAATACATTACAACCACATTAATTATTTAAAACATTATATTATTTCCTTTACTTATATAAATTCATTTCATAGGGAAAGAAAATTCAGAGTTAAAATATGAAATGGTATAAATGTCAGTATTTTTATATCATGCAGAGATATGCTGTGCTGTTTTTTCAAAGCACCTTTGAAAATGGATAGAGAAGCTTATTGTTATTTTGAAATAAATTGTAGACCTGTAACCTAAAAATGTATTCTGATTCTAGGTATCTCTACATTCAAATAATTTTGATAGTTATAAAGAGAAAGAATATTGAAGGATATTGAAGAGTTGAGTTAAACTAAATGCCTCTTTCCATAAAATCCAAGTTTTCTGGGAAGTAATAGGCACTTCCAAAATAAATAAATAAATGATCTGTGATTAAATTTGTATTGAGATTAACTGGATTAATTTGGATTTATTTCCTGCCTCCATACCTTGTTGTTCTAACTTTCCTAAAGAATATATAAATCAAGTAGCTAATCAAGCACTTGCCCAGATTAGAATAGAATAGAATTCTTTATAGACCAAGTGTGATTGGATACACAAGGAATTTGTCTCCAGCGCATAAGCTCATAGTGTGGATATAAACAGCAAGTAATAGGTCATAGATCATAAATCATAGTTACAATTTATTCAGTGAACATATAAGCAAGACACTGTTGCTTCGTTTTACAAAAAAAATTCATAGTTATCTTCAAGTACATTTTCAGAGAAGTTTCTATTCTACATATTTATGGAAATAAGTTCATTTCTGCCAGAGGTTAAATAAATTGATATCTCAAGAGTAATAAGTCATTTTCCCAATGTAACTTACGTTTTAAAAATATAAAACACTCATGACTCAGAAAGACAACTAATAAAGATTATTTTAAAAATAATTTTAGTGACAGCAATGAGAAGTAATACCAAATAGAACAGAACAGAGATAAGGAAAGGGAAAGAGAAATAAAAGAAAAAACTAAAAGTACAATAAGAAAAACAGTAAAATAAAGTAGAAAAAAGAGAAAGATATAAAAAAGATATGAAATGGCTTCTGTTGTTCTTCACAGTTGTTACATCATGATTTTCTTTTTTCCACAACTTATCTTTTCTAATTATTAAAATGATACATCACCAGTTCTTTTTTTAGTTTTTTATGCAAAAAGTCCATGAAGTGTTTCCAGTCACCAATAAATGTAGACATAGTTTTTTCTCTAAGCATATTTGTCCATTTAGCAAGTTCTGTCAGTTTCATCAACCTTTCTCCATCTTTGTCCACACAGTATGCTAACCGCAGTAATCATATATTGAAATAATCTTCTGTGTCTTAACTAATAAAATTATTTAAATTAAATTAAACCTTTTAGTTGACAGACATCCTATACTCTTTGTATTAAGTAGTACATTTCTAGGTGTGTATCAGTCATAAGGAATACATTCTTTTCAAACTATTAAAAAAATTATAATATCAAATTGGATTACAGGGATCTGGATATTTTCACAGGAAATTAAGTCAGTAGAGCCAACCAGTATGAACTGAATAAGACCTTTCAGAAAGTTTTCAAACTATAGGATCATGTTCTCAATCATTTAATGGGTAAAACTTATTTCAAGGTCACCTATGCAAGTCTGAGTACTCACCATCATCAACGTACAGTCTCTCTGTCTCTCTGTCTCTCTCTGTCTCTCTCTTACAATAATCTGCTAGTGCCGTATACCATGGGTAGGTTGAAGCCATCACTGTTGTCTATGGCACTGCCAATTTGATTCTGATTTACAGCAGACATTAATTTATCTTTCTTTAGTGGCAAGTCCAGATGAGGCAGATTCTTTATATCTCTTCTCTCCACGGATAAATGGAACATATAACATCACCAATGTTTGTTATGTTTCTTTCAGAATGCTGTAGACAATTACTTTTGTAGCATATAAAACTAAAATCATCACTCGTGTTCTCAGTTTAATTATTGTATGTCTGAATGTTTAAAAATAAAGGTTTATACACATTTTGTTTGTTTGTTTCTAGCTGTATGGGCCATAGGCTATAATAAAATGTATTTGTTCAGCCTGTTTAATTTGAAGAGAACATGTCTTGTTCTCACATCAGTTGCAGATGTAATCACAGAAAACAGTGCTTTGCTTGGGAAAGATAAAGGAAATAGACAAATAGGACATAGTGTAGTGCAGAGCATTCTGGGAAATTTATAGAAGATGGTAATTGCTCTAACCAGGGGGAGATTAAGAAGGTGGCTGTGACAATGCAATTGAAACATGTGACTGGCCAACTTGTACTTGTGACTGGCCAGTTTTTTTCTATTAACACCTGGAAGTGAAACTGCTTAGATGAAGTAGTTCTTCCTAGTTATTCTCGCAAGTTGTAAAAAAAAAACAAATCTTCCCTTGTAAATTCAATTATATCATTAGACTTCTCCCTTGTCTTTGCTTGACACTCAATACCTGTCAGGCATTTAGCAATGTAGATAATCACCATTAATATGTAACCTTCTATTGTAGATGCCTAAATTAAGCAACTGGGATACAAGGTTGGGAGGTGATAGAGATAGGGAGAGGTTGAAGGACTCTAAAATTTGGCAGTGAAAGCAACATCTTTGTGAGTCAGTTCCATGGAATTTCCTCCTTACCATTTTGACTAACTGGGAGGAATCTTTTCAGTGCTTTAAGAACTGGATTTTCATTAATAAACTTTATTATTGATTGTAATTATCCTGGTGACTTCTCCTTCTTCGATATCCAACCTGAAAATTATAAATTAGCTGCAACAAATCTCAAAATCCATACTGAGATTAGCAGATTGGTTGATCATGTTAAAAATAGTACACCAATAAAAAATCAATTTGTGCATTAGCATGTAGTAGATGCAGGCTTATTTACATACTCTTACTTCAGGCTGATTGATCTTCTATGGATGTTATAAATATTGCTAAATCAAGAGGTTCCTCCTACAAGTTCTGAAGTCTACTCTCTTGAACCTTAAGCCTAGGAAGCATTATTTTCCTTCAGGAGAGCAAAAAAGAACTCTTCCCCCCAAAAACTCTTTGCACTTATTTCATATGATATTCACAGATTTCAATTCTATCATATCCTACTTCTGTATTTACTATTTTAAAAACAATCATTCTCCATGGAATCATTCATTGGGCATTTCAGACAAAATAAAGTATATTTGTGACTGTGAATTATGTCACTATACTTACTTAAAGAGACCCAAATGCAGCTTAAGTTAAGTTCATAATTGGTTTAGCAGGTAGTCCTCAACTTGCAACCATTTGTTTGGCAACCGTTCAAAGTTACAATGGTGCTGAAAAAGTGACTTGCAACCGAACGTCACACAAACATTGCAGCATCTCCACTGTCATGTGATCAAAATTTGGACTCTTGGCACCAACATATATTTACAATGATTTCAGCATTCTGGGGTCATGAGGTCACCATTTGCAACCTAAATCTCCCAACTTCACTAATTAGTCTGTCCATGTTGCAGAATACCCATATCAACATCTAAAGGCCTACTTGATCAGAAGCCATTTTTTACTAAGCCATAAAGCAGGGGTATCAAACTCAATTTCATTGAGGGCCGCATCAGCATTGCAGTTGCCATTGGCGGGCTGGGTGGGTGTGGCCTACTGGGTGGGCATGGCCAGCTCTACATCATTTGCATCAAGGATGCCAATGGGGGCCTGGGCGGGAGTGGGACAGATCTGAGGGTCTCTGGCAGAAGAAGATGGGACCAGAGCAAGTGACAAGGCATAGTCCACTGGAGGAGCCTCACTGTTCCTCTTAGGCCTTGGAGGGGGGATTGGACGGTGGCGTGGAGGTCAAATGCCCAGCCCAGCCATCAAGAACCCACGGCACTAAGCCCAGTTCCAGTTCCCCAAGGTGGCGCCCAGCTGCACTTACCTCCTCAAGGCTGCTGCTGCTGTGCTTGCTCTCCTTAGCCAGGTTGCTCATGATGGGTATGAGGGCAAAGTCAAGAGGGAGGCCCACTCCCTCTCCATGTGAGGAGACCTGGCTTTGTATTCAAAGCTTCCTTAGCAATAGGATGGGAGACCCCCCAGGATAGGCCAGGAGGAGGGGGCAAGGGGATGGTGAAAGGGCAGCAGGGCAGGACTTCCTTCAGACCCTCCCTCCTTCCTTCCTTCCTTCCTTCCTTCCTTCCTTCCTTCCTTCCTTCCTTCCTTCCTTCCTTCCTTCCTTCCTTCCAAGAACAGAGTGGTAGGAAAATATTTGAGATGAGGGAGGGAGAAAAACAGGCAAGAAACACAGCTGGGGAAGTTTCATCCTTCGTGAGGAATGAAGAAATGCACCATTGCCTGGAAGTGGCCAGCACATGGCCCTCGCCTACTTCACATATCCAGCTTGGTGAGCTCTGGGGAAGGGGATGCCATGAGCAGCATGAGAGTCGATGTTACCTGCACAATGCTGCCCAGCCCCCAGCCTGCCCGGTTTTGGCAGGCAGTGGGGCACTTTCCTGACAGTGCCAAGAGGCTGAGCTGGGTGGCACGAACCGGAAGAGAAGCGCAACGCTGCCCAGGCCCTAGCCTGCCTGAAGTAGGCAGGGCCATGTGATGGCCACTTCCAGAATGAGGCCACCCTCATTCTTATTTGTCTAAACAATAAGAATGTCAATAATCTTCAGTGAATACTTTATAAGTATTGTATCAAACCAATACATGGTATTATGATTTATAAAAAACAAAGAAAGAAAAAGGACAAAGAAAAAAAAGCAGGGGGCAACCATAGCAAAATCTTTTTTTAAAAAAAATCAATATGCATTTATGAAGAAGAAATTAGTTGCTTTCTGAATAATAGCAGAGTTCTTTCGGGGCCAGTAAATTTTGTTTTGTGAAAGTTAATCTTATTTAGTTGTAGCATCACAATCTTGTTTTAGTACAAATCATCATAAGTACGAGAGTTCGAATAAAAACAGCTAAACAACTGTTGCCCTTCTGAGTTATCTGATTAAGACCATGGAATCTACTAGATGTATACAGAAGCTGGCACTACATACATACATAGTTTCATTTTAATGTTGTAAACCTCCCAGAATTGCCTCGTGGCAAGATGGATGGCTAAGTAAATAAATAAATAAGGAACTCTGCAATGGGGATATATTGAATGAGTTCAACTCTGCTGGTTCAGTTGAGCTGCTGATTTGATGTCTGTTTTATATGTATAAAATCTTTGTTTCAATATATATATAACATGAAACTGACGTAACCTTGGAGAGACAGGCAAAATATACATGCCTTTATATGTTTTTACTATATGGTAAACTTACTAAGAGGGCACGATGGCTCAGCACTGAACTTGTCAGCTGGAAAGCCGCACAACAGAGTGATCTCCCATTCGTGCCCCCATTCCTACCCACCTAGCAGTTCAAAAACGTGGAAATGCAAGTAGATTAATAGGTACCACTTGGGTGAGAAAGTAACAGTGTTCCATGCACCTTTGGCATTTAACCATGCTGGCCATATGACCATGGACAATGTCTTCAGATAATATTGGTTCCCTTGGCAAAGAAACAGAGATAAGCACTGCGTCATAGACATGAGTGGACAGGGAAATCTTTACCTTTTAAACTTAATTTCATAAAAATTATATTTGAGAGAGAGAGAGAGAGAGATAAAATGTTTGCAGCCCTAATTATAGGATGAATATCTACAACTCCCATAGATTTACTTAACAGCAAATGAATGTTGAATTAAATAAATGGTTAAATATTGCACTCAGTTTCTCCTTGACTGCAATGTATTTCGAGCTGAAGTTATGTTGGAAAATAGTAAATATTTATTAGTTGACCAAGAATATGACTCAAAGATCATAATTCAGCCAAAGAGAAAACAAACAAACAAATGTCTAATTCAAATTTCAGCTTTCTCTAGTAATTGAAAAAGCCAGACAAAATTGTAGGGAAAGTGACTGAGAGAAAATGACTGTAGTTTTAGTGGAATCTAAAATTGCAAGCATGTTTGATAGAGGCTTTGTAAAAGAATAGAGAAGAGGTCACTGAAATAAAACATTTAGGGCCCATTTCTGAATTTCTGCTTATAAACTTTTGTGGGGGGGGGAAACCCACATGATAAATATAAAAAAAAATTATAAGCCAGTTCCTGTAGAACACTCTACACAACACATTTTTTCTTATTTCCCAGCAGAAACTTCAGGCCTTATGTTATTGCCTTTCCTCATCTTTTGAGCTATTGTTAAAATGATCCATTTTTATATATAAATTGAAATATTGTTGTCCTAATGTAATTTCAACACATCAGTTGTTGCAACAGCCCTTCTAAGATTATCTGTTAGAACTGTAAGTTTAAAGAGTTGATATCAACAGATCTGGGAAACTAAAGCAATTATCCCATATATGTTTACATAGGACTAAGACTCATCGAATTCAGTGGGCTCTACTTCTGAATAGCATGTCAGAATATTATGAGTAATGCCATCTAGCCTTTTTATGTAGTGAAATAATTCAATTAGACTTAATGTCAATCTAGTATATGGCTTCTCTGGACCTGGAAGTCAAGCATGGTCAGGCCTGCATAGCATTAAGGAATTCTAAAGTAGACCTTAAAATTGCATATTCTGGTATCCAAGCACAAAAAATTGTTTTAATGGAGCAAAAGTCACTGGGTTTTGTAAATAGTATCCATTGCCACCCATATCACTATGAAATGTTATATATCATTGCTCTCACACCTACTGACCTTGAAATATTAGAAACATGAGAAGAACATAATAAGTCAATCAGGGCTTTCTCCAGAAGATCAATGCAATATAAAACTGCTATTTAGACACCAATGAACCACCTTAGTTAGTTTCACTCCTAACAAGAGTTTCCTTGTCACCAGTCCAAACAAAAAGTAAACTAACTAATCACTAACCCTCCCTCATTCTTTCAAATATACATATTTTGCAAAATATCTTAGCTGCCATATTGTAGATAGCAAAAAATGGATCACAATATTGAAGAAAAAAATCAAAACATAACACATTATGTAAACAATTGTTGATGATTCCAGCTTACTTAAAAGAGGAAAGAGTACAACAGGAAATGTAAGATTTTTGCAAAAATTTGAACTTTGAAGAGGAAACACATTGGTCACCAGATGAGAGAGAATAAATTGACTATTATTAACCAAATTGATAGTAAAGTTCTTAACAATGCTAAAAGTTGTAAGTAAGCAACTGAGTGAGAAGCAAATGAAATTCAAAACTGTGATAGTTACAACAGGTGAACCTTTTAAAATCTGAACATTATCAATAACTGTCTGTATTATTGATGCATGAAGTACTGCTGACTTACATCTTGGCTTAAAGTTTGCACAGCAGAATTTTAATCTACAGTTACAGTAATTGACACATTTTGAGTAAAATGAGAATCAAATATTTCACTACTGTGTCAAAAGGACGCATGCATTTTCTTAGAAGTCAGTCTCAACAGTGAAATATATTCTTTGGGTTCCCTCTCCTTAGAATTTATGCTTAATCTCTTTCCCTAGAATATATGAATAAATCAAATTACATTTGTACCATATAGAAAGCCATACATAAAACTGCTCTGCTGACTTCCTTTCCACAAGGCCGGTGATGGTAGGTCTTAAATGCCCAGTTGGGTCCGATGACCAGATGCTCTACACTAGTTTCAAATCTCCTACAAGATGGAGAAATTATAGGCTGTCTCCTAAGAAAAACAAAGGACAAAATTTGTAGCAATTGGACCGGGTTCAAAGCAATCAGCCACTTGCTCAGACCTAAGCATCTGAAACCTGTCTTGAATAGTGATAAACCATTTGAAGTAGGATAATTGGAAACAAGTCTACAGATATTAATTTCATAATAGCAGAACATTGTTATAAAAAGAAAGACCTTTGTCTTTTAAGAGACAAATGCATATATATCTTAGTTCTACTAATTTTTTATTTTTTTTATTTTTATTTTAATTCCATTTATATCCCGCCCTTCTCCGAAGACTCAGGGCGGCTTACAAGCTTAGCAGTAGCCTTCATTCTATGTATATGCCTGCTTATTAGGGCTTTCATACACCCCCCAAGCGGCATTGTTACAAAGTCAGCTTAATTGCCCCCAACAATCTGGGTCCTCATTTTACCTACCTCGGAAGGATGGAAGGCTGAGTCAACCTTGAGCCTGGTGGGATGCGAACCTGCACTAATTGCAGGCAGCTGGTGTTACTTAAGGAGGCATTAGCCCACTGCTCCACCAATGCATCAGAAAATGATGCATTGTAACCCAGAAACATAACTTTAAAATAAATAAAAGGACAGATATATAAATAAAAGGTCCCTTTTAAGAATAAAAGTGCACTATTCCAACATTGTTTTGTTTCCAAGAGTTTTCAAAAACCTTATTGCTCCAGATTAAACTTTATTTCTTGAAGAGTTCAGGACACTCTCACTCTCATATTCCCTCATAACCTTTCTATGTTAATAATTGGATTTGGTCTTTTTAAAAAAAATGTTCAGTCGTGTTCAGTTCTCAGAATTTCTTGGCAAGGTTTTTTTTTTCCAGAAGTGGTTTGCCCTTACCTTCTTTCTTGGGCTGACTCACAATCAGGGTCATTCAGTTGGCTCATGGTCTCCTTGTTTCTAACCTGATGCCTTAACATACTGTCTCTTAGATTTGATCCTAAAATATGTTTAAAAATAAAACTGCAGATAATAACTGAAATAATAATACCAGTTGTTTGTGATTTCATAGAAAATTATATAGTTGTTTTTGTTTTTAATGCTGTTCAAAAGGTAAAATTCAAGAGTTAAGATTTTTCTAAATACAAATCCAACAACAACAATGAATTCAACAATTTAGGCTTGAATTAAATTAATATTTTTTACAGAAGAACATAGATATATTTCTGGGGCAAAAAAGGAGAGAGATAACCCTCTTTAATTAAAACTAAGCTTTAGATAGTTTCACTGTGAATTGCATGGCAAATAATAAGAAAGTAATGTTTTTAGATTGCACTACTTCAAGGATCTTTCTCTCTCAAAAGAAGAAGGAAGAAGGAAGAGAAGGAGAGAGGAGGAGAAGGAGAAGAAGAAGAAGAAGAAGAAGAAGAAGAAGAAGAAGAAGAAGAAGAAGAAGAAGAAGAAGAAGAAGAAGAAGATGATTCCCAACATTCTGCTGCAAGTGATTGAATTCCAAAAGTAGATTCTAAGGAATATAAATAAGGAACCTTCCCATCCCAAATCACTGTTCTAAGCCAAACTGAAATGTTGACTCATTAGAAGACAAGATGAGAGATTTTCTTCTGCACATGAAAATTTTGTTTTCTTTGTCTATTTTGAGAGAAGTGTGCATTGAATGCCACAGCTGGTGGGCTTATTTCCCAGTCAATTAAAATAAAATTTACACTCAGTATTCTCCTGCAGCTCTCCTCATGCTGTCGTCAAGCTCCCTGAGAGTAGGTAAAATGACAGTGACTTTCATACTCAATGGACAAAAGACAATTGCTTTTTCATCATCCAGCACCTGTTGTCCAATAATATGATTCCCTCAAGGATCAATTTTACTTTTTCATGCCCATTTCATTTTCTACCATATGTTTAAACTGTGACCATATTCATGGTATCAGTCATCCCAGAAATACCCTGACACAGGGTATTGCTTAACAGTCTTTCTGAGATTAGATAATGCAGAGTGGAGAAGAGAATTGGCAGAATTAAGAAGGTTACGAGGTTCTGTGGGCAACGTAGTCTTCACTTATACAAATCTTTAAAATGAATAAATTTCGTCTCTAAATCAAGATCAAATATATAAGTTTTCACTTGTAATTCTTTTATTTACCCATCCTTTTTTTTACATCTCATATGAATGTGGGAATTGAGACTATTCAGCACATGTGAGAAATTAAGTCTGATTCATAAACTATGCAATTTTGAAAGCAAACTGTAAATTGGACATCGAGATGGATGATATATAAATTTAATAAATAAATAGTTGAATTTGTTCCCCCTATAGTGACCAACTGAGTTTCCCCATTGACTTCCTCATTGACTCTCTGGAGAGGCGAGAAGACTGCAAGTGATGATCACACAATTGTGGGATGCTTGGCAATTGGTCATCAGTGAAAACAGGTTTCCAAGATCATAATCATGTGACTATGTGTGTGTATGTGTGTTATGTTTTGCTACAGTCAGAAGTGCTTCACAGGCTGTAAAGCACTTTCTGAGGCCTTCATAATTTTGAATGGTTGTTAACCATTAAACAAGGATTACCTATACACCTTTAATACCTCTTTTTAGTTAGCTCCTTTCTTTTAGTCACTTACAAAATCTCCATACTATTTTTTGTCACAAGTTCTATACTTGTGAAACGATAGCTTCTCCGTTGGTAGTTTTACTGTTGCTCCTAAACTGAAAAACAGCCACAGGAGATTGCTACTCAAAAAAATAATAGGAAGTAGATAATATTTAATTCTTTCCTTCTAAATATTTAATAGCTTTAAGTCATGCTTTCCCTTAAAATGTTTTTCCTTAAAAGGTAGAGGATGGGGGGAAAACTGTATGTTATATGTTATAGTGACATAGGTGGGCAAAGGAACATAGCACAGACAATTCTGAGTATACTCACACAAACATGCACTCAAAGGAAAAGGGAAAAAAAGAACAGTTCTTTCCACTACTCTCTTTTTGCTTCTAAACTCGTTTGTAATTGCAAGTTACTTAGTTTGTTCATTATTTTTAAGCAACATAATTTGTAGATTCTTACCTTGTGAAGTATCTACTTTAGTCTTAGCTTCTGAACATCTCCTTGATTTAAAGTAGAATTAAGCAATCTTTCTTAATTTAAAACCAAATAAAAATGAAAGATAGCTAAAGGTAAAAATTACTGAGGTAATTAACCTGGAACGTTAATGGACTAAATTCACCACAGAAGAGGAAGAAAGTTTTTCAATATTTAAAACAATTTAAGACAGATGTTATATGTTTGCAAGAAACGCATATTAGAGTTTTGGATCAAAAGTATTTATTGAACTCGAAGTTGGGTACGCAATTTGTTGCTTCTGCAGAAAACAAGAAAAATGGAGTGGTTGTTTATGTTAAAAGTGCCTTAACAGCAGACTTAATTGAAGCAGACAAGCATGGAAGATATGTTATGATTGAGCTGCTGTTAGAAGGTAAAAAGACGCTTTTAGTTGGATTATATGCACCTAATCAACAACAAGATGACTTTTTTAGTTTACTTCACACAAAGCTTACCCAGTTGGATTATAAATCTTTTATTTTTATGGGGGACTGGAATGGTGTTTTGGATGTACAGTTGGACAAGGCTGGAGTTTTCAAGCGCACTCCAAGTCATGCTAGATTGCCTAAATCTTTTTTTGAAATGAAGGATGACCTGGAACCGCGAGATATTTGGCGTGAGAGACATTTGCAGGAGAAGGATTATACTTTTTATTCTGATAGACATCAATCTTTTTCGAGGATTGATTTTATTTTGTTGACTAATGATTTTTTTTTGAGGACCAAAAAGGTGAAGATTTGTGCAAGAACTATCTCTGATCACAGTCCAGTTTGGTTAGAGATTGATAAGGAGATAAGAGACAGGCGCTCGTGGCGCGTAAATGAGAATTTGTTTAGAAATCAGACAAATGTGGAAGAATGCAAACAGCGGATGAAGGATTTTTTTGAGACTAATATGTATAAGGGTACCTCTATGGATATGGTTTGGGATGCTAGCAAGGCCTATATGAGAGGGGTGTTGATATATATGAATAATAAACATAGATGTGCAGTGGAAACTAGAAGGAAAGAACTGGAGAATGAAATAAAGGAAAAAGAAAAGGCTTTGATTTTGAACCCAGAGGATGTGAAGATCAAGGAGGCTATTAGATTGCTAAGAGGACAATTTGATAAATTAATGGCTGATCAAGTGGCGACCAATCTGCGGTTTGCTAGGCATAATACTTTTTGCAATGCTAATAAACCAGGCAGATGGTTAGCTTATAGATTGAGGAAAAAACAAAGGACTTCTAATATAGATAAGATTGAGTATAAAGGAAGGGTTGTGTTTCAACAGAATCTTATTAAGGATGCTTTTGTGGATTTTTATTCGAAATTATATGCTAAAGAGGAAATTAATGAAAAAGATATTGATATATATTTGGAGAATGCTAGCATCCCGGTTCTTACGCAAGTACAAAAAGAGGGGATTAATCAACTGATTACAGAAGAAGAAATTTTTACAGCAATTAAGGAATTGAAGGTGGACAAAGCACCAGGTACGGATGGCTTGACTGCGGCCTATTACAAAAATCTACAATTAGAGATGATAAAACCGTTAAAGGAACTGTTCCAGACAATTCAGAGGGGGGGAAAGGTGCCACCGTCTTGGAGAACAGCTTTTATTTCTTTGATTCCGAAGGAAGACCAAGATTCTACTCAAGTTAAAAACTATAGACCGATATCGCTTTTAAATACAGATTACAAGATATTTGCTAAGGTTTTGGCTAATAGACTGATGAGGGTTCTGCAACAGGTGATTCATGGGGATCAAACGGGGTTTATTAGTGGTAGGCAAATGAAAAGTAATGTGAGGCATATAGTTGATGTGTTAGAGTTTTTGGAAAGGAACAACCAGATCGCTGCGGTGCTAATTTTTTTAGATGCTGAAAAAGCTTTTGATCAATTGAATTGGAAATTCTTGTTGAAAGTTTTAGATAAAATGGATTTTGGGGAAAAAATTTTACAACCGATTAGGGCATTATATCAAAAACAAACTGCCCGAATTATAGTTAATAATAGTTTGACAGAAGCATGTAATATTGAGAAGGGCACAAGGCAAGGGTGTCCGTTATCGCCCTTGTTATTTGTGTTAACATTAGAGATATTATTGGTTAAAATTCGGAATTCGGAAAAAATTAAGGGGATACGAATTGGAGATCAGGACTATAGATTGAGAGCATTCGCAGATGATCTGGTTGTTACAGTGACCCAGCCAGAGAACTCTGTTGTGGACCTGATGGAGATAATAACACAATATGGGAAGGTTTCTGGATTTAAAGTTAATACACAGAAAACAAAAATTTTGGCTAGAAATATGACAGTTTCGCAAAAGGCTCTCTTAGAAGGATTAACTGGATTTGAGATTGTTAAAAGGGTTAAATATTTGGGGGTGATTTTGTCGCCCTCTAATACAAAGCTATATAAAAATAATTATGAAAAACTATGGGGGAAAATTCAAAAAGAACTGGAGAGTTGGGAAAAGTTGCAATTGTCTTTGTTGGGACGGATTGCAGCAGTAAAAATGAATGTCCTGCCTAAATTTTTATTTTTATTTCAAATGATACCGATTCTTAAGAAAGATTCTAATCTGGAGGAATGGCAGCGAGGTATCAATAAATTTGTGTGGGCAGGGAAAAAGCCACGAGTTAAACTTAAGATTATGCAGGATACTCGTGAGAGAGGTGGCCTTAAATTGCCTAATTTTAAATTATATTATAAAGCTGCTGCATTAGTAGGAATAAGTGATTGGATTAATTTGACGCAAGGGAGGTTATTAAATCTTGAGGGCCATGATTTGTTGTTTGGCTGGCATGCATATTTGTTGTATGATAAGAAGGTAGACAACGTGTTTAGGGTGCATATTTTAAGACAGGCATTGCTGAGAGTTTGGAAGAAGTATAGACATAAGTTAAGTTGCAAGATACCATTGTGGGCAATTCCAAAACACGCAATAGAAAATATACATGCTGGCTTCAAACATGATGTGACTACGTACAAGGAGATTCTTAGCTTGGAAAGAAATGTTTGGTGTCTGAAGTCATATAGCCTCTTGCGAGAAGAGAAGGTTGTTCAAAATTGGTTTCAATATATTCAGTTACGGGCCAGGTGGAAAGAAGACCAGAAAAATGGATTTACAATGACTGATGAAAATTTGATAAAGCAAATTAGAAATCAGGGACCTGCACATATCAAACGGATATATCTTGCATTGATAGAGATTGACTCAGAAACAGAGCTTGTTAAGGATTGTATGATAAAATGGGCCCAAAACATTCAGGAAGTTATCACAATGCACACGTGGGAAAAGATTTGGGTGAGGAACGTAAAATTTACTCAAGCTCAAAATCTAAGAGAGAACTTTTATAAAATGTTTTATAGATGGCATTTAGATCCTAAAAAGCTTGCAAGTATGTATCCGAATTATCAGCCTAAATGTTGGAGGTGCGGTGATGAAGATGCAACATATTTTCACATATGGTGGACATGTAAGAAGGTTAAGGCCTTTTGGATAAAAGTTTGGTGGAATATGCAGAAGATTTTTAAACAGAGGATAAAGTTTTGTCCGCAATTTTTTTTGTTGGGAATAATTGCAGACGCTACAGTTGTGGACACCAAATTGATGTTGAATTTAATTACGGCAGCAAGACTTTTGATAGGCCAATATTGGAAGAAAGAGGAACTGCCGACTATAGAAGAGTGGACTTTAAAGGTTTCCGACCTGGCAGAGATGGCGAAGATTTCGGCCTATTTGAAAGACCATTCGCAAGAACGCTATATTATGGAATGGAGGAAATGGATTGAGTTTATCCAGAACAAGTATAGGGTTAAGAAGTTTTATGTAGCATTTGAATAAGTCTTCTTTCGTTTTTTTTTTCTTTTCTTATTTTAGTTTCTTTTTATATATATTCAATATTACTAAGGCTTGTTTATCCTATATAAGCTAGAGAGTGATGGATTTTAGACTTTATAGTTGTTAGTATATGATTGTTTATGATTGTTTTTTATATATATAGCTTGTATTTAGCTCTGGGAAGTCGGGGGGGAGGGGGGGAGGTAGGGGGGGAGGAGGGAGGGGGAAGGGGGGATTTTTAAAGGAAAATTGTATTTTAAAACTTTTCAATAAAAAAAAAATTACTGAGGTAATAATTTCATGAACTCATAGATTTGAAAGGGATTTCAGAAGTGGTCTAATACAGGGGTCCCCAACACCTGGTCCATGGACTGGCACCAGGCCACGGCATGCCAGAAACTGGGCCACACTAACAAGCAAAGCGCCATCCACTGGATGCAGGCAGCACACAAAACCACACTCCCTCAGGTCCGCAGAAAAACTTCTGTCCAAGAAAATGGTCCCTTGTGCTCAAAATGTTGGGTGCACTGATCTAATGGAACCCTTTGTATGGGTGAACCAGCAATGGTATTTGGTAAAGCAAATTTACCAGAATTTTCTCTAACGTATGGGATGTGATTATAAAACTTCCAACAGATGGACTATTTTCAGTTTAGGATCAAGATGTACTTATCTACATTAGGTGAGACAAGGTCTCTTTGTTTTTCTATTATTTATTTCTTTTGGTGATGGAACATTATTTTATTTCTTACTATTGGTGAGGAAGAGATCTTTTCACTCTGAGAAGTTTCCAGCTAGTTGTTCACATTATAGTTTCTTGAATTAAATCAGTTTGGAAAGTAACTCTTCCACAAGAACTGCTGAAGTGGAAGATTGCAACATAACCAGAGTGGACTTTTAGAAAGAAGGTAGCCTTATTTGGGGATTTATTTAGTGTCTACTTAACTAAACCTACATTCTGTCAGGTTGCTTTTTCACTTCCAAACACTTCCAAAATCACACTTCATTTTTTTAGATAGTTATCATTCAAGATTGGTAACACAATTTCAGAAAACTCTGAGGGCATCACAAAAATTGTATAAGTCATATAACCCCAATCATACGTTGTAGGCTATCTGTTTCTAAATTCAGCAAAGTAAATGTGAATGTGGGACCATACAGGAAACAATGCTCACTTTTAAAAAGTTATTCTGTGAAGAAAATTAAGGCATTCAAGTATAAGGTTCTCTTTGTATCTCAGAATCTTGTGGAAACATTTGCCGTCCATAGCTGGGTTGAGAAAGTTTTGTCTTCATTTTCTCTGCTTATACAAGCTTTTCACTTGTAAATCTGCCAGTCCAAACAGAGACAAGTTTCTGTGAAAGCTCCTTGAATAATAATTAATGAGTACAGCTCTGTTTAAAGCAGTAGAGCTCTTCCAATATAGTTATTGTTTAACTTTACATGTACCTGCTGTACTCAAAAAAATAAAAAATAACAACATAATATGCCTATGTATGTGAACAACAGGACCTTAAAGTCAACATACTGTATATAGTCATCTAAAATGCAAAGGTATAATTCAGTTCAAAGAGACAGTTTGAACCTTATAGAATAACACTTGGGTATGAATATCCCAAATTGGACATGACTGGTCTCATACTACTTTCTAGTGTAACCATTTTGTTATTTGGAACAATAATTTGATGTGTTAAGACAAACATAAAAGAAGAGTGAATACAATATGAATACAGTACTTAAGACTACATGATCAAACATGAAGATATGGTAAGAATTGTGGGATGCTGAAGAAATATTGAATACAAAGTGAAGAGCTCAGAATTGCTTTTCAAAGTGAGAAGATAGCATGTAAATTTAATAAATAAATATGAAAGAATTACTATATGTTGAAGTGGTTTCTTCATAGAGAGAAGGAATAAGTATTGAATGATACAAAAAATATATGTTTGAAGACTGAGTAGACATAGGAAGAATATGAAAGTCAAAGCTGAATGAAGTTTATAAGATCCTCAAAAAGAGAGAGCTGGCAATTTTAAATAACAAAAAGCAAGTTATGAAACGTGTATGTACACAATACAATAAGTACTGTAGATAGAACTATGAAAACATATAATGACTGGTATTTATTAATGATGAAATGAATGTGTAAATAGTGAGTGAATCAATGAATATCAATGAATAGTGTATACTTACACCAGTGAATAGTGTAAACCAGACTTATTTTTAAAAATTCTTATATTTAAAAATAAATATGAAAGAATTACTATATGTTGAAGTGGTTTCTTCATAGAGAGAAGGAATAAGTATTGAATGATACAATAAATATATGTTTGAAGACTGAGTAGACATAGGAAGAATATGAAAGTCAAAGCTGAATGAAGTTTATAAGATCCTCAAAAAGAGAGAGCTGGCAATTTTAAATAACAAAAAGCAAGTTATGAAACGTGTATGTACACAATACAATAAGTACTGTAGATAGAACTATGAAAACATATAATGACTGATATTTATTAATGATGAAATGAATGTGTAAATAGTGAGTGAATCAATGAATATCAATGAATAGTGTATACTTACACCAGTGAATAGTGTAAACCAGACTTATTTTTAAAAATTCTTTATTGCATCCCTTAATTTCTTTTGCTTACTTTTTTAACCTTCTAGGAGTACTAACAGTGTGCTAACCAGTTTTTGAATCTCTATTATTTACATCAAGGAAAGCCAATGACCAAAAAGTATGGATGTTGGACTCAGCCTATGTCTAGCATAAATCTATTTATTCATTTTCTAAATAATATGTAACCCAATGCATGCTTCCGGTCATCCTATAGCCCAACATTAATAAAAATGAGTGTTGCTGTTTCTCCTTCTTCTGTGACCATATATAAAAGTTCTGTCCCATTTGGATATTTATTGAAAAAAATGCTGTAATACATATGAAATTAATATGACTTGGAATTCTCTCTGCTATGTGATAATTACATAGATTCAAAAATACTTTAATTTGTTTATTTTCTGCCATTTTTTGTGTGTTCAACATTTTGTAGATTTACATATAAATGTGTAGATATTTCATTCATTGCCTGAAATATTTTATAAACATAAAAATGCTATTAAAATCATAAGTCATCAATCAATTTATTCAAAATATTAATAAATACTTATCCAATGTTAATTACTAGACTCAACACTTTATTACAATGCCATTCCTTATAGTAATTGCATTTTAAATTATATTATTTTAAATATAATATTAATATATATTTAATATTAAATTAAATTATATTAAATTAAATTATACAGTATTTACATATGCATTAAATTACATTAGACTATTTACACCTATATGTAATTTAAAATTATATTTCATTTACATGTAAACCCCTTACAGTGAAAATCACTTATTTAACATTTTGCAGTTCAAAATTTTGACTCACTGGGAACTTTTGGTGGTGCTCTTACAAGTAAAAATAAAATTTGGAGGCATCTGTAACCTCAAGTCTTGGTTTATATCTCCCACTTGACGTAAATGAGATTTATGCATTCTTTTGAGATTTTACTTTTTTAAACAAAACTTGCATTTTTATGACACTCATCAACCGAGAAAGAGAGAGAGAGAAACAGCATGTGTCTGTTCTGACATCAATTTTCTTTTTTAACTTCTGAAGAGTTTTAATATACTTTCTTATGAATAATGAGACCAGTTTGTCAGATAATTGGAAACTACTGACTACTGACAGCTTTGTCTGAGAAGCAACTTACAAATGCTATCATTAAAGAAGCAAGCATTGGACAAAAGGATAAAAAAGGAAAGAACAAATCTTTCAAGTTACGGTGAATTTACATCAAAGTGAAGAATTTTCTGATTTTAGTTACTTCTATTTTGTTTAATAAGATTGTGTTTCATGATAAAAAGAGAAATATAAAGTTAATAAACAGTCCTTCCTTCATCAGTTTCAAATATAGAAAAACTTTCAATCTCATTTTGAGTTGTTTTGATTTCATTTTAAAGAAAAGCTAGAAAATTCTACGCAAAACGTAGACCTATGTCAGGGGTGTCAAACTCAATTTCATTGAGGGCCGCATCAGCATTGCGGTTGCCCTCAGGGGGCCGGGCGGGTATGGCCAGGGTGGGCATGGCCTGCTGGGTGGGCGTGGCTAGAGTGCGTATGGCCTACTGGGTGGGCGTGGCCAGCTTTACATCGTTTGCATCAAGGGTGCCTATGGGGGCCTGGGCAGGAGTGGGACAGATCTGAGGGTCTCTGGCAGAAGGAGGGTCTCTGGGCCAGGGCCAAGGCAATGGGGGCCGTTCTCTCACTGTTTCCAGGATGGCTTCGTGGGCCACATGAAACCATTTCGCGGGCCGGATCCGGCCCCCGGGCCTTGTGTTTGACATGTCTGACCTATGTTTTAAGAAGCCTGACCTACAACTGGGTGACAGATGATACATAATCCCATGTGGAAGGAAAATAATTTTAAAAAATTGTTTAAAATATTTTATCTCTCTACCTATCACCCTAAAGTGAAAGAAATAATCAAAGGTTAATATTAAATTATAATTGGAATTCTCACTACAAAGTTATCTTTGAGTTCACTTTAAACTACCAAATTCGAGAGCACCAAGGAGCCCGTAATATGAGTTTCAACCTGATAAATGAGAAATTGTCCATATTTTGCATCATCTGACATCAATAAAGGGTCACAAAGGAATCAGAAAATAAAGAAAAAGAAGAGAAAATAACCAAAAACATGAAAAGAAGGAAAAAGAAATGGCTTCCAATCTTGTTCTTGGCACTTATACAAACCTTTCACTCCCTAAGATTATATCATAATTTCCTTCTTTCTGTAATCATCCTTCTTTATAATCATCAAAATCATAAGTCACACCTATTATCTTTTTATTCAAATGGTGTTTAAGGGCTTTTTAATCATTGATGAATGTCAATAATTACCTTTCTCTAATCTAAGTCATTTTAGCTAAATCAGCAAGTTTTGTCAGTTTCACCAACCATTTCTCCATAATGGATAGTGTCAGATCTTTCCATCTGTGTGCATAAAATAATCACACTCAAGCACACATATATTGAAATAATCTTCCATGACTCTTTTCTAACTATGCTTCATCAGTCCCAATAGGAAAATGTCTGACCTCAGCTGATTATTTTTTAAGTCGTCTGTATCAACATTTGTATTTGAATACATTTTTAATTGCAATGTATGGCAGTGAAAGTTGGACCATAAGAAAGGCTGAGCGCCAAAGAATTGAGGCCTTTGAACTATGATGCTGGAGAAGACTCCTGCGAGTCCCTTGGACTGCAAGGCGATCAAACCGGTCAGTCCTAGAGGAGATTAATCCTGACTGCTCTTTAGAAGGCCAGATCCTGAAGCTAAAACTCAAATACTTTGGCCACCTAATGAGAAGGAAAGACTCACTGGAGAAGAGCCTAATGCTGGGAAAGATCGAGGGCAATAGAAGAAGGGGGCGACAGAGAATGAGGTGGCTGGATGGAGTCACTGAAGCAGTAGGCGTGAGCTTAAATGGACTCCAGAAGATGGTAGAGGACAGGAAGGCCTGGAGGAATGTTGTCCATAGGGTCGCGATGGGTTGGACACGACTTCGCAGCTAACAACAACAACATTTTTAAAAAGTTTTTTTTCATGTCCATGAAGAATGTCCCTTCATGTTTTTAACATTTCCAATCTACAATTGGAATGCCTTTATACACTCTAGATAATTTGCTCGTGTTCCAATGATACATCATTTTATAAAAATGTTCTTTAAGGTCATCACGTAATAACATAACTGTATTTTTTGTGGATGGAGGGTTCATGCTATACTTTAACATGATGAAAACATGAAATGACCAGAACCATCCAATCAAATAGGTAAAACTAATTTTTGGAGGACATAGTCCTGATGATCATCTCTGATGAGCACTTCTGCCTTGCTTCCATAGAATTCTATGTGCTTTCACTCTGATTGTCAATTTCTTTAGAATATCCCAGCTGTAGATAAAAGTTTAATAAATGACTGATTCATACAAATGACTGATGTGTACAAAGATGAACTTGCTTTTTTATGATGAAACATATGGCTACAGTTGTGCAGAAAAATGAAAATGTTGGGTTCTATTTACATACCAGTAAATAGCTCTTTCCCACCTGCAATCAAACTGAGTTGTAAAAGTAATTACAAAATATCACTATATAGATGGGGGTAGCTAAAAGCAAGATGAACTACCAATGTTGTTGCCTACAATGGCCATAAGTAAGACCATATGAACAAATTGTATGGCTAATAACAGAGAATGAATTCTGCAGGCCAACAACACAAATTAGACTTGATAATCTGACAAGATAATACACAGAGAGTTCATCTGGCTTTTAGGTGAACAAACTGGGAAGATTTGCTAAGGAGTATTGCAGAAATCTCTATAAAAGTCACAATATACTAGGGCCAAGCCAATGACTCAACTGCATCCATGCAAAGGGAATCTTTTGGAATTTAATCTCATGAATTATTGATAATTTTATAAGAATTTCTTCCCTTTTTTCTTGGCTCAGATCAAAATCCCACAGGCTGTAATTTAGAGTTCAAAAGTTTTATCTAACATACATAGCAAAACATTTACTATTATGTGTGGGTGGGCCCTTGCAAGGAGTGCAAAATTATTTTACAGACAGGTGTAAACATCTAGTCAATGCAAATCTAGTTCTAGAATTTTCAAATTTTACTTTCGTAATAAGGAGTAGTCTAAATTCTCATGTTCTAATTGGCATGATTTATTTCAATCATGAGCATAACATTTGTTCTTACATTGCTTTCTAATCTATGTGCATTATTCTCTTGCTTCTAAAATGACATTAATTTTAACACTCTTAACACTGTACCTTTCTTATCTTTTTTACTTAACACTCTTGCCTTTTTGCAATGGAAAATTACCAACCCTTCTTCAAAATCAGTCTAGTTTTCTCAATAACTACTTTCTAAAATTTTAAAATATCAAGCTACATAAAATCCTTGTGAGTTTTTTTTACTATGCATTGCTTGAGATATTTAAATGATTTAAACTGGTTCCTAGGGTGTCCTAGTTTGATATTGTTAAATTCAGTTTGGGATTCCAACCAGAATCTTTTGCTTAAGTTGTAACTTCATACCAAAAAGACTTTAAAAGAAAATAGATCTGCAATTTATCAGTAATGCCCAGTTCCCAGGAATATCACTAGCTACTGGCCCATGTTACAGGGCCCAAGCCTTGTGGCAGGACTTTTGTCTTACCCAGTGATTGAAGATAGTCATCTATATTCTGGCTTCTACCTTAGTCAACTTTGCTGTTGTGCAAAGTGCAAAATTATGACTAAACAGCCAGAAACAGATTTCTTAGAAATTTGGCTTGAACCACCCAAAATTTAGTGAAATGTTTGTCTTCTTGAAACTTATAAAGAAGTTGTTTCAGTACCTTGACAATAAATGTTTTTGAGGTGCTGGTAGACACTCTGTAGCTCTGGAATAGAAAAAGAAAATAATAGTCAGTGAATCCCTTGAGAAAAAGTAAGAGATGAATAATATGGGGATATGAATTCGCTATAGATTTGGACCCAAACCATATTTCATTTCACCCTCCATTTCATCTGCTCAATGGCATATTCCTCATTTTGCAATGTACTTTCTAACAGTATACAATCTTTTTTTTCAAAGTTAAGCTATAGTGAATTATTCCTACAAAATTTTCATTTTTGTGTTTAGACCAACTGAAATATGCAATAAAGTCACTGTGTGATCTGCATATAGCAGCGTTGCTACATGTTTATTGGGAATTTGTATTTGTATTTTTGTTGTTTTAGATGCCCTGTTATTGAACTGATGTAACCATTAAACAGTAGGAGGCCACATCATTGTTCAACTTCATTCCTACTAGGAGCTGCTTCTGAAAGATGTTTTGCTGCATTATACCAAAGCCTCAAGCTAGTGTTATTATGTATTATATATATGACAGCAAAAGGGTAATGATATATTGAGGTGATTTTGACTTTGTGCCAAAGGATTTCCCTTCGATATTCAGTTAAAAGCCTGCTGAAAGTTGCTTTAGGTGATATTTTATCATCAAATGGTAAATCCAGCTCCAGATGGCATTAGTATGATCTAAAGCCTGCCTGTTCAATGGCCAAAAAAATTATCCTTTTCCAGTTGGTCTATTATTTTCCGGTGCAAATGTCTGACATAGAGCTTGGTAATTAAACAAGTTTATGGAATAGTAGTTAATCAGTTTTTCTCTCCTGACAGCCTATGGATGCAATAATGAAACAGATATATGTTTTGACTTAACAACAAGACTGAAAGGAAAAGATGGGTTTATAATTTAAACTTGTGGAAAAAAATGGCTGCATCTGTATACAATCACTTTCAGATTTGACATACCGGTACCCACTTACCCCATTGCTGATACTCTACTGGTTTCTAATTTATCAGCCCTTAACCTTATAAGGCTTGTGCAAGACTTGCAAAATCCTTATTCCCCAAATCCCATGAGTTAGGGAAATGGTTCTTTCTGATTTCACTCCTTCAGTATCCAGGAAAACGTCCCAATTATTATCCTTGGAGAAAAGTAACAACCAATGATGGTCCCTTTTCTTTCTACTCACAATTACAAAAATTATCCCCCCAGATCAGTTGAGGTTTTGAGGGATCATTAGCTTAATCATACTAAATATAGGCTGTTTCTTCCACCAACCCAGTTCTGACCATAGGATTTTCAAAATACCAATAAGTATTAAAACACATAAAATAATTTTGCAGCCATGACAACTTACTAAATGTGATTCTTCATATAAGCGTTCTGCTTGTGGCTCAAAGGACAATATAAGAGGACTGTATTAACTGCATTCAGGCCCATGGAGAGAAAATTTAGCCTTACTCAGATGGATTTACTTTGGTTTCTTAAAAACATCTTTTCATTACTTTCAAGAGCCATATTTTTTATTATTTTCTCAAAGAAGAAATGAAATCTGTTACCCTGTGGCTTTCCCCATGTATTATTTTTATTAATATCTAGTTTATTGCTGTATGAAACTTTAAACACAGCAAACTTTTAAGTATACAGCATTTCAGAGCAGATATTTTTTTAAACTCTGTAAGTAGGAGTCTCCCTAACACAGAGGTCCCCAACGTTTTGAGCACTAGGGACCGGTTCCGTGGAGAGTTTTTCTGTGGACCAGAGGGGGCATGGCTTCATGTACTGCCTGCATCCCACAGATGGGGCTTTGCTTGTTTGCATGGACCAGTTTCTAGCATGTTGCAGCCCAGTACCAGTCCACGGACTGGGGGTTGGGGACCTCTGGCCTAATAGCTTGTTTGAAATGCTATCTATTCCTCCTTCAACCAGCATTAAATTATTGATTACATGCAATCAAGTTGATGTTGACTCTTAGCAATCACGTGGAAAGTTTGTCTCCTTCTAAGCCTCCTTTGTTAATCGGTAACCCTACAAGTTTTCCAAATATATTTTTATGCCAGGCATAGCAATTGCTTAGAATCCAGAAATAATATTGATATCAGGATAGTTTCTCCCTGAAACCTGAGCCTTAAATAAACTAAATATACAACCTAGTCCAGAACACAGGTGTCTATTTCACTGATTCCACAGTTTTATCAGTCATCATACCTATGATGCTATGAAGTGTGACATCCCAGCAAATCTTGTGATGGCACAATGGTGGTAAAAATGTATTGAAAGATTTTCACAGTAGCAAAGATTGTGACAGCATGTCACTCAACTGAGGTAATAGAGGAAATATCTGTACTAAACAATGAATACAATCCTAAATTCTTTTTGAAGTGACCACAGAAACAAAGAGATGGACAAGCATTACCTCCAGTTGGAACACAGACTGCTGGAAAAGTAAGATGAAGTGGAACAGATAAATATGAATAGTTCTTCTCGAGATGATGGCAACTCAGATCAGATACAAGTCTACTTTTCAACAATGCTTGTTCCATTACAACAAAATGAAATAAACAGAGGATTATGTCAACCAAGTTCTATGATAACCAAAGATGTAATAGATATCTTCATCATCAAGTCCTACAAAGCAAGTTCCCCCCTTTTTTCCTTCTGACCAAGAATGTCCTATAGTCCTCACTAGGATTTAATAATCTTATGGTTAACTTGAAGGATTTTGACACATCCATAGATGTGTCACACATCCATAATTGGCTTCATAATCTAGGCCTGATATGGAAATATAAATATAACAATACTTAATAGTTTAGGTTGCAAATGCAACAATTAGTGGACCTTTTCACCCACTTGCTTTCAACTTTAAGATGGTTTATCAAAATCAAATTTTATCTGTGTCTGGTTTATACCTGTCTCATTGAAAAACAACTTCTTCCTTATAATGTATTTTATAGTTTTAAATTACCACGTGACTGTCAGAATTTAAAATGAGCTCAAAAGTGAAAATATATTCCTACACAGCTCTGGTTCTAATACTGCTGTCTGATTTATATTACTAATATGAAGACTTGAAATGTCCTTCTAGTTTTTCATTTTGGCTTTCAGCGTTTTCAATATTTTACACGCACACACTCATGACACACTATGGCTTCCCAAATAGTGTAACAAACACTCTTTGAATCACAGAAGTGCCCAATGTTGTCTTCTTAAGTCTCTACATAAATTCAAGTGTTATTTCTTTTCTTTTTTGTATTTCTGATCTAATTTCAACAAAGGTTTTTTCCATAAAGTAAAATCTACATGTAAATCAGAATTCAAAATTTTATGTGGCTATTGCATGATACTCAAACAAGACTTGACTGGAATCTAATGTCCTATGAACAAATCTTCCCTAAAGGAAAATCTCAAACTTCATTATATTAGTCTTTTCTATAGGCATATACATGGTATGTAAAAAAGAGTAACAAATATTTGCTTCCTCTTATGTTGCCTCAGCAGGTACATCTAGTGATGAGTTTTATTCAGTCCACTTTTCCAAGTAACCTGATTCACACTTTTCAGATTTATACAAAAAATTGGAATAATAGTCCTTTGGACAGCATATTTCAATGACGGCAAAACTTTTAGAGACCGAGTGCCCAAAATGCAACCCAAAATGCACTTATGTATCATGGGGGGGGCAGATGGGCATGGCCCATTGGGTGGGCATGGAACATTATGTAGGTGTGGCTGCGATGGTAAGGGGAAACTGGATGGGTGTCAAAAGTTCAATCAATCAATTCCAACTTTGCAAGATCTTTTTTGTTCCCGATAGATAGCCTGCCCTATCTATGTTTCCTGGTAAAATACATGGGAAAATCCCATTGGAGGAAAATTACACTTAGAGTTAGGGTTAGGTCACCATGAACTCATAGAGCAAAATGGACATTGCCAACAAATTCAGAGTTCTTGGGTATGGTTAGGAGGACACTTACTTTACTAGCCTGCCCTAAGTTTCTTGGCAAAATGCATGGGAAAATCCCATTGGAGGAAAATTCCACTTAAGGTTAGGGTTAGGTCACCATGAACTCAGAGAGCAAATTGAACATCGCCAACAAATTCGGAGTTCTTGGGTTTGATTACAAGGGCACATACTTTCCTAGCCTGCCTTATCTATGCTTCCTGGTAAAATACATGGGAAAATCCCATTGGAGAAAAATTCCACTTAGGGTTAGGTTAGGTCACCATGAACTCATAGAGCAAAATGGACATCGCCAACAAATTCAGAGGTCTTGGGTATGGTTAGGAGGGCAAATAATTTTCTAGCCTGCCCTATCTATGTTTCCAGGTAAAATACATGGGAAAATCCCATTGGAGGAAAATTACACTTAGAGTTAGGGTTAGGTCACCATGAACTCATAGAGCAAAATGGACATTGCCAACAAATTCAGAGTTCTTGGGTATGGTTAGGAGGACACTTACTTTACTAGCCTGCCCTAAGTTTCTTGGCAAAATGCATGGGAAAATCCCATTGGAGGAAAATTCCACTTAAGGTTAGGGTTAGGTCACCATGAACTCAGAGAGCAAATTGGACATTGCCAACAAATTCGGAGTTCTTGGGTTTGATTACAAGGGCACATACTTTCCTAGCCTGCCCTATCTATGCTTTCTGGTAAAATACATGGGAAAATCCCATTGGAGGAAAATTACACTTAGAGTTAGGGTTAGGTCACCATGAACTCATAGAGCAAAATGGACATCGCCAACAAATTCAGAGGTCTTGGGTATGGTTAGGAGGGCAAATAATTTTCTAGCCTGCCCTATCTATGTTTCCAGGTAAAATACATGGGAAAATCCCATTGGAGGAAAATTCCACTTAGGGTTAGGTCACCATGAACTCATAGAGAAAAATGGACATTGCCAACAAATTCGTAGTTCTTGGGTGTGGTTAGACTGCCCTATTTTTCCTGGTAAAATACATGGGAAAATCCCATTGGAGGAAAATTCTACTTAGGGTTAGGGTTAGGTCACCATGAACTCATAGAGAAAAATGGACATTGCCAACAAATTCATAGTTCTTGGGTATGGTTAGGAGGGCAAATAATTTTCTAGCTTGCCCTATCTAGGTTTCCTGGTAAAATACATGAGAAAATCCCATTGGAGGAAAATTCCAGTTAGGGCTAGGATTACCTCACCATTTACTCATACAGCAAAATGGACATCGCCAATTTTTTTTTGCACACAGCTGCGGAGGCCTAAAGTTAAAATTTTTATAAAACCCAGCTGAAGGCCTAGGACTCAGGCAACAGTGCACGTGCCAACAGAGAGGCCTTTCCGTGCCACCTGTGGCATGTGTGCCACAGGTTCTCCACCATGGGCATATTTCTTCAAACATGCTGCAAGTTAATTCAGGAAGTCCTCAACTTTCAGCCACAATGGTGACTACAATTTCTTTTGCTAAGCAAGGGAATTGTGAGTTTTGTCACATGTTATGATCTTTCTTGCTGTAGTCGTTAAATGAATCGCTGCAGTTCTTAAGTTAATAACAACTATTAAGTGAATCTGACTTGCCTATTGACTTTGCTTGTCAGAAGTTGCAAAAGGTGATCCAAATGAACCCGGGACACTGCAACCATCATAAATACATCCCAAATTTTGATCAAGTGATTATAGAGATGGTGCAACGATCATAAGTGTGAAAACCTGTCATAAATCACTTTTTTCAATGTTTGTAACTTCAGTCACTATATGAATGGTTGTAACTCAAGGACTACCTGTATAACTCATGCAACATGTACAGAATTAAAAAAAGTATCAGAGCATGTACAGTCTTATTGCATGAGATATCCCAGGAGTAAACACAGTAAACAGTGATCTATAGTAAATGGTGGTTTATCTTACTCTATCTACAATATCATACTCCAGGAACAATATACATACACATGTTAATACAGCAGGCTCCAACACACAGCAGTTACAGCAGGAAACGGAAGAGAGAGAACACATCAGTGGAGCTTTCCCTTTTATACAGAGGCTCTTAAAGAGACACAGACCCTGCTTGCTCTTAAAGGGACATAGACCCTGCTGAGTCATTCCTATCATTACATCATATATCTTACATCAACTGGTCAGCTTCTAAATCATTACCTTGACAAAAAGGAATTATACTTTAGGGAAAGTTGGATAAACCATTTAGATACATGTTGAAATAAATCCAATTTTACATGTTTTTTTTAATCCAGAATTAGATGAAAACTATTGGTCTTGACTATAAACTTTCATATAGACACAATGCACTGCATTGTACCTGGCTGTCACTATAATTGTAAACTTTTGTAAACATCTTGATAAGCAATCCGACCATATCGCAGAAGCTGCACTTAAATCATTGCCACAGATTCACATCCAGATTATAAATGAGCCTATTACAGTATCTAGAGGTAGTTTTATGTGATATTCTAGAAGTAGTGACATAATCACACAAAAGCTGGCAGATAAATATGTGAATTTTCTTCATTGATAGACAAACTGGTAAAAATTTTCTTGTTTGGTCTGTTTCAGATACTATTTTATGTTAGTGGCAAACATTAGAATATGAACATGTTTATTCATCCCCTGCAAACCTGACATGAAGTCTATATCACATTTTAGGTTACAATTTAAAACCAGACAGAATAAAGTGTCCCTTAATCAGAAAATGTTAGAAGATCTCAGTTCAAAATACAAAGAATGACCATTCTGGTCACTTCTGCTCTCAAGATCTTGATTTGTGAGATTTCTGAATCAGCTCCATTTTCTGCATCAGGGATGAATTAGATGTTTTAGCATCTAGAAGTGAGCTGCACAATGAGCCAGAAATCATAATCCAGTTGTGAAGAAAAAGACAGATTCAAAAAAGAGAATAGCAGTTAGGTATAATTTGGCCCTTTAAGATAATATCTATGGAATATCTATGAATCTGAGATCTAAATTCCATTTTTACAGTTATATCTACTCAGCATCCATATTATTTTAATTTTCAAATCAATAGAGAACAAATGCTATATTAAAATAGATTGTGAACAAGATAATATGAGAGGATGTCAGCATACCAACATCAATACAGAAGACTCACTTGCTATATGTATTTGTACAGTCATGGCCAAAATTGTTGGCACCCCAGAAATTTTTCCAGAAAATCAAGTATTTCTCACAGAAAACTATTGCAGGAACACATGTTTTGCTATACACAGGTTTATTCCCTTTGTGTGTATTGGAACACAACAAAAAAGGGAGGAAAAAAAGCAAATTGGACATAATGTCAAACAAAACTCCAAAAATGGGCCGGACAAAATTATTGGCACCCTTAACTTAATATTTGGTTGCACACCCTTTGGAAAAAATAACTGAAATCAGTCACTTCCTATAACCATCAATAAGCTTCTTACACCTCTCACCCAGAATTTTGGACCACTCTTCCTTTGCAAACTGCTCCAGGTCTCTCTTATTGGAAGGGCGCCTTTTCCCAACAGCAATTTTAAGATCTCTTCACAGGTGTTCAATGGGATTCAGATCTGGACTCATTGCTGGCCACTTCAGAACTCTCCAGCACTTTCTTGCCATCCATTTCTGGGTGCTTTTTGACGTATGTTTGGGGTCATTGTCCTGCTGGAAGACCCAAGATCTCAGACGCAAACCCAACTTTCTGACACTGGGCTCTACAGTGCGACCCAAAATCCTTTGGTAATCCTCAGATTTCATGATGCCTTGCACACATTCAAGGCACCCAGTGCCAGAGGCAGCAAAACAACCCCAAAACATCATTGAACCTCCACCATATTTCACTGTAGGTACTGTGTTCTTTTCTTTGTAGGCCTCATTTCATTTTCGGTAAATAGTAGAATGATGTGCTTTACCAAAAAGCTCTATCTTAGTCTCATCTGTCCACAAGATGTTTTCCCAGAAGGATTTTGGCTTACTCAAGTACATTTTGGCAAACTGTAATCTTGCTTTTTTATGTCTCTGTGTCAGCAGTGGGGTCCTCCTGGGTCTCCTGCCATAGCATTTCATGTCATTTAAATGTTGATGGATAGTTCACGCTGACACTGATGCTCCCTGAGCCTGCAGGACAGCTTGCATTCCTTTGGAACTTGTTTGGGGCTGCTTATCCACCATCCGGACTATCCTGCATTGCAACCTTTCATCAATTTTTCTCTTCCATCCACGACCAGGGAGATTCGCTACAGTGCCATGGGTTGCAAACTTCTTGATAATGTTGTGCACTGTGGACAAAGGCAAATCTAGATCTCTGGAAATGGACTTGTAACTTTGAGATTGTTGATATTTGTCCACAATTTTGGTTCTCAAGTCCTCAGACAGTTCTCTTCTCCTCTTTCTGTTGTCCATGCTTAGTGTGGCACACGCAGACACACAATGCAAAGACTAAGTGAACTTTTCTCCTTTTTATCTGCTTTCAGGTGTGATTTTTATATTGCCCACACCTGTTACTTGCCCCAGGTGAGTTTAAAGGAGCATCACATGCTTGACACGATCTTGTTTACCCACAATTTTGAAAGGGTGCCAATAATTTTGTCCAGCCCATTTTGGAGTTTAGTTTGACATTATGTCCAATTTGCTTTTTTTCCTCCCTTTTTTGTTGTGTTCCAATACACACAAAGGGAATAAACCTGTGTATAGCAAAACATGTGTTCCTGCAATACTTTTCTGTGAGAAATACTTGATTTTCTGGAAAAATTTCTGGGGTGCCAACAATTTCGGCCATGACTGTATATACTGTAATGGTAAATGTGTTGATTTGGTGTGGGTAACATCAAACTAGATGATGTATTATCAGGTGACTGTTCTTCCGTCTTTCATAGTGGATGTGATTTGTCACTCAGGAACAGTTTTTATAAAGAAAATTATTGGAATGGAATGCTGTGTTACTACACAGAAACATATGGAAAATAAGTAGCAGTAATAAAGCAATTTATTTAAAATAAACGTATAAGTAAATATAAGCCAGCCCCTTGACCAAACACTGGCTGCCACTCCCCAGACATCCCTGGCAAATAGGAAGGACAGGACTCCCTCATCTCCAAGAGACAGCTGGGACTCCCCTCCTGCTCTGTCTGAGCCCAGCTCCAGAGATGCCCCATGCATGGCCAGGTGCCTCCCCATGAAGTGGTGCCAGGTCAGGCTGAGCTGTGAGGTCCAGATCCCTGGGCAGCCTGTGCCACTGCCAGGGACCTCCATGTGGCCTGAGAGGGATGGTGAGGCTCCTCCAGTGGACCAGGCCCCAGTGCCCACCCTGATCCTACACCCCTCCACCAAAGACCCCCAGATCCACCCCACAGCAAAGCCCAGCCCCCAACAGGCACTCCTCAATGCAAGCAATGGCTAGCAGGCCATGCCCATTCAGTTGGCCACACCCATCCAGCCACATCCACCCAGCACCCCAAGGGCAACCACAATGCTGATGCAGCCCTCAATGAAATCAGATTTGACACCCCTGCTATAAGTTTATTGAACCATTAAATCTTTTCAAGCCAAGGAGCAGTCTTGCCTTTCAAGCAACCTCTTCCCCTCCGTGAAATGAACAAAAATATGTTTGATCTATATTTAAAAACAGAATAAATGATTAGTTATGATTTATACAGTCACTCCATTATTCCACGTAATAATTTTCTCTTTCTGTTAAGTTAAAATTTTCAGTTTAAAAGCAAATTTTGGAAGGAGTGCAGAGGGCAAAAAGAAAGCTTTCAAAGATTGCATGTGATGGTGGGTCCTTGAATCTTTTGTCCCAATTCTAAATTAGCATTCAACATCAATAAAACATAAACTTCTTCCAGTTTTTTTTAAAACAAAATAATACAGAGTGAAATGTGCATTTAAATACATATCAGGTTTTTTATGCAAATAGAAACATGGCAGGATGAAGTTTAAAGAATGACAAACTAAATAAAATTAACTTGTCAGATTCATTTATCCCAAGTTTCCACTAAGAAGCTGCCCCTGGTAGTGAGTAAAATTTTTAATTCATATATGCAGCAAATATGCTTACTAAACAAAATACGGGCTGTTCCTTAGTTACTCTAATCTTATCTATCTATCAGATAACTAAGGTGAACAGAGAAGCCACTAAATACTTCTTCTACATATTAGTATTTACAAGACAGAAAAAGGAAGAGAATCCAAAAGCATAACTGAAAAGAGAAATATAAAGGTGGAAAAGGGAAGCCAACTATTCCCAAAAGCAAAGAAAAAATAAATACTATCCTCGCAAAAAATTTTAAAAAGCCCAACTCAATTTATCTGTTCACAAAAATGCTTAAGTTGTTATCCATTTCTACTTTTCTTGTTATAAAGAGTAAGACTGGAAAAAAAGCTGTCCCAATCTGATTCCTACATTCAGTGCTTGGAAGTTGAACGTGAATTACACAACAGATTTGAAGTTGTTAGATGTGGAGGCGTTTCAGCAGAACAAGGTGTTCCTGTAGCAGGGAAGAAAAATTATGCAGGAGGGAATGAGAAGAATGAAAGGGCATTAAATCACTTGCTCTTTGCCAAAACAGACAGGTCATACTCAAAGAAACTGAAGCTGGATAATGAATGTGGCTACACTTCAAGTGGTAAACATGTGTACATTGGTAAACTTGTGGGAGAAAAATTGACTTCCTAAAATTTGAGGTAGTTTCTTTGTAGCCAGAAGTAAATCAAAGGCTTCTGACCTGTTTCCATTGGATTAAAATAATAACAGGGAAAATGCAGTTTTAGCGATGCTTGGCAGCCACATATTAGATCCTCTGCAACATCTGCAAAAAGTATTTGTGTGTGTGTGTGTGTGTGTGTATACACACACACACATATACTGCTCAAAAAAATAAAGGGAACACTTAAACAACACAATGTACTGTATTTAATAGTAGGATGTCTTATTTTCTGTTCCCTTTATTTTTTGAGCAATGTGTGTGTGTGTAAATTATTCAAATTACTAATAAAGAATTTGGGAGGCTGATATGGCCATTTCAAACTTATTTTGTTCTCATCAGTCAGTCATACCCTTTATCTGAGATTCGAACCTGGGCTAATTATATATTAGGCAGTTGTTTTAACCCCTAGGCCACAGGCTCTTTCTCTCTTTATTAGCTAGGAAGCAAGGGAGATATATGTGTTAAGTATTTGTCAAGTCTTTTTGAATACCTTGCTAGTTAAATCTTCTTTCCTGTTTCAGCCTAGCCCAAGGCTATCCGCAGGCTATAGTCACAACTTACGACAGTTCATTATTTGTGTAAATTATTCAAATTGCTAATAAAGAATTTGGGAGGCTGATATGGCCATTTCGAACTTATTTTGTTCTCATCAGTCAGTCATACCCTTTATCTGAGGTTCTTTATTAGCAATTTGAATAATTTACACAAATAATGAACTGTCGTAAGTTGTGACTATAGCCTGCGGATAGCCTTGAGCTAGGCTGAAGATTTAACTAGCAAGGTATTCAAAAAGACTTGACAAATACTTAACACATATATCTCCCTTGCTTCCTAGCTAATAAAGAGAAAAAGAGCCTGTGGCCTAGGGGTTAAAACAACTGCCTAATATATAATTAGCCCAGGTTCAATTCTCAGATAAAGGGTAAGGTATTCAAAAAGACTTGACAAATACTACACACACACACACACACACACACACACACACAAACACACAGACACATACAAAATATAGTATTTAAAGTCACTGAATTGTTCATCTCACCCTCAGGAAAGGTAAATCCAAAAAAAGCAATTTTTTTAATCCAATAGAGTGGCAGCAGGGGGGAATTTTTCCAGGCTGTTCATAATATCATAAGCCCAGTAATACTCACAGACAAATGCACACATACTGTACATAACTCAATCCCAGTAAAATAGTCCCTGGTAATCAACTGCTGAGTGCAACCAGGAACTTGATAGTTCATTCCTTCAAATTCTTCAAATAAATTTATATGAAATGGGATTTCAGAAACGAGTTAAAACCAAAGGTCAGACTTATTCTAACAGCAAAAATGCTTGAGTATGCAATGCACCACCTAGTGGAAAGTAGTCTATTAGCATTAATTGCTTATTGTCTAACTTCTATGACGAGAATATCAACAGTAGATCAATTTGTTGGCAGATGTATGGATTTTCTCATTTTTATGCCTTTCTTCAAGATAAAAATGGTATAGTCCAGTTAGGTCCCTCTCCTGTTATTCCTTCTGCTGACCCACACATCTGCTCTGCTAAAGTATCAGAGCTTTTTGTAAATTAACACATGTAAATGCATGATTTTGAAAAGTTTTAAATACTGCAGTTTCTTTCAGTTCCCAGCATCTACCCCAGCAAGCAGTAATAGTATTTAAAAAGGGAGGAGGAAAGCAGCAAAGAAAGTGAATGTTGCTCTCCAAAATTCATTAATTCTTCCATGTGCACCTTTCCGTGCATTGATCCTGTAGCAAACAGCTAAAGATTAACAAGACCTGGTATATAATTAGATGTCTTATTTTGAACTATAGACAAAGGAGAGTATCCTACCAGACAAAAGAAGTAGAGCTATCGTCTTCAATTAAGCTCAAGGAAACGCTTTTCTTTGACTTATGCCATGCTAATGAGAGGGGTTAATGGATAATGCCAAAGCATTCCACAATCTTTTGGAGTTAATACCCTCATGTTTCCTTCCAGCCAGTCAACTTTTCTAGATGAGATGAGAAGGCATCCTCTTTCTTGAAATTCAATCTGAATTCAAAGTTCAAAGTTCAGAATTGTTTTGTGATGTTTGTACCAATATATATAAATTAGTGCATGAAAATATTATGTAAATTAGAACTTTTGTTACGTGTGCATAATATCCTTCTAATGTAATCCACACTTTTCTAAAAAGCTCATTTTAACTACTATACTTCTTAATTTGTTATCTGCTAAGCATACAGTTGTATATGTATTACTGCATATTTAAGAAACCGTAAGTGAAAAAGAAAAAAACCTGAATGCTTATGTTCCAGCTTATAGCAGATATAGCACTGCCTTGGGCTTATCACCATCAAAATAGTTAAAAGTTTGATATAAATTGATTCTAATTCAGATTCAAATTTCGCAATATTTACTAAAAAATTGTTTATATAGTTGTTTTATGTACTACTTATCTATTCACAATGAATACCCAGGGTGATTTACAATTTTCAAAACAATTCAAAAGGAACCGATTGCACAAACTAAAATGATAAAAACATAATAATGAAAAATAAAAAGATTTAGACCTGGCTAAAGAAGTGTACATTTATAGATATTCTAAAGACAAAGAGAGTAGGATCAATACACCTCTCAAATGAGCATATTCTGTAACTTGAGAACGATGCAGGTTCAAAGTCTTGAAGTGATGTTTTCTCTTGTGTAATGTATTGGGATTTTACTTGAACTGCTTTCACGTGTCTTTTGAATGCTGCTTAAGGTTGCTCAATTGAGGTGTCTGTGTAATGGTCGCTGACTAGCCAGACATGCAGTCTCTAAGAAGATCATTGGATGATTTGGGGTGGGAATCGGTTCCTTTAAACCTATTGGCTGCCGCCTAGTGGCCAACTGTATAAGTAGCTGCACAGAAGCCTCTGATTCAGTTCTGTTCCTGTTTGCCTCAATAAAGCAATGTTCCTGTTTGAAACCTCTCGTCTTGTTTCTGCCTCCAAAGAACTCACTACACAACATCTTGATTCTTCCTCTTTCACAGAACTGGAGATCTGCAGAGGAGATACACACAGACAGAATTGTTCCCTTTGCGTCAGTTGAGTATTATTCGAAGTGGTATGTTATAGCATTTGAAATGCCAATTGCCCTACTTATACTACCAAGAGCAACCTAAATTTCAGGCAGCCATGTTGTTCATAGGTAGTTTTTGTAAGAGTTGTATGTATATATAGTAAGGGATGCAGTGGCTCAGTGGGTTAGGACGCTGAGCTTGTCGATCAGAAGGTCGGCAGTTTGGCGAGTCAAATCCCAAGTGCCGCGTAACAGAGTGAGCACCTGTTACTCGTCCCAGCTTCTGCCAACCTAGCAGTTCGAAAGCACATAAAAAATGCAAGTAGAAAAATAGGGACCACTAAGGTGGGAAGGTAACAGCATTCCGTGTGCCTTTGGCGTCTAGTCATGCCGGCCACATGACCATGGAGACGTCCTCGGACAAGCGCTGGCTCTTCGGCTTTGAAACGGAGATGAGCACCGGCCCCTAGAGTCGGAAACGACTAGCACGCATGTGCGGGGGAACCTATACCTTTTTATGTATATATAAATGTATGAACGGTCAGGTGTCTGATTAGCTATGAAGTTCATTGGGTAGCTTTTATAATGACTTACTAGGACTGGAGTCTTGTCTCATCCTTCAACTTTAAAAACTTACAATATTGAAAAATATTACTCTGAGAGACTACATTATCATTAGTAGTGTAAAAATATCCTCTGCGTTCATGGTTCACAAGACTACTCATCTCCCTATTCATGACAAAGAAAAAACCAGTGCTTGAAGGAGAGGGGACAGAATTTGGCAATAATCTAATTTTGCCTGGGAGAACTGGTGAGAGACACATTTCTTGAACATTTACATATTTTTTCCACTTAGAGAGACAGAGACCCACTATTGGAATCCTATTGGATAATAATGAAACACACCCTGAAAAAGTCTCTCAAATAGGAATGGTTTGGAGTTGTCTCAGAGGCAGCCAGCTTTCAAGACCACTTCATTTTTCCTATTTATTTATTTATTTAAATCTATTTGCCATCTATCTTGCCACTCTAGGCAGCTTACAACAATAAAAATGAAGAAATTAAAAGAATGTAAACAGAAGTAAGATAATAGAACAAGAAAATAAACAATGAAAAAGCATATTGGTTATCAATATGATAACCAAAAAAAGATGGAGGGAGAGGAACAAGGGGAGGAGATGGAATCTGCCATCAATCCAGCAGCCACTTCCAGCATGGAACTCCCCCATTTGGTCCGCAAGGGCTTTAAAAGCCATAACCAACACCTTGAACTGCACTTGGAAGCAGACCAGTAGCCAGTGAAGTTTGTGTACAGAGATGCAATATGGACCATCCTAGGAGCCCCGAAGACTGCTCTCACTGAAGACTCTGAATGGATTTCAAGGTCAGCCCCATGTACTGTACATTGCAGTAGTTCAGATGAGAGATGACCGGAACTTGAGTAACTTAGCCTGAGAGTCACGATCCAAAAAAAGTTTACAGCTGAATGCTCAAACTAGAGCTATGCAAAATCTCTCCTAGTCATGCCTGTCACCTGCTCTTTGAACCAGAGATGTGAGTAAAGGAGAGCTCCTAGGTTGTGAACTGGGTCTGAAGACAGTAGTGCAACCCCATCCAGAACTAAGGATGACAAACATTTGGATCCTGAGGTTCCATTCTCCAAAGCCACTTAGTCTTGCCAGGATTCAGTCAAGTCTGTTATCCCCCATCCAGATCTCTACAGCCTCCAGTCACTGAAAGAGGACAGACGCAGTGTCACTCAGGTCACCATTGTAGAGATGTAGAGCAGAGTATTACCAGCATATTGATGATATCTCAACCCATAGTGATGGATGATCTCACCCAACAGGTTTAGGTAGATGTTAAACAAGAGAGGAGAGAATATTAAGCGCTGTGGGACACTGCAAGCAAGCAGTCAGGAGCTTGGGTGGATCTCTCGCCCCATATCAAAACTGATTGGGATCAACCTTGGAGGAAGACACTGAAGCAAACCATGTCACCCAGTCCTAATTCACATAGTTGGACCAAAAGGATATCATGGTAAATAGTATTGAAGACCAGACAGAGATCAAGGAGAGTGAGAATGGTTGCACTATCCCCATCTTTCTCCCACCAGAGATCATCCGTAAGTGTGACCAAAGCTGTTTCTGTCACATAGCCAGGCCTAAATCCTGATTGAAAGGGGTCCAAGAAAACTGTTTTACTCAGGATTCCCTGGACCTGTCGAGCAATCACCTTTTTTTACCACCTTCCCCAAAGGGAAGCTAGGAGACTGGATGAAAGTTTATAGCCTTTTCCAATGTGCTAGTACTAGACCTGACAAATATCCTAGCACTGTTGAGAGTTGCAGTTCCAATACTTTGGAAGGGTAACTGGTGGAGAAAAGCAAAAATAGTAAATAGCCTTGTCCTGGACAAAATTGAGAAGATTAAAAACAAATACCCAAGTCTGTTGCCAACCTCTTTCTAATCTAGCCATCCATAACTTCCCATCCTAAATGGTGCAAAACTAATACTATTTTGGAAGCAATACTTCCTCCGTCATAAACTTGATATTGTCCCAATGGGCATTCAGTCCTCTGGAAGAAAATAAACAGAAAAAGGTAATATTTTTAATATATCTATATGTCATCCTTCATTTATATTTCCATTAATATAATTAATATAACATTTTACTTCCATAAAACAGTTCTTTCATTGAAATTTTTTATTTGTGACTTTGAGCATCCTTTACATTGTGGCATTTAGGTTTATATAACTACATTCATAATACTTAAATTAAGCCCATTTCTATGTCTATTTTTAATCTGAATTATGTGAACTAATATATGAAATAAACTCCATCTTTAGTCACAGTGTCTTGACAGATTTCAAAATTCTACATAAAAGGATCTCATTTTTTATCTTGCTTCTAAGCACATTCAGTCAAGAAAACAACACTGATATTGTATATGTTTTCCATGTTTTCTTAGCACCTATTTCATAGATACTACCATCTTGTCTAGGAACTGTGAAAGTTATTTTTTGAATCACTGCTAGGGACCTAAACACATGCCATGGAATAAATGAATAAATAGAAGGAAGATGTATAATGTATAAACCACTTTTTTTGTTGCAAACTAGTGGTAAAAGAGGAAAAAATGAAAGAAAATCTACTTGGTTTTATTTATTTATTTTAATAAGTAATAATGCCAATATATTAATCTATTAAATGAATAAATAATAAGAAGCTGTTGTTTAAAATCTGGAAAAATATTCCACAATTAAGATTACCATGTAAAAATGCCACACCAATTATTTGCTGAAGACATGTCATCACAACAGTCTTCACCTTATTTCCAATCAATTGCTAAGGCAGGTTGCAGTTAGACTAAGCTGTTCTAGAATGAAAATAATATTTTCTATCCTATGCCATAGAGAATCTCCCATGTGATAGAGGTCACATGGAGGATAAATATTTTAGAGATTGACAGTCTACTGGACTCAAGTTGATGCATTTCAGAATAGTCCCCTCCTATCAGCAGACAGTAGAGACTGCACCAATAACCAGTAGGAAGCTACTCCAACAGTTTTCAATCCTTTACATTGTGGAGACAATATTTTACACTGACATACTCTCTACTGAACTCAAAAGTAGAAGAAAAGCACATTACAATCAACATGAAGAACAGCTTTTAGATGCTTTTATAAACCACCCAGGGTTCCAAACTATATCTCAATATTGCATCTCTATAAAGTTATGATGAGGGGAAGCTTTTTCAGATTAAGAAGCCACAGAACAATTAAGAGATGTGAAACAGAAAAGAAGTTGCATTTTCAGCTACCTCATCATGAGAAGAAGGGAAAAGATTTTGGGATCACCTAATTGGATCTGCCTGTCATTATATCATGAAGTTTGGATTCACTTTTGGTCCCTTCTCACAGATTATAGCATCCACAAGGATCCTTTCCAACTTATTTATTATTGTTATTATTATTATTATTATTATTATTATTATTATTATTATTATTATTATTATTATTAATGTTGAACCTTCTCAACAGTGTCTCTTTTGGAGATATGTATGGCCCCTGTTGCAAATTAACTGCTCAGCCTTACTGAATGACTACAAGGTACTGGAAATAGGCTGTCCCATAGATATCCAGACTTTGAGCCGCACTGAACTTTGTGTACAGGTAACCCTGAGTTATGAGCATTCACTTAACGCTCATTCAAAGTTATGTGATGAGTGCCCCTTAGTGCTTATGAGCAAGTCCTGAAGTTACGAATATTGCAGCACCACAGCAGTCGTTCGGCCTTACAAGTGACTGCAGTGGCTCTGCAACATTCACCCTGGTTATTCCCTCCTTCCCCACCCCTGCCCTGAGTCTCCCTAGGCACCAGGCCTTCAATACTCACCCTGCGAAGATTGAGATCCTTCGCTTTCTTGGCTGCTCCAGGCCTTTGGTGCACTTGCAGAGAATGGAAGCCTAAAGTAATGCAAGATCATGTGAGATCAGTGGAACGAGATCTCACGCTACTGATCTTGCGTGATCTCATGATACTTTAGGCCTCTGTTCTCTGCAACAGAGAATGGAACTGAAGCTGGGGTACACTTCCACATACCTCCGAAGGTTGGATCGGGGCTTCGGAGGCATTTTCCGGGCTGCTGCCACCCAGTTCTAAGGCCAGGGAATGCTTCTGTGCCCCACCATGGCTCCAGAGGCCTTTTGCAGGCTGCTGCTGCCTAGATCTAAGGCCAAGGGATACTTCCAGGTGCCGCTGTGGCCTGATCCGAGGTCCGGAGACATTTTTCAGGCCCAATCAGGCCACGGGCGGGGGGGCTGAAGAAGTGTCCCATGGGCTCAATTCTGGGTGACAGCAGGCCTGCAGCAGAGAGGAGACTGATCTTTTCCAGGTGACTCTGGTATGGCAGAAAGGGAGGGGGAAGCATGCGGTATCTTAGTGGGTCAGGAAGGCCTTGGGGCCTTTTCCATCAATAGGCCCTCCATGGCCTTCCCGACCATGAGATACCTCATGTTCGCTTAATGAGCCACATGCGTTTTAATGAGCAAGGGAGTAATTTCGTTTGAGGTACAAAATTCACTCTACAAGTTTTTGAGTTACGAGTGGAATGGGTAGGCTCCATTACACTTGTGACACGAGGACTACCTGTAATTGTTATTTATACCTTTAACTGGTTTAAAGAATTACAGAGTTAATTATAATGGGAGAAGCTTATAAATCCAGTAAAACAAATAGCCATATAAATAAATCTAAAAGTGTACGTCATAGGGATGAGAAAAGGATGAGAAATTAGAAGATTTATTATAGTACTACATTCTTACATTTTGAGGAAAAGGAGTGCAATTAGATAAGCAGCTATTGTACAGTATCCTCTATTTCAAAGGCATAAAATACAAAGTAGTTATTTGAAGCTTTTCAGTAATTTTGCATTCACTAGTATTCATAAGAACATGTGGAAATTAAATGTTACATTCTCAAGGATAACGCTTTCATGCTTAGAAATCAAGGAGATAAAAAGTTCAGGAAGTGTGATCCTCACTGAAGGCAAAGAATATTGATGAGCTCTGCATGACTAAAAGAATACATATTTGCCAAGAACTCTCTTAACCAGCAGCAAGAGATAAAAAATAATCAAAAGTGCACCAACTTTACAAGTATAAAGCATTATTTAATTCATCCAAATTATCCTGTCATTAAATCTCGACAGTTTAAAAAACTCTGTAGTCCAGTAGAGCAATGAATAATTACCCAAGTGACACTCCAAAATCCTTGAGAACTTTAGTCTATGTAGTGACAGAAATGAAGAATGAATGAAAAATACAGGAGGTATGGATAGATTTCGGTGGAAAAAAACATAATTTGATTCAGCCGTGTTAGATCAAAGGAAAGGTCTATCTACTAGATAAATATCCTGTTTATTATGGTTGCCAATTATATGCATTCAGAAAGATCCTGAATAGTTCATGGTGATAATAGTTTATTCTTCCTTTGTTTTCTACTAGCAGGGATTCAGATAAATGTTGTTTATGAAGCTTCTATCTTCATGGGTATTAACCAAATGCTCTGCTAATTGGTCCAATCTATTAAGGTTGTCTACACTGGTGGAAATCACCACATCTCCTGCTAACAAGCTGCATAATTTAAAAAGTGTTTCTGAGTATATAACATTTGAAAGGCTGCTTTACATATTCATATGTCTTTTTTAGCAATAGGGACGCGGTGGCTCAGTGGGTTAGGATGCTGAGCTTGTCGATCAGAAGATCGGCAGTTTGGCAGGTCGAATCCCAAGTGCCGCGTAGCAGAGTGAGCGCCTGTTACTCATCCCAGCTTCTGCCAACCTAGCAGTTCGAAAGCACGTAAAAATACAAGTAGAAAAAAAGGGATCACTACAATGGGAAGGTAACAGCATTCCATGCGCTTTTGGCATCTAGTCATACCGGCCACATGACCACATAGACGTCCTCGGACAAACGCTGGTTCTTCGGCTTTGAAACCGAGATGAGCACCGGCCCCTAGAGTTGGAAACGACTAGCACGCATGTGTGGGGGAACCTTTACCTTTACCTTTAGCAATTAGGAGAACATTGTTCTGTGTTCATATTGCCAGTTAATCACAGGTTTTCTGCATAGTTCACTTTCAACTCTTAATAACACTTATTTTAACCTCTTTTGGAATAACAATAAGAAGTTGTTTGATTGGTAATGTTGAGACCTTTCTACCTGAAACACTCCTGGTTAGGTTAGGTTTTCTTTCTAAGTATTGCACTGTATGTAGGAAGTAACATCTAGTGAGTTTGACAGATGTAGAAAAAACAAAGCAGGTGAAACGTGGTTAGCATTTGGATGGGATACTACTAAGAATTCTCAGGGCTATTGACTAGTCAAAGAAAGCACCCGAGAAAAGGCTAGGCAAAGTATTTCTGTACTATCTTCAGGATTTAATCTAGATTCATGGGAGCCTTTATCTCAATATAGAAAGCATATATTTATCATCGTCTTGCCTTATTAGGGAGATTTAAGTGCAATCACCTCCCAATAAAGCAACCTCCAGTTAATGACAACAAGGCTGTAGCATTTTCATTTTGCTTGATCTGCTGCTCTGCTTGCTTAACAGTCTTACAGTGTAACCCTGAAGATGGATTACATTTCATTAATCTATTATCAGATACATTAATTATGTAACTTAATTATCAGGTAGCTGTAAAAGCAATGCTTTTATCAGCCAGGCCTGCTCATTTCAATTATCCACATGCTGATTTTGATTCATTTATTTATTTGATTAGTTAGTATGCCTCTTCCGAACTTCCAAAAGGCTAAGACTCCAGAGAACACCTGACAGATTTAGCAAAGGAGAAAAAATGAATATCCCAAAAAGGCAATCCATCATGATACATTGTACTGAAATTATTGCTGAATTTCAAAAAAACATCTAAAATGCCTCTATTACAGGTAGTTCTCAGCTTACAGTAGTTCATTTAGTGACCGCCCGAAGTTACAATGGCATGGGAAAAAGTGACTTATGTGCATTTTTCACACTTAAGACCATTGCAGCATCCCCTTGGTCGTGTGGTTAAAATTCATACGCTTGACAACTGGCTCATATTTATGACAGTTGCAGAGTCCCTGGTTCATGTGATCATCTTTTGCAATCTTCTGATGAGCAAAGATAATGGGGGAACCGGATTCATTTGACAAGCCTGTTACCAAGTTAACAACTGCAGTGATTCACTTAACAATTGTGACGAGAAAGGTCATAAAATGGGGCAAACTCAACAAATGTCTTGCTGAGCAAAGAAAGGTTTGGCTCAGTTGTGGTCATAAGTTGAATGCTACCTATAACTTTGCAGTATGCCTAGACCCATCCCTGAGGCAGATTTGCTAAATGCCATGAAAGGCGCACAGAGAAGACCAAACTGCTATGTTGGCAAATGAGTTTCCACATCAAAATGCAAACATGAAATAAAATAATAGCTAATATCTTATTACTATTAATTTTATAGCCACTACACAGTATATCAGGGGTGTCAAACTCAATTTCATTGAGGGCCACATCAGCATTGTGGTTGCCCTCGGGGGGGCAGGTGGGTATGGCCAGGGTGGGCACAGCCTACTGGGTGGGCATGGCTGGACTGCGTATGGCCTACTGGGTGGGCACGGCCAGCTCTACATCATTGGCATCAAGGGTGCCTATGAGGGCCTGGGCAGGAGTGGGACAGATCTGGGGGTCTCTGGCAGAAGGAGAGTCTCTGGGCCAGGGCCAAGGCAGCAGGGGCCGTTCCCTCACTGTTTCCAGGATGGCTTCGGGGGCCACATGAAACCACTTTGTGGGTTGGATCCGGCCCCCGGGCCTTGTGTTTGACATGTCTGCAGTATATGAATACTTTGAAAACATGACAAACTATATGGTATATATACTGTATATATAACTGACTAAAGGCAGAATATGTTATGCCTCAAGAACTCTCCATTATGGAAATATAACCACAGCATATATTTAGATTCACATGCATATCCATCTTTCCTTCCTTCCTTCCTTCCTTCCTTCCTTCCTTCCTTCCTTCCTTCCTTCCTTCCTTCCTTCCTTCCTATATACCATTCCAATCATAGAATCTGGGTGGGTTATAATAATCACATTAAAAATCATAAAACATTGTTGTTGTTAGTTGCGAAGTCATGTCCGACCCATCACAAACCCATGGACAACGTCCTCCAGGCCTTCCTGTCCTATACCATCTTCTGGAGTCCATTTAAGCTCACGCCTACTGCTTCAGTGACTCCATCCAGCCACAGAAAACACAAATCAATCATTGATGTAATTATATAGCTACATCATAATCATTCAACTAAACTCCATAATCTTGGCAGAAGAGGATAGCCTTCATCTCTTTTCTAAGAAGGAAGATAACAAGAAAGGAATTAGTCTAACATCACACAGGTCAGGTATTTCATAAGATTGGGATGATCGCACAAAAGAAATCCTGTACTTCTAAGCTCATCATTGAGGAATGAAAAACATAGCTTTCTGCATAATGCACATAAGACAGGCAACCTTTTGAAAAAAAATGATTTGTAATCTCTTTAGCAAACATCTGGTATGTATACATATTCATTGTGCTTACATTACTGTACCACAATGATAATTACGGTGATTATGAGATATAGTAATATAATGAACAAATTATTGTTGATATATGGAGTTAATATGTAACCAAAGAGACCAGAAGCCCACTTTGTTCCTGTGTTCTGAGACATAAGATATTTGCAATTTAATTATAACTGGTGGAAGGGATGGTTTTTAAGCTATAGTTTTAAAAAATCGCATTGGAGAAAATTGGTTAGTGACACTGATCAGTTGCTGGAAGAAACAGGGCTCATTCCTGAAATATAAGCAAGTTTTCCAATGTGATAAAATCCTGCTGGGAATTTTGAAATTTTGAAGACCAGAACCAGTGCTGAGGCAGAAAGGATCCCGGAGCAATTGAAGGAGCTTCAAGCAGAAGAAATCTACTATGTAATCTCTGTTCCAAACAGAGAAATTAGCTGGGTTGAAGATTTTTGAAATCCAGTCTAGCAAAGCAGCTTCTAAGAACATACTTATTGGGAAGATTCTTTTATACATTACAAATGTTATTCAAACATTTTAATCCAAGAGTTGTATGTTCAATTGTACATCCAGCAGTTAAAGATTTTTCTATTTGTGTGCTTTCTAAAATACTGAAATAAGAGTCTGATTAACTAAAGCCTCTATGTTTTTTATTTTTAAAGAAAACATATCCAATATCAATGTTGTTTTACCAGACAATTACACTGAAATATTTAATAACGGTATTAGAAAAACAGCAGCACCTGCATTCCATCTCTTTAATTATTGGATGAATTTTATGGCAGCGATGAACAGCAAGTGAGTTCACATTTTTTTCTACTATTTCTTCCCAAGTATTTCTGGCAGCAAAAAACAATTCAATATTAAATATTGATAGCATGACATGATTCTAAAAATACTTTGAACAAATTTTCTCTATCATATCCCCAGTAACAGTCTTTTCCCTTTTCATATTTTTAAACATAATAATTTTACTGTCCTGTCTGTTCATTTGGCAAAGTACATCATAGTGATGCAATTGTTGGAACACAAAATACTGTAACATCAGTGGACCTTATGAGTAAATAAACACAAAACTATACACCTAGCACCTCGGATATTATTGCTGCTCCTTCTGAAAAATTGTTATTCTTCAGTTAGTAGTCTAAATCTTATAATCCCAACATAATATCAGACAATTGTGCTTAAAAGATACTTCGGTGTATAAAAATTAGGATTGTGCAAAGCTTTGGCTTTGAAAGCAAAAGCTTGCATCAAAACAGATGAAGGTACAAAATAATACTTATCTTCAAGTCTTTAAAAGAACTATACCAGTTTCTGGCATCATGCAGGTGCCTTTGATATAAATGGTAGTGGCACTTGCACTCTAAAGTGCTTTTTTGTCTTTGCATCAAAAATACTGTACAGTGCCCACAAATATAGATGTAGGCTGTTACACACATTTAGAATTCTTACTCATGAGACCTGACTCAGCAAAATAATGTTCCCATAAATGGGCTTTTTCAAATTTATTTCTTTAGTTATCACATTTATATGCCCCCTATCTCATTGATAAGGTGATTATGGGCAGCCTACAAAATAGTATAAAAATATATATGAAACCAGTTAAAATTAAGAAGACTTAAATAAGCACTAAACCAAGGGGATGGACAACATAGGATGAGGTCTTCTTCTTAGGCCATCAATCAGCTTCAGGGAAGAGAACCCCATATTTTGGGGCTGCCCAGCAAAACCAGGTTTTAAGACCTTTCTGGAGTGCCAGAAAGGTTGGGGGCAAACTTACCTCTGATGGCAGACTGTTCCACAAGGCTGGGTCCACAGCGGGAAAGGCTCTTATCCTCAACTCCACCAGCTGAAGTTCCTTGACAGACAGAGTCTGTAGCGAGCCCTTTCTGCTAGAGTGAGTGAGGAGGGCCAATCTCACTAAGCATGATGGCTGCTCAGATATAGCTTGTCTGTACTTTAGAACTGAATTGGCAACTAGGAGTATAAGAGTTTCAAATCAATGGATGTGTCCCATTCCCATGCTCAAAAAACATTCCCAGATATTATGAGATCAGCTGGTATTGTTCAGCTAGCTCAGGGGTAGGCAACCTCGGCTCTTTTATGACTCATGGACTTCAATTCAGCTGACTCAGGAATTCTGGGAGTTGAAGTCCATGAGTCATAAAAGAGCCGAGGTTGCCTACCCCTGAGCTAGCTCTTATAGAGACTTTTTTTCTTCATTTGCATTATTTGCAGTAAAATTCACTGCCAGTCTCATAGAAGATTTATGGTTCCATTTCTTTGGTGAACTGTTGTACAATTCATAACTTAATGGAAAATAAATTTACTGTCTCCATTTCAATTGTCAGCATTAATGGATCATTATAAAAATGGAAGCACTAAGTACTAAATAGTAGAGATATTTGAATACATGATACTGCTTCCCCTGCTTTATCTGGTCAAAAATTTTGAAAACCCATGCTATAATAAAAATTAATCACACTTCAAAATAAGATATAAGGGATTGATTTCTTAATAGCTGTCTCATATTCCTTGGCATTTTTAAGATTTGCCTATTGCTTGTCAGCTTTTGTTAATTGCATAAAATCCCAGTTTCTGTCAGCACAAATCCTCAAATAGGAGAAAACAGATTAACAAGTAAATATAAGACTATCAAACAATTCATTAACTATTTCATTTGGTACCAGTTCTGGATAACTTCTGATAATAATACTATTTAATGTAGAAGATCTTCATCACTTTCTATATTGTTTCCAAGAGCTGGATCCATTAATAAAATTAATAACAATTATCATTTAGATTGTAAACTCTGAGAACTAGATTCTTCAATAAATAATTTTACTTATATGCTGCCCAACTCTCCACAATACTTTGAGCAACAGTGCTATCATTATTTGATACATATGGATTTTGGGGCATTTATAGAAATTAAGGATATATGGAAAAACTATTTTCATTCATTTTCTAAAAAGATTTTATCAAAACATGCATATTTATTGATAAAAAAATTCAGCATGGGAGAAATAAAAAAATTGCAGGAGAAAGCAATTTGGATAGATCTGTCCATATAGACAGGAGTGTTTGAATACTTAGTTCTTAACTGTCTATTTTGATTTTAATGTTAAATGCTTCTCTGTTCAGCCTTTGTTTCTGATGATAATCTTTCTTCTGGTAACTTTCTCATTAGACTATGCAAGATATTGAGGAGTGATTCATTCTGATGACATCCTGGTGGTGGGGAAACCTCTCAAAGCTGGTTAGAGCAAAGAAAGCAGTCACATTTGCTCACTTCATCTGCTTTGCAATCCCTCCACAGGTTTGTCCATTTTATGCAGAATTGGTAAATTTCTGTGCAGACTTTTTGCCTCTTGCCATACCAAAAAACCTCAGGGTTCTTCTGCATTAATAGGTACTCCTCTGATACTTGAGTCACTAGTAAAATCTACCAGCATAATTTGTGATCCCCTGACAGCTAAGTGGGAGTCAAATTCAGTTATAGAGGGGTGATATCTGGTCCTATTTTTCCATCTTTAGGACAAATTTTGGAATGCAAATTACTGGAATCCCCCAATTTTGTATCCACTCCCATGTTCTACAGCAGCCAAAAAGGTGGGGGGGAACCACTGAAGTTCTCAAAGTATATAGATGTGCTTTTATAGAAATGACTAGTTTATACTATTATTTAAAAGTAAAAAGTTGAGGTTTGATGTTGCTATCTTATTCTACTGCACCAAAGGGAGTCAGAAATCAATGCATTTTCTTTCTTTTTCCCTTCTTTTCTATACTTTTCCCTTCTCTTTTCCCTCTGCTATTTTTCCTATTATTTGCTTTTGTATTTTTGTATTTTATATTATAAACTAATAAAAAGGATCAAACTTTTTAAAAAAATAATTAGAAAAAAACATGGGCCAGGCAGTATGATGTATGCAATAGCTTTTCGTTCACTGGCATAACTGGTGCCATTTGCAAGTTTTGGCTTCTTCAACTGAAGGATCAAACAAACACCTGCACACAGACTTGCTCTTCCAAACAAACAAACAAACCAGAAGCATGGTATAAGAATTGGTTGGTACTGATTTGCAGAGTAGCAGTTAATCTTAGCTTGATGTAGGATTTAGTGAAGACAACAAAAATAAAAGAGTTTGTTATTAGTACTTTTTATCAATGCAAAAGAGTAGCATAGAGTCAGCCTTTCCAAATGCAACATTTAGGGCAGCAAATTTATATGTCATGTTATCTTAATTACTGATAGTAATTTTTGTAAAATATGTAATGGATAAAACTTGCTTCATTACGAATTAAGCTTTTTTATACTTAGGAAGACTATCTGCCTAAAATCTATTACACATCCAGGCTTCCAGAGTTTGAGATTTACATAGAAACAATCAGCATGCAGCTAAATCAAATTTAAATCAAATTGTTCCTTAATTACAGTGCCACTAATAGGAAAAGTATGAAGGTGTTCATTGATCCCATTGGAGTATAATAATTGTAATGGTGTCCATTATGTCAAGAAAGAATTCAAGCATTCATATTATGCTATGGCACAAATTTATTTGAATCCTAAATCAGATATGAGATTATTGAAATAATTTTTCAGTAGGACAGATAAATGTTCCATGGTAATTGGATTCAGAAATGATGATTTTTTTATTAGATTTTTTGCTAAATTTTAAAATCCTAACACAGAAGAATTTTTCCAATTACATCACGGACTAATTAGGACTAATACATATATAAAAGGTCTCAATATTCAAGCAATTATGGATACGAACAAAATGCTATTTAAAAAAATATAACAAAGTGTCTTTACTACTGAAAAGCTTCTTTTAATCTGGTTGCAATAGGATGACTATCAAAATAATCTAATATAATCTAGTGTTATCCTGTTACATTAAAGCTCATACTACTGGCTTAGATTTAATTAAGATTCCCTCACTAAATGTGCCTCACATCCAGGTTTTAAAAGGTTTCTAATATTTGATAAATACATATGCAGAATTTCATCTAACAATTACATTTGGTTTCAACCTTAACTCACTCAAACAAATTAGTTAAGAAATAAACTTCCATTTAATACTCTTAGCACAACAAAAAAACCTAACCTAAAACTGTCAATTTGCAATTATTAAAATCAAACATAAAAATACAAACAGTCATCAAATATTAAGATCCTTCTGATCCCTACAAACCTGGAATAGATGTAAAAATCAATCAAATAACAATTTATCTTCACATATGAGGAATTGGCAGCTGGCTAAATTAAGTTAAAAAGCAAAGATCAACTTTCATTAGTTTCATAAGTAGCAGAATGTGCATATCTTTGATCAGCATTATTACTATAATTATTTGTTAATTTATTTTTCAAGACCATACAGAATTCAGATAGATAGCATACCCAAGTAGTTTTAAACTTGGAAAAGAACCTCACATTTGTCATATTTCTGTTTCTGGATCAATACCACAAAAAATTATGAGGAATTATGTGATCAGCCTGATTTTTCTAATATTAAGAAATAGATTTCTGTATTTCTTATTAATCACAATATTCTAAACTTGTTATACATGTGTTTAAGACTGCAGTGTAACTACACTGTGGATTCTGAATCATATTACATCTTTTCCAATGATGGGATGTAAGCACTCCATTGCTTTTGTTTCGTTGTTTTAACTCTTTAAGTATACAATATAATATCATACAAATTCCACATATTAAATAAGTATATAAAAGGTTTTTATTTATCAATAGATTAATTTATTTTAATAATGGCATTAACAGTTGTAGACGGTTTTAAATAGTTAAACTTCTGCTTCTCTAATTTGATATTTTTATTATTTCTTTAATACCGTAGTTTCCGGCGTATAAGATGACTTTTTAACCCATGAAAATCTTCTCAAAAGTCAGGGGTCGTCTTATACGCCAGGTGCTGAAACTTTAGGGACAGGGCTGGCTGGAAAACCTGGAGTGGATCTTCCATTTAGTCTGCGCAGGGAAAGCGGGACCAATTGGAGTAGAAGCTGCAGTCTGTGATTTTTTACAGGCTGGGGTCTGGGCGTCTTTCCTTCTAAAGTTGAAGAGCAGCTGTAGGCAGGTGGGGAATGCAAGAGCAACTTGAAAGGCAGGTGGGGAATGCCTAGCCAGAGCAGCTGCTTAGCTCTAAGGACACATTTGACTCAGGAACTGGGAGGGCTGGCTGGAAAACCTGGAGCGGATCTCCCATTTGGTCTTTTTTTAAAAAATCCCATTTATATCTTGCCCTTTTCCGAAGACTCAGGGTGGCTTACAATTTAAAGCACAAATCAATGTGCTTAGCAATAGCCTTCATTCTATGTATATGCCTGCTTATTAGAGCTTTCACACACACACCCCACAAGCAGCATTATTACAAAGTCAGCTTATTGCTCCCAACAATCTGAGTACTCATTTTACCTACCTCGGAAGGATGGAAGGCTGACAACCTTGAGCCTGGTGGGATGAGAACCTGCACTAATTGCAGGCAGCTGGTGTTACTTAAGGCTCTGCGCAGGGAAAGCTTTAGAGTGAATTAGGAAAAGTGAAAAAGTGAATTAGGAAAATAGGAAATGGTTGCTGGAATTGGGTATGTGTAGTTTAACAAAGAGAAGGGTAACAAAGAGACATGATAGCAGTGATCCAATATCTCAGGGGCTGCCACAAAGAAGAGGGAGCCAAGCTACTCTCCAAAGCACCTGAAAGCAGGACAAGAAGCAATGGATGGAAACTAGTCAAGGAGAGAAGCAACCTAGAACTAAGGAGAATCTTCCTGACAGTTAGAACAATTAACCAATTAACCTGCCTCCAGAAGTGGTGAATGCTCCAACACTGGAAGTTTTTAAGAAGAGACTGGACAGCCATTTGTCTGAAATGGTATAGGGTTTCCTGCCTTAGCAGGGGGTTGGACTAGATGACCTCCAAGGTCCCTTCCAACTTATTATTATTATTATTATTATTATTATTATTATTATTATTATTATTATTATTATTATTATATTATTATTATTATTATTATTACTAAGTTTAATCCACTTGCACTGTTTTATGTTTACATGTTTGATGACAAACAGCCTTATGTTTATAAGTGACAGTTTTCCTACTAAGTACCTGCATGTCATAAGCATTTGAATTAAAATTACCATATTAAAATCAAATCTGATGTTTTTTAATTTTTATTTGGTGTGCGTTGGAAGAGGGGTAGTCTTATATGGCGAGTATAGCCCAAACCCTATAATTTAACAGGAAATGTAGGGGGTCGTCTTATACGCCCAGTCGTCTTATACGCCAGAAAATACGGTAATTTTCTTTTTATGCATTTACAAGAATTCATAGCCTGGCCATACCTGAAGTCTTGAACTTATCATTTCTAATGTTTCAATAATAGCACTTTTGCAATAGGTAGGAAAATGACAAAAATCATAGAATCATAGAAGGCAGAAAAGTTTTATTTATATGCAAATATGTCTTGCAGCTTGTAGCTACTTGGTTACTTTTTCTTGACCAATACTATTTTATTTATATATAAATCTGATATCAAACACCTTTAAATTGTCTATAATCTCAGTGGTTAATATCAGCTTCAGTACAGATAGTCCTCGACTTACAACAGTTCATTTAGTGACCATTCAAAGTTACAACATCACTGAAAAAAGTGACTTATGATCAATTTTCACACTTATGACCATTGCAGCATCCCCATGGTCATGTGATCAAAATTCAGACAATTGGCAACTGACTCACATTTATGACAATCATTTAATCACCTTTTGTGAGTTTCTCACAAGCAAAGTCAGTAGGAAAACCAGATTCACTTAACAACGGTGTGACTAACTTAACAACTGCAATGATTCACTTAACAACTGTGTCAAGAAAAGTCGTAAAATGGGGCAAAACTGACTTAACAATGTCTCACTTAGCAACATAAATTTGGGGCTCAGTGTTGGACATAAGCAGAGGACTACTTGTTGTACACTTTATTGTAAAAATGGGAAATCCATCTAAACCATTTTTAAAATTTAAAAATCAAAATATTAACTGATTTACACCAGAATACAGGTACATGATTATTAAAGTGTTCTCTTGTAGCACGGAAGAATGTCCAATAGTTCTAGAGATATGCCTGAGATGGTATCAATGCTGTTGAGCCAGAAGCTTATTCTGTTGGTAACAGGCAATTCTGTGTGAAGAAATGTATGAACGTCTTTTTCATGATAATCAGAATAATTTCCCTTAATATCCCAAAATTGAGATAATTATCATTCATTGTGTTTCTATCATAAATAATAATTATCATGGGTGGAAGTGAAAGGTTAATTTTAGTCTGATTTCTATTAAATGAAACGTGATCAAAACTTCCTTAAAATGCAGTTATGTGAAATGTAGTAGATTTTGTTAAAGCTGCTTTAATTTATGAATATTCTAAATTAGTTCAGTCATGTATGTCAATTTGCATTCTATTAACAATTGTTTTATTGAAATATGAGTTAGATTGATATAGTGACAAGTGAAATTGTCTGACAACAAGTGCTAACTGACTTTAGTATCCATTTTCACCTATCCAAAAAAATTTGCTATAATTGTATAACTTCCTACTTAATAACCTGCTATCTCTTTGTCACATGGACTATAGTCATTTGTTTCAAATTAATGACTATCATTATTCAATATATTTAAAAAGCAATTGTGGAAAACAAAAATATTGGCTATTGTTCTTCTATGCAAGGTTTAGGCCCAGGTGAACTAAATCAGGCCTCATGGAAAAAGTATTGAACCAAAGTCTGTACTATGCTTAATTTTGCAGTTTGCAGTTGTACTTTACTTAATGTCAGGACCCACCCCAAACCACATCTTAGGAAGACAAAATTCTTGGAGTCAAATCTATTCCAAAAAGAATCTTTACTATGACATGCTTGGTTGTAGGAAATGAGACAGGACTTAATATTATTCCACGAACTAAACCCTTATATAGAGTTCCCGGTTTAACCCCCCTTAGCCCCATTTGGTCAGTCCCCCATCCTTTATCTCGTATCATCCCTCTCGTGGGAAGAAGGAACTTAGGACCTTTCATGTTTATTGCTCTCTTCCGTGACACAAGCCAGATGCTAACCCTCCCTTTTGTTTCCCCAGTTCAAAAGGCTTCTCCTTTCCTTTGAAATGCCTAATACCGGTTCAATACACATCCATTCTCTTCTCTTCGGGAGATGGCAGTATCCATGGAATAATGTTTTAAACATACATTTATGAATATGATATAAATGGATTCTGACACTTAATATGATTTTGCTAAGGTTGTTTGTTTCAAATATATTTAGAACATAAGGACTGGAACAGTAAGAATAGGGGACTGAAAGTAGCTGCTGGATGTGGGTTTCAATGTACACACGTATATGTGGAAAGTTATGTTCAGCAGAAGGTCAGTAGAAAGTCAGTAGAAAGCAGAAGTCAGTAGAAAGTCAACAGAAGTCAGCAGAAAAATCAACAGAAAGTATAAGATTGCTGACCATCTATCTACACTGTCTTAGGACAAGAAAGGGTATAAAGAGCTGGGACTGGACCTTACTGATTTGCCATCGGCCTATAGCTCTCCTTATTGGAACTGCTATGTCATTGGATCTCATTGCAATGGGTTATTAATATAAGCGATGTTCTGTTATTATGTTCCAAATTATTAGCAAAATAAACCTCTGAATCTTAAAGTAAGAATTATTCTTTTGTGTTGCTGTCTTGTGTTTTTTTAATTGGGTTTTTCCATGACACAATTAAGGCTGGAACTATTTGCCCTTCAAGACATAGGTCTACTTCTTTTCCTGACAGCCAGCTTGTTCTCTATGAAACTCAGAAATTCCACTGTCAGGATGTCTTATTAAGAAGAGTGGAATTAGAGATGGGAAAGATTTAACAAAACTAAAACTTTCCCAATCTCTTATCATATTTCAGTCTAGAAACAGTAGCAGACATTATCAGCTATTAACTTGGTTTAAACATATTTCATCCTTTTAAATTACAATAGGAAGAGTTTTTTTTAAAAAATCATAAAAGAAATAGTAAGGATAGAAAACAAAGATCCTTTCTTATTTCTGTCTTGCCATCTGAGTTTGGGTGTGTCAGAATATCTAAGTGTCAAAATGCTCTCACCGGTGGGTGGAAATTTTTATCTACAAGATAAAAATCAACCACTTGGCAAATAGGCAGAGGACAATGTGTCAAACCAACAAAAGAGTCAAAGAAGCAATGGGATACAAAACAAGAGTAAAAGAACAATACATGTAATGCTTCTGAAAAAAGGAGTGTGGCTTCAGTCACATGGTCACTATCTGGACCTTTTTTGACCACCCATTGAAGACAATCACAACAGAGGGAACAAGATGAAGGAACAGGATAAAAAAATCAATGTGTAACTTAGGAAGACCAACAAATATGTTATAAAGGTAAAGGTAAAGGTTCCCCCGCACATGCATGCTAGTCGTTTCCAACTCTAGGGGCCGGTTCTCATCTTCGTTTCAAAGCCAAAGAGCCAGTGCTTGTCCGAGGACGTCTCCGTGGTCATGTGGCTGGCATGACTAGATGCCAAAGGCGCACGGAACACTGTTACCTTCCCACCGTAGTGGTCCCTATTTTTCTACTTGCATTTTTACATGCTTTTGAACTGCTAGGTTGGCAGAAGCTGGGATGAGTAACAGGCGCTCACTCTGTTACGCGGCACTCGGGATTTGACCAGCCAAACTGCCGACCATCTGATCAACAAGCTCAGCATCCTAACCCACTGAGCCACCGCGTCCCTTATATGTTATACCAGGTATTAATTAATATATCCAGCTAAAAATATCTAACTGAGGTGTTAGCTGAGTCAATTATAGAAATGGATTATTATTATGAAGATAAAAAGTTCCACAGCACCTGGTTAGAACTTCAGTGGCAGAGAAAGAAGGGAGACAGCTAACAGTGCAACTCTTGTTATGGCTGCTCAAAAAAAAAAATACTGAGCTCACCCTATGGGTTTCATTAAAATGTGTCAGTCCGCCAACAAAAGCTACAAGTATGAAATAAGATCAACCCAACAATGTAGCATTTGGAACAAACTAAAAAAAATGGTAGTTTGCCAAGACATTAATTTTTAAAATAAAAAATATACAAATGGCAAGTCTTCTTAAGGATCATAAAAATAAATTAAAATAAATTTCACATATGATACCATATGCATATTTGGAGAACAGTAGCAATTGATGTTTCATGCTCTACTTCCTTGTATATTATTTACACTTCCAATTAATTAAATGGATTGAAATGTCCTTTCCTGCCCTTTCTGGTATATCTTTAAATTACTGATTCTTAGTGCTTATTTTCCACAATATAGTTTGACAAATGATTAATACTGTTTCCATAGTATCAACAAATGGGTAGCTATTTCAATGTCACTGAATAATGTTATCCTTGTCCATAATGTACTTGCTAAATCATCTATAATCATCTAAAACTCTTGTGTCTGCTTGATATATTGTAACCTTCAATTTTCAAATCTACATACATACCTCAAATGGACCAACATACAGAATGTATCCAAAATTTGGGACCCATGACTGTGGGATTTGGCAAAGCTTTGGCCACTGCAGCACCACCACACTTTCCAAATACACTTCCTAGAAACCTGTAGGTTAGGTGGCCATAAGGAAATATGGGAAGGACATATCCCATCCTCTTCCTCTCTGGCCCTTGTGCTTAATCAACTGGTGTCAAGGCCCAACAGGCAAATGGTGATTAGCTGCTTAAGAAGAGGGCATTTTTAAAAAAAATATCTTAACAGTGGAGACCAATAAGGGAATAATGAGGGAGAAATTTAGATGATGTTGGCAACGTAGAGCTGGCTGGGGACTGCTGGCAGTTGATAGGAGAGCTTCATCTCTCCTTGGAGAGAGGGGACTCTTGGAGATATGCTGCAACTCCCTTTGTTCTCCCTCCTCACAACAAAGTGGCAGGCAGTTCTGGAGGAGGGGGAGGTGGTAGCTTCACCAGGATCTCCTGAGGGTCATGATTGGTAATTGGAGGATAAAAAGTGCATGGAAAGAATGATCTAATGGGTCATGGCTTGTCTACTACAACTTACATTTTAAAAATCTGCTATTGTAAATCCACAAACAAGAAATAAACTACAAGTAATGTCAGACTGGAAACATTTCCTAATAATGGAGTTCTGTTAAATTATGAAACTACTTTCTCACAGAATTGGTCAAAATCCCATTACTTAAGTAACTTGAAACTGAAGTGAACAAAACATTTGAAAGAAATACTAAGACAAAATAGTCCTGCAGCCTTAATCAATGAAATGGTTCTGTCCTTTACAATTTATTGTCCCCCTTGTTGCTTGCATTATTTCAATGCTATAATTATATTTATATTTGTAACAAAATGCCCATCAGGATTTAGTAACTATGATGCATAGCACAGGTTGAAAACCACTATAATAGCTCACCATTTATTATACTAACTTTGAGTTTAAGTTGTAGTATGCCCCTAAATAGTCAGTTGTCAATGTGTGTAAATACTAATTGTAACTTTGACAAAAACAACTGCTGGGACTACACTTTCAAAACAACCCTCACATTTGCAGTACATATGCTCACAGTTAAGTTGGTATACTGTTAGAAATGAAAAATGAGGAAACCTCAACAGTACACAAAGAACATTTACTGTTTTCAAGATTTTTTTTCTGGATTTTATTGATACTTTAATTTTTTAATTTGAAGAAAAAAGCTTCCAGAATGGAAAAGCATTACACTTACCTCTTTAAATGTACATGATTGCTGGCAACATTTCAGTATTTTTATTTACCTTTTAAGTGACTGTGTTCTGGAACATTATGGGATCAGAAGAGTACATCACAAATATTGTAGAGGGAGATGATTTGGGTAGAGTGTACACTGGGGAAGGAAGGAAGGAAGGATCAGCTACCTTATGCACTTAAAAGAAACCTACTATATATGTGTTTCTACACTGAATTTTTCCAAACTGGGTTTTGTGGCTTCCTGGGTTTCCATGAGAACTTGAAAAGGTTCTGCAAGAACTAAGAGAACAAATAAGAATTTAAATGCACTGGTCTTGGATATGCACTCAGCCATCTCCTCCCACCCCAATGCACCAATCCTCCTGTCCCTGACTGTACATCATCATGAAATCCACACAGGAAGCAGTTGACTACCTTTCCTTCAACATCACTTGAGTGTTCCATGTTCCAATATGCATATACATGTTCGATTTCCCAAATTGTGAGATGTACCTCCTTTGGGAGATGGACATTGAGTCCAGAAGAGATATGAAGAACCTTTCAGTTGTTACGATGAATCCACCTTTCCCAAAGTTTCATTGTATTATTTTCATTGTTCATTTGCGTTCATTTTGATGTTTGGATTACTATAAAACATATGTACATTAAGCAGTGGTGGGATTCAAATATGTAAACAACTGGTTCTCTGTGTGGATGCCACTTCCAAAAGTCCATTCTAGGCCTGAGCAACAAAAAATTAGCTACTGGTTCTGAATCCCACCAGTGACATTAAGATTACATTAAAGTAACGTGTGATGGCAAAAGGTTTAGGAATCCCTGATATATACAAATTTCTTGCCTGTGCACAGACAACTCCAACAAATACTTTCCAGGCATCGCACATTTTCTAAAGTTCAGCTGAGGGAACAAAAAGCAGAAATTCTAGCAGGAGTTTTTAACTTTTTTAGCAACATAAGAGCAATTATTGTAAATCCTTCTCTCTCTTTTCCCTTTCCAACACTGAACACTATATTCATCTGACAAATATATATCTCCCCAAAAAGTTTGCTTAAGAATCAAGGAAGCAACCTTAGCACACCTATTTAGGATTAAATCCCACTGAGTTGAATAGGAATTTAAAAATGTAGGATTGCACTGCTCAGCTGGTCACCGTAGTTGTATCACTGATGTCTGACTTTTGTACTGTCAGTCATCTGCTTATTTGATACTTTCAGCCATCTGCTTCTTTTTTTAATGTGACAGTGACACCTACAAACTCTTACCTACTTTATGAAGACAGTTTACTCTTCTATTCTTACTTAGTGTTTTGTATTTTGCTCTTGACAGGATTTTTTTACTCCTTAGCACTTTGTGACTGCTGTAAATATAACAAGTGACATGTAGAAAGAAAGAAACTATTGGGATTCTGGCCATTTTCTACTTTGTTACATAACTTTCTATTTCCTCCTTGACAATAAGTTCAGAATTTAAAAGTCTCTTCATTTTTTCTATGTATTCCTACTTCAAATATATGAATAGAATAGAATAGAATAGAATAGAATAGAATAGAATAGAATAGAATAGAATAGAATAGAATAGAATAGAATAGAATAGAATAGAATAGAATTATAATGAATCTGAATTCACCTGAGCATTGTTTATTGCAGATAGTAAAATTGTCTCCCCCATTTCACAAAAGACTGAGAAATGGGGGGCTATCCCAGTGTCAATTTTGTCTTTTTTCCCCTCATCCCTATACTGTATTCAAGCCCAGTCATTATTTCAAAATAATAACATTATAGATTGATGTATGAGTTTATTTTCTTCTGTCTTCCCCATCACTATTTTCCTTTATATCATGTCTTTTTACTGTAAGAATGTTGGTAATTGTTATGATGATTGATGTGTAAATCCCTGAGAGCTTTTTCAGCTGAAAAAGGCAATAAAAATACTTCATAACTATTCTTTGCAAATAAATAAAATGTATTTGATTATGAATAAGTAAAAAATGTGAGAGGAGAGCATTTATTCCTTGATATCTGCTTTTAGGCTTACAACCCCCCCCCACCTGCCCCCCAGAAATTCCACATTCTTAGCCCAGAACACCTAGATGAATGGGTCCTTAGCAATTAGCTAAAGTAGCTAAAGCTCAGTTTTTAAAAATAAATTAAAATTAATAAATTGTATTGAGAAATTGAGTGAATAAACATGGCAAAAATGTAAGTAATAAGAAATTATTACAAATAATTAACTGTGAGTCTTCATCATAGATAGATGAATGTGAAAGATATCTAGTTAATTGAAAGTGAACTATCTGTGATTAGGGGGGTTCATAGCTTAAATTGGAACACATAGTTCTTCCTAGCACTCTTGACCCCATTAGGGAAAAAATGTTTGATTCCAAGATTAAAACTTAAATTTGTTTAAATTTAATATAATCAATGTATTAGGTAAAATTATTACTCCTGTTCAATTTTATATCTTCTCTTTATGTTTCACCAGACTTATAATTTAGTGGCAATTTTAAGGGTTGGAAGTGTATACCGTTATGGTTTTGCATTACTGCCCAACAAGAAATACTGTTTCTCCTTCAATATCATAGTCTTGGAACAGATCTCTAATTTTAATATTTTCATATTAAAAGCTATGAAAATTATTGTTCGGATAACATTTTGACAAAATAGAATATTTGCTTTCCAAAGCATTTCTGATTAAAACCATATTCAAATCCTTTCTATATATATATGAGAATCTAAGCGTGCCTTGCACAATGCTTCTTTATCAAAGAATGATTGCAGAGGCAGCCACATAAGGTGCTTTATTACTTAGTAAAAAAAATTAAAAATTCTCTGAATTAGATTTCTTTCCTAAAACCTCAAAAAGCTCTACTAAATTATTCAGTTAAATTATCCAGTGAATGTATTCTTCTCTCATTCAGTTTTCCTCCCACTCATCCACGGTGATTTATGTTTTCCTTCATCGGCTGCATATAAAGATTTGCTGTTTTGTTATCAGCAAGAATGACTCATAATTAATTGTACATATTTGTCTTACTGAGTGTGTGTGTGTGTGTGTGTATGACTGCTTCCTACTTCTTTTTATTTATTTTTTTAATTGATAAAAGCCATATCTGAAGGTAACAAAGTTACTCTGTCTTTTAGTTAAAGCTCATCAAGAAGATAAACATAAACTGAAAGATGGATGATTCTTGGATGGAAGGTTAAAAAAAAGTCTGAAATCATAGTAATTATAAAAGGTACCTGAATCTTGTCTTCTGTTTAACTGAACAATACTTCCATGCTATTTCCTTCATTTTATAGATGTCCTCTTGGTCAAACTTAATTTGTCATGTAAATAACATGTTCTTTTAAGTATGCTTGCTATGTACCATATTCAAATGGGAAGCCAGCAAAATTCTAATAAATATACACCATATTTTAGATAGCATCCTGAGGCTGAAATATGGCGTTGTTATTATATTGGATCTCATTACCTACTTTTTCAATGCCAGTGCTTGCCTCTAAAATCCCTTCTTCCAGGCAACCGAATTACTTTCTTCTATAAATTGTTTGTTTGTTTTTTATTGTTTTATTGAATTTTTATACCGCCCTTCTCCCGAAGGACTCAGGGCAGTGAACAGGGCATATAAATAGAAATACAAAAGTTAAAAAAGAATTAAATTATTGCCCAAATTAAAACAATCAAAGTATAAAGACATTAAAACCCTAACATTCCCCCATCAGGCCAGGCCAGCTTGTTCAAATAGATGGGTCTTTAACCCGCGCCGGAAGGAGCGAAGATCCGGTGCCATCCGGAGCTCAACCAGCAGTTGGTTCCATAAAGCCGGGGCGCCCACAGAGAAGGCCCTCCCCCTGGGGGCCACCAGCCGGCATTCTCTGACCGGAGGCACCCTGAGGAGGCCCTCTCTGTGGGAACACACAGGGCGGAGGGGAGTCGACGTAATCTTATCTTAATTAAATTTATCTCAGAAACATATTATTTTTCACATCTTTACCAATTATTTCTGTTCTGAAATAAGCAGAAACGCCATACGTAGAAAATTCCAACACATCTCCTGCAATAGAAATGGCTTTCACTTCTATCCTAGTATTATAAGATAAAACCATAGGATTTTCTACACACCGTGGAATTATATGAAATTTTCTTTTGTTGGAAAAGAAAACAAGAACCAAAAAATCAGTGAGTGAGTTTCAAGAGCTGAAGAGATTTTTTTCCCCCAACAAATGTTCACAAGCAGCAGTTCTTTATGCCATTTACAAATTTACATGCCAGACAACAAAGCATAATATTCATATTGTATCTCAGCATGTATTACCATTACAGAGGATAATTATGGAAAATCAGTTACTAGGGCTTCTATAGACACCTGAAAACACACAACCTCAACATATCACTTTATATATTTGCATCATTACCAGAGATCTCAATGTACAGCATACTAAAGAACTTATAAAAAGTTTTTACATCTCAGAATGGGAAGCTAACATTCTATCACCTCCCCACTACAATGCCATCAGAAAATCAAATAATGATAGAAGATGTTAATATGATTTCATTCAATATCACAACAATTTTTACATCTGTACATTCAGAACTAATGAAAGAATCATGGCAGCTGTACAACACATACACCAACTTAACCTGCTACACTGACATCAAAATATCCAGAAAAATAACCATCCACATTAAACCAGTGTTTTACTACTAAAGTAACAAACCAAACTCTCGTAAGAGGAGCTATGCAAGAATATTATTTAGATAAGTACAAACACATTGCAGCAACCCAGAATACCAGAAAAAGGAAATAGACCACCTATACAACATCTTTCAACAAAATGGATACCCATACAATTTAATCAAAAAGTGTCTGATTATACAACCCACTGAAGCATACCCCCTACAAGCTATGAAAAGGATAACTTTGCCATATATCAAAAACGTATCAGAAACAACCAACATATTATTACAGTCACACCAGATCACCTTAGCAGACAAACCAACTACAGCCTTCCAAAGTATCTTAAGTAAACCGAAAGTCCCAGAAGCGCAAGAAGGAAAAAAACAACAGAAGTCATCTACAGTATACAGTGTAAGGACTATAACAGCCACTACATAAAACAAACAGAAAGAAGACCAGAAGAGTACATCAATAAACACAATTAGCAGTCTGCTTAATTTCAAACATATGGACTTCACCATAGGCTTTCTAGACCAAGCTAAATCCAAAATGCTAGGAAATTCCTGAATTATCTGTCCCTCAGATAAGTCAGCCATCAATAAGCACATAGAGGTAAACCTCATTTACACACTATTCAAAAGAGCTAAAAAGGAAACAAAAAGATCAGAACATCTCCATGGCAACAATCAATACCCAAATAAGCAGGGATTAACACCCGGAGCAACACCAGACAAGCAATCCAGAAGTAAACAATACCCTAATTAATGAACTATCAATTCAGGCAATCAAGGAATAAACAACATCCTAATCCAGAAAGTACTAAGGAGAAAACAACAGTTGCACTCACATTGACAGAGCAAGCTACTGTACATAAACAGAGAACAAAACCCACTGTCTTGTAGGATCAGATCTGTTATCTAGGTAGCTAATAAAATGTCTGTTTATATAATACTTCATACTGGTCAGTAGTGACAGTCACTGTAGTGCTACTGTTTATATTGATCCTATATGATCAGCATTAGTAACAAAGTATGTATTAAAGATGCTCTACTTTGCTAGGATCTTATAATGTAGATATGAAGTTTTTAAATGTAGGGTATATTATAGGCTTGTTTCATATTTAATTATCTGATTTCTTTATGAAAATTAATCATTTTCACAAGAATGCTGCATGCTGTTTTTTTTTAATCTTGCCTTTTTTGATTTAAATAATACAAAGTGGCAAGCATATATAATGCACCTTCATCTTCCTACTTTCCCCAAATCTACTACCTTGTGAAAGGTTGGGTTATTCAAAGTTGTTCAGTTCCAATTATTTTGTGAGAGTGTAGGTTGTAAAATGCTAGCACACTGTCATTTAATTGCACACTTCAAATATAGGAGAAGAAGAATAAAGCTGCAGGTAAGATCTTTACCTTCATAGCAACTCCTATATGATTTCAACTGGGTTAGGTTTTTTTTCACGTGCTCAAATGGTCTGAAACTAAAAGCAATTCACTTGCTTCCCTTTTATGTGGATTGGATATGTTGTTTGTTGTAGGATTTATAAAAGTCTAGGTATTGGAACACTAATGGAATATTTTTTGTATTCTTCAATGAATTATCTGAAGATAAACACTGGCTAGTTCATTTGTATTCTCAACATTTTGAGGGTGACAGATTATTTCAGATTCAGTTTAAACTACTTTATGAGAGTATGAGAAATAGAAACTGTGGTGTGAATGTGCCCAAAGCCAAGAAACCATGGCTGACAGACTTAACAGAACGTAGCAGGCAGAACCAACCATATCTATTCCTCAAAGTCCATACTTGTATGCTTCATCTGTAACCTACGACAAGAAAGGGCAACAAAAGCTACTTAAAAAACATCGAAGTGCATAGTAAATGAATAGGAAACTGGAACACAACACAGAAAATAAGACTCTACATTTTAATTCCCATTTCTCAACTCTACCACAATCCTTTCTGCACAGAAAAGCCATACTATGACAACTTAGTTTCAAGAAACTGAATGCAAAGGAAGGAGTATAGATATACGTGACTGATATTTTTTGTTGTTGTCAACTAGAAAAAGAAGCGACATGTTCTAATTCTCAAGGTGAAAAGCCTGGCATGAGAAATTTGTATTCTGTGATGTTACACAATAGTGCTTGCATCATCCCTCTGACACCTAATATTTAAGGGAACAACCTTATACAGGCTCTCTCAAATACCCTGAAACTCACTTCAGAATATGACTGGCTAGGTTTTACTCTGAATGCTAGGTTGGGAACTAAAGCCATAATAAAAGTAATAGTCTTGACCTAAGAGTGAGAAAGCAAAAAGATGTATCAGGAAGGAGAGGGACAGGAGGTGAGAGGAAGAGCGGGAAGAGAGAAAGAAAATGATGGTTAAAGTGCTTGACTACAATGAGGAAAACCAGGTTCTAGCACTCCCTTAAGTATGAAAATTGGCTGGGTAACTTTGGACCAGACACCTTCTCCCAGCTAGACTGGGAAGTAAGAACCCTTCTCTCGGCCATCCTCCACTCTACTTATTTGGGTTGATTATAATGAGATCAGAAATTTGTAAATTTATTATTAAATATAATACCTACTTTTTCTGTTGCACCAAGCCATTGCCAATTTGAAATCAGTTTTTGTTGTATTTTTATTGTTTTATGATTTTACATTTCTTCTGTTCATATCTGGACTGTATTAAATTCTAAAGGAACACACAGTCATATTCTGCAGTGCTTCAGTCCCCCTCTAGGTCAGGGCTTTTCAACCAGTGGTACTGGTACCACCTGTGGTACATTGGCACCTGGCAGGTGGTACGCGACCATCCTAGAAAAGTGGTAACAGAGGAGGGGAATGAGCTGAACTGTTGGCAGCACCGCACAAGCCTGAGCAGGAGATGGCTGGAGCTGCAGGGCTGTCAGGGCTCAGTGGAAGTACCAGGATCAGCACTTCTTCGGGGCTGTCAGGGCTCAATGGAAGTGCCAGGATCAGCGCCAGGCTCCAGCTGGAGCTCGGCGCTGATCCTGGTGCTTCTGAGCCCAGAAGAAGCGCCAATCAGCTGGAATGTTGCAGCATCTCCAGGGTCTTGTGATTTACATTCAGATGCTTGGCAACTGATTCATATTTATGATGGTCACAGTGTCCCAGGGTCAGGTGAAGTGACCAAAACCTGCTGCAACCACCCAGCAGACAGAGGGAATAAAAACCAAACACCCTCCACCCCACCTCCACTGCCAATCCTCAACAGAAATGCTCACAACAATGAAAATCTCAGACAGCAGGAAGAGCACCGCCAGGCGGGCAGGCAGGTGTCTTGCTTGGCTGTGGCTTGGGGGGCACTTTTTTCAGTGCCATTGAAACTTAAAAGAATCACTAAGCAAACTGTTGTAAGTTGAGCACTACCTGTACTTAGTCACTTTTTTTCTTTTTTCTTTTTTGGTCATCAAGTTCTTGACACTTTGCTAGGCAACTGGTGGTACTTGGATGTTGCCATATCCTAAAAGTGGTACAATGGGTGAAAAGGTTGAAAAGCCCTAGGTTACTCACAGAAACTATTAGAATAGCAGAAAAGGCAGGACTGCTAGTAAAGAGTATAATGCTGTGTTGTATGCAAAAAAGCCATGCTGGTATATACAGACAGATATGAGAGATATTTTGGTTCCATGTGTGACATTAGGGAACTACCACTGCAAGTTGTAGAATTGTAGGTCCAATCACAGAAGCTTATTACTAGCATGGACAGTGCTTGTAATATTCCAAAACCAGAAAAATACTTGATGTGATGTTCCTGCCTGATTTCTATAGACCTGGCAGTTATGAGTGCTGAAATACAGCCAGATTAATTAACTTGGGATAACATTCAAATATTACAGTGCAGCATAAAGCAGCTCCATAAACAGAAACATTTTGACAATTTCCTTGGGTTACAAAGAACTATTTTATTTACATTTCAGTTTCAATTAAGTATGAGAAAAGGTTTGACAATGCCTTTCATATGTTATTCATCCCAGCATGCTGTAAGTCTAAGAAACCTGATCTCAATCAAAAGATACATTTGTTACAGATAATGCTGAAGATTTAGTCATTAAACACATCTTGGCAGGCCCAGAATTGTGGAACTAAAACTACAGAAAGGAACAGAAATTGACTATCTAGTATAGACAGATATATCACTGTAGACAGTGTGGGCCTCCAAAATATGCAAATTGGTTTTAAAAACTAACATTTTAGGGTCAGAAATGCTCACAAAATTATGCTATTGAATCATATATTAGCAATTACCTTGATTGGTTTTAAACTCACTTCAGGTTTAAATGTGTTTGATAGTCGATGAAAGATAGGTGAGTTTCTATTAGTGGCTTTAGATCATGATGCGTTGGTGAGCTATTTGGTGAGCTGTAGGCCAGTGTCAGGCACAAACAAATAGGTCTCCATATGTAGAATTCAAAACCAGCTACTTTACTGTATTCATAAAATACACGAATCTCACCAGACTGCTTGCCTTCCCTTGGGAACAGATGAGTAAGGTTCCATGGAGCTTAAAAGGGAAGGATCTGCCCTGTATCTCTTGCAGCTGTGCAATGATTCAAGGATCACTCTGTGCCTGACGACTCCTCCCTGACTGGCTGGCCATTTCCCAGCACCAGTGAAATGGTGGTTCTATTCCTATCTGCAATGTTAATTTCAAAAATATATATATTATGGAATTTTTCTCCCATTCCCACCATTAAAAAGTTCATTCTATCAAACATGTTTCATATCTATATGAAGCTTTTGGGACCAAACATTAACAGATCTGGAATGAGGTCACTAGTATGGTTATTATACAGTATTAAACTCTTTTCTATATATATTTCACATGAGACAGATATGACTATACAAGTTTGGGCTAGAAGCAATAATAGGTTGGATGAAGGATAATATATAGGATTGGAGGTTCTATGAATGTGTGGCTCTCCCATCTGAAAACAGGATAGGTCCATCCCTGGATGCTATGCTTGAATGAGTAATTCAAATCTGTCTCTTTTTTTAATTTCAGTTTTGTCACTTTGAGTCCAAATGCCTTAAATATTTCTATTTTGAATATGGCATGTCTCATCTTCAACAATTATTGAGCCTAAATAATCTCTCCTTAATGACTTGTACTATGGGTAGTGACTATATGACATTGTCCCAAAAGCTAAAGTTGGTACAAACTGCAGCTGGGAGAACATTACCAGGAAAATCTGTCTAGGGCAGGGGTAGGCAACCTTGGCTCTTTTATGACTCGTGGACTTCAACTCCCAGAATTCCTGAGCCAGCCACGCTGAGGGGAAAGGGAGGTTTCCAAGCTGAGCCATGCTGGCTCAGGAATTCTGGGAGTTGAAGTCCATGAGTCATAAATGAGCCAAGGTTGCCTACCCCTGGTTTAGGGTCATAAGGCACAAGTCTGAAAGAGTTTGAAGGAGAATTCATTCTCAAGCGGCAATCTAACCTGCAAAGATCTATGCAATACAAAACCTTAAATATTTGAAGTCCTGATGTTTGATCTGCTTTAGAAAAACGTATATAGCAACAAATTTAATATTTATATGAAACCACTGGGTGAGCACATCATGGAATGAAGTGCCTTCAATATGATGATGATACTCAGCCATCCCAAATAACCCAACTCTCATGGTACCTGGAAGCTGGGGGGGATCTGGATGCAGGGCAACAGGCTTCAACTAAACCCTGGTAAGACAGAGTTGGCTATGGATATAGACTACAGGGTCTCAGGAACTGGGAGTTTATTATCTTTAGTTCTGGATGGAGTGTCACTACAGCAATCAGACCTGGCATGCAATTTGGGGGTCATCTTAGATTCTTGATGCCTGTTCAAAGTGAAGGTTGCAGCCAGGGCAAGGAGGGCTTTGTGTTGTGCACCAGTTGTGTGCTTTCCTAGAACATGAAACTCTGTATTTAGTCACTCATGCCCTGGTCATCTTTCATTTTGACTATTGCCATGTGCTCTACATGGAGTTACCCTTAAGAGTATACAGAAGCTACAACTGTTGCAGAATGCAGCATTGCAGACTATTTTAGCCATCCCTGGGAGGGATATATAACACTTCTATTATGTGAGTTACATTGGCTATCAGTTTACTTCTGTGACCAAATCAAGGTGTTGCTTATTAACTTTAAAGCTCTTCATGGCATGGGACCAGGTTATCTGAGGAACCATCTCGCCTCACTAGTATCAATCCATTCCTCTTGGTTCAGCAGAAGAGGCATGCTACAGACCCTTCAGTCAAAAAGTTTCAGCTGGAAAGGTTTAGAAAGCTTTTGCCATGGCCCCCACTCTATGGAATATCTCCCGACTGAGTTGAAGACTGCCCCCACCTTTTGGTCTTCCAGAAGGATGTCAACAGGATCTGCCAGTTAGCATGAGATTTAAGAGAGCACTCAGTGCTGGAGGTAGTTGGTGGATTAATAGAAAAGACATTGCCTCCATACTAATCTTGTCTTTTCGCCTGTTGTCTTTTGTATTTAACATTTTAAATATTTTTTGTATTTATGGTTTATTTGTAAACTGCCCAGAGTCACTTTTTAGAGTGAAATGGACAAAATATTAAACAAACAAACAAATAAAATGTGATACAGGATTGAGCATTGCCTAAAAGTGGAACATTCTTCTCAAGAAGAACAGATAGAGATAACTTTATTGCCAAGTGACAAAGTATAATTGACCTGTTCATGGAACATTTGTGAGATTTTTTGAGTCTATTGAAATAAATGTGCTAAGATGTATTGTTTACTTTTTTGTGTTGGTTTTCTTTCAGTTTTAGTATGATCTATTGATGTTGCCTCATTGGTCATGTAGTGTTTTTATGAAACCATTTATTTCATACTATTTGGCTATTGCAGGGGTGTCAAACTCAATTTCACTGAGGGCCGCATCAGCATTACAGTTGCCCTCAGGGGGCCAGGTGGATATGGCCAGGGTGGGCGTGGCCTACTGGGTGGGCGTGGCCAGCTCTACCTCATTCGCATCAAGGGTGTTTATGGGGGCCTGGGCAGGAGTGGGACGGATCTGGGGGTCTCTGGCAGAAGGAGGGTCTCTGGGCCAGGGCCAAAGCAGTGGGGGCCGTTCCCTCACTGTTTCTAGGATGGCTTCGCGGGCTGCACGAAAGCACTTCGCGGGCCGGATCCGGCCCCCGGGCCTTGTGTTTGACATGTCTGGGCTATTGGATTTCATTTTTTCCCATTTACTATTTTTATCGTCTGCAATCAGGATAAATATAATCCCAAGCTAGTTTATCCATTGGTGTTTGGGAAGGTTAAATAAATATGTTAGTGATAAATAATCTTAATGTCTATCAAGCTCTTCAGAGATGAAAGATATCTTAATCAATGGGGCAGAAAGCCTTAGCATCTCTAAATCCTGTTTGCAATTTCAATTTCTGACATCATGCAATATTTGTACAGACAATCCTTTTCCCTGCAATTAAGTACATTATGTCCCTCAATCTGATTCCATATTATGTAAAATAGCAAAAAGAAGGAACGTACAGTACTCGAAAATTGCATCCGGCCACCTGCTTACCCAGGTTAACTGATGAGCTCAGTTAACCAGAGAGGAAATTGTCAAGGTGACCAAGAGGAATTTTCTCAGTGGGATAAAAATAATTTCCTACAATAATTCTCACTTTTCATTTTCCCATGCCGCTGGGATAAAAATTGTTCTTATTTATGGTCATCAAAATGCCATTAAATCTGGTGATATGTTTATTTTTGTTGTGCAAGCCTTTCTCACAGACAATCAAGTTAATATTTATGGAGTAAAAAAACAAGACCTGGTTAGTGACATTTGTCTACAGAATATTGTTCATGCTCGATTACCTGGGGCTATTCAGTCAGCAAAGACCTTCCATTGAGATGCTGTCTTTAAATGAGTCAGCAATTATTTTTCTCATTAGGTCCATACGCAGAAAAGGTGTGATTGTAAAACCTACAATATATAACTTCTCTCCTTGTGATAATCTCCCCTCCTGCTGCAAAAATTATGCACTAAATTCTTAGTTTACATTAGCCAAATACATTCTGTCTTGCATTGTAAAAAGGTTACACATTTGTACCAAATTCAGAGGTGCCCCTCCAATATATTCATAAACTTCAGAATACCTTTAGACTCTCAAGAAAGGTCTGAACAAACTTCACAAAATGTTTCTGAATTGTTTTCCAGGAGTGTTCCGGGACATTATCAGTTTTTTTGACAGGCCATTATTTATATATTTGAGTCAATAATTATATCCATGTTGAATATTCTATTTTTTTAATTACAAAAGGCAAACTTTGTAATTGGAGGAAATCATTGCCAGTACAATAACAAAGATGACTGATTATGACTCACAAAGATAATTCAGAAGCAATCACTCCGTTTATGAGATGAGGATATCCTAGGCTTACTAGAGATCAGTCTTGAAAAATAAAGAAAATTTTCCCATCTATTCATAACTCTCATAAATGCAGAGCATTCTATTTACATCATACAGCATCACAGTCTGGTTTGGAAGCATCACTGCTTCAGACAGGAAGGCGGTGCAGAGAGCGGTGAGGATGGCCGAAAAGATCGTTGGCAGTTCCCTCCCTCCCATCCAGGACATAGCACAGAAGCGTTGTTTGAACAAGGTCTGTGAGATTATCTGGGACACTATTCATCCTCTTCACAACCTGTTTTCCTTGTTACCTTCTGGGAGGAGGCTTCGTGGTATCCGTAGCAGAACATCCAGATTCAGCCATAGTTTCATTCCATACAGCATTAACTTATGAACTCTCAGGCTTCCTCCTTCCGTTATATATTCAATATGGACAGTATTTAATATTTTATTGTTATGTATATGTAGGGGTGTGGGTCTATACATATGTTGTATATAGTATGTTTTAGGTTTGTGTCATGTATGTGTTTCACTTTGAGAGCGGGCAACTAAATTTCATTTTTGATGTGTGCCATTGTGCCCACAGTAAAAAATGACAATAAAGATTATCTTATCTTACCTTACCTTATCTTATCTTATCTACTTTAATAAGTAAAATCCTGATTTTCTACACTTTCACATACACTTTGAGTATGGTTAACACAAGATAATTTTGCCCACATACACAATTCACATCAGCATGTAAGAGTTTTGATTTCCCCTGGCATTTGTATGTATGAAAATCTACTTGAATCTTGTTCAGAGCTGTTTGATAGAAGCATTGGAACATTGTATTTTTTTACAAGTAAACTGCTATGCCACTGGCACATTTTCTGGTACAGGAAACCTAGTCACTTAAGGGACTAGGGGAAGATTGCAGATGTCTGGTGCAGGCAAAAGACAGCTCACTAGCTACAAAGCCAGGCGGCAAGAAAAAAAGTACATGGTTGGCTCATGCTACAGCCGGCAGGGTTCCTGCCATTCCTGGAAATTATAAGCAGACAAAAAGCAGGGAGAGATTATTAGATGATCTGTCAGTGGGTCGGTCAATAAATCCACCTACTCCAACTTCCTTTTGTAATAGATATCTATTTTTATTGCAAAATGTGTCATTTTATCGTACATTTCCTCTTCCCTCCTCCCCATAACATTAACCACCACTGGAAATTTTTTAAAAGTTCTATAATTTTTTGTGCGCCCATCACTGATGCGAAATTGCTGTTTAAACATATTCAAAAGGGGAGGAAAAACAAAGTCAGTATACTAAATCTCAAGGGAAAAGGATAAAATGCTTCAGAGGCAGAATTATTCAGCTTCTAATCTGCTCCAGTGTTTTTCAAGAAAAACTATATATTCCACCAGGAAATTGTGAACTTCAGAATTGAAACCTGAGACTGAATGGAATGGGACCAGGAAATATCTTAGTTTTACTCTGAAATAGTTTACATTTCAAGACTACATGAACTGCGGCCCAGGTAGTGAAAGAACTAACAGATGGTCTGTCTGAATCTGCATGGATTATCTCTGAGAAATCCTAGATCCTGGATCTATCTTTTCTCCACAGGAATATTAATTATCTGACTATCTAAGCCCATAAGTAATAGTGTAAATATGTCCTAACTTGACAGACGTTTGCAAAAAGAGTCAGTTCTGACATGCTGCTCCAGGAAAGATGGTGATGAAAGAAAATCTATACATCATAAATAGACTAAGTCCACTAAGAAAGAGGGTTCTAAATTAACTAATTAATATTAATTATGGTAGTAGGGTGCTAAAAGTTGTAGCAAACAGCTTTCTGATCAGCAAAGGATCAGAAATTTCAAGCAAAATCCATTGTAAACAACATATTCACAAATACCAAAATAAAACAGAGACTGCATTAATCAGTGCAGAGGAATGGTACTCAGCTTATTTGTTTGGCTAAAAAAGGGTTTGATCTTGGGCACTATAATGCCCTTATGTTAGATGAAAATGAAAATAAGAATCTATACAAGAGCATAGCAAGAACCACCTTCCCTGGGATAACATTGAACTTTAATTGAACTTTATATTAAAGAAATAACTGAGCAAATAGTATACAGTGTCATGCAAAAATTGATATGAACAAATTTTGAAAAAGAGATCAATAAATGTGAAAATTGTTCATTATTTCCATTTATCAAAGGAATTGATAAATGGAAATTTATCAAATACCTTTTGCTGTTAACATAATGATACACTCCACCCAAACTTAATAAAAGTGATTCTTGTGTCTAAAAGTTTTATTATTCTGTTATCAGTATTTTTCCTAGTAAGGCAATTGAAAAGCTCTTTTAATCCATCATCATTGTTCAATAGTAAATTGGAAATAGAAATGGAAAAAAGAAGAAAGAAAGAAAGAAAGAAAGAAAGAAAGAAAGAAAGGAAGGAAGGAAGGAAGGAAGGAAGGAAGGAAGGAAGGAAGGAAGGAAGGAAGGAAGGAAGAAAGAAAGAAAGAAAGAAAGAAAGAAAGAAAGAAAGAAAGAAAGAAAGAAAGATTTTCTAATATTCAAACAATTAGAAGTTCATTTTACTCTTTTTTCATCAAAAACTCCATCAGGGATTTCCAGTTATGAATAAATGTAATTGTTGAACTTTCTCTAATCGAACATCTCTGCTAGTTCTCTCATTTTCACCAGATTTTCACCAAATCTCTAGTTTGAATCCAAAACTTTCTGGTATTTTTACAAGTCCACAAATCATGATAAAATGACTTTTCATGTTATCCACATTGCTAACATAAATCTGAAGTACTTTTATACATCATTGACAATTTTTTCTAGAATCAGGTACCAATGGCATATCATTTTATAAAAATATACTTTTAAATTATAACATTATGTAAATATCAATCCTTTTAACCACCTATTTTCATACTCTTTTGTGAATATATTATATCTAAAGTTTTTAGCCATTTATCATATAGTCTTTCCCTTGCCCTTCTACCTCCATTTCAAATTCCAATAAAAGTTTATATACTTTAGCATTTACATGTTCATCATTTGTACATACAAGACAGAATATGAAGTTGATGTATTATAAATTATTCAAAACAGATGTTTCTGCCAACTGCTGGCATCTACCTAGAGATAAATGAGCAGTTTACTTCTAGTAAAATTAATGTGAGGTTTCTATTTGCCTTCACGGAGGCAGTCTACTGCCCTAGACAATTAGATTCTCTACCATCATATTCTGCCCAAATCAGACTGAAGTTTAAGCAGAAAAATATCTGGGGGCGGAACTTTCAAAGGAAAGATGAAAACCTCCAAATTTTGCCAAAAGCATTTCACTAGATTTCTTTCCATTTTTTTCTCTTATTAGACATGAATTTTGCATGCCCCACCCCACAATATCCTTTTACAATCCTATTCCCCCCCCCAAAGAAAAATCCTTCTTACCAAACTTCTGGAATTTGTCACTAAATTTAAGTTGCATTATTAGAATTTGGCAGTCCAGTTTACTACTAGTAATGGCTTTTTCCTTTATTTTTACCTAACCATCCTCCTTGTTCCCTGAGGAAGGAATGCCTATATGCATTTTAAGAATTATCTCCCTATCTATGCCTTTTTTAAAAATGCAGTTCCAGTACATGTGTATGTCCCCTGTTCCCAAATGATCAGACAAAACTCCAGCAATCAACTAATGCATTATTGTTAATTCCTACACTAATTTCCTATTCACATATATTCTTTTAAGATAATTATTCCTTCTCCTTTTTTCACTGGTAGGAACTTTAGTAAACCACAAAAGAGCAAAAAAAAGTTCTTTCATGTATTTAGTTTAAGGGTATAATGCACACAGGGGATAGAATAAGGACAAACTTGTTAGCTCATCACTTCCTATTATTACCTATACCATCCCCTGCCAACATGATGAGGCCAAACTCTTGCAGTGCACAGTCTTTGGAATCTCTCTAGACTCCTTCTATTTTGAAATTTGGAAAAGTAGGTTTTATTTTAGATTATATCTTATCCTAAACAAGTAGAAGATTGTTTATATTTTTCTGGAGAAAATGAATGTTGGCCAGAATTAGTTCAATTTCTCTTGGATTTGATAGAAGTTAAACATCCAGATTTATTTCATTTTGGATTCAAGTAGAGTTTCTTTTATTCCATTCTCCATACACCCTTATAATAATACACCCTCTTGCCAATAATACACCATGTGCAATAATCTTACACCTTTTGAGCTTTATGCAAGTATTCTGGGAGAATTAGATAGAACCAACATTTTCTGATTCCACCTAGTGATTCCTCAGAATATTGTCAGCAGAAGTTTGGAATTGTTCTGTTATAAAGCCATATCAAAGCTCATTTATAAAGTTAGTGAGAATGAAGCTGTTTTTTATATCCCTTCTTCATACTTTGTTTAAAAATGAGTTTTAGAATTTCACTTTAATTTTTCATCTTAGCAACCAAAGCAATGTATGTTGACAATGTTTTCAAGCTAGAGATCCATTCAATATAGGTCCTTCAGTAGGAAAAAAGGAAATTACTGTTGAACATTTTGCAGTGTATTGACTATTAGGGATTAATTTTGAGTTATAAATTCTTCCCTTGGAATAAAGAAGAATGCCATTTTTACAATTGCAGGATAAATAAAAAAGCTAAATTGCAAAAACAAAGTACATTAAGTGCAAAGTTAAGAATTCTTGTTAGTATTATAAAGCAAAGAAATGTAAAATCAGCCAGCTGGGACCCAAAATTTAATTTTCAGATCTCAGATTACGTAATAAAATTCATAAAGCCCTCATATAAAAATGGATCAAAGCACTCTTAAATTTCCTCCTTGAAAAATTAAATGATTGATGTGTCTAAATCTTATGGCCACATCTTAATTCTCTCTAACAAAAGTCCTCACTTGACTTCTTAACTGAAATTTACTGGTATGATGGAAGAGCTTACATCCAAGCTGGAAGTTAACACAGACATTGTACTGCATTGCATTGCATTGCATTCCATTGCATTGCATTGCATTGCATTGCATTGCATTGCATTGCATTGCATTGCATTGCATTGCATTGCATAACATGACATGACATGACATGGCATGACATCTTTCTTAAGAATAATGTCCTCTGGTGTGACCTGTTGCCTATCAGTTGTCTCTGTGTTGTTATTCATAAAGTGTTAGAAAATAGCAGGACAAGAATATTCTATATCTAACTGATCACATAACTTTGGTTGGTTTTCAATGCATTAATGTATTTCTGCACTGGCTTATTTTAAAATTGAAGAATGACCACTTTTCCTTAGATGCACAATGCTTCTGCACAATTTGTAGGTATCCTTTTTCCCCCCTCTTATTTTATCTTTCTTCTTGAATTCAACATTTATTTCCTTTTTCTGCTTCTGTTCTTCCTCCAACATACATCTCCAGGAGATACAGTTTTTAGTGTATCCCACTCTGTTGGTTGGATCAATACACAAGCATAGTCATATAATCACTCGGAAAGATGTCTGGTGGTGACATTTCTGACATGCTAGATTCTGATAAGTGGCAAGAGGGGTGGAATGCAGGTGGGTTTGCTGGCTGGTGTCATTCCCAAGATTTTTGGGGGGAGCAGTTAGATTTATATTCATTATATTCAGACACTGCAAGGAAAATAAATCCTTCCATTCCCCGCCATCCAGTCAGAGCTGAAGAAGTTTCTTGGACAAGAAGTGAAATGTCATCAAAGAAAAACAAGAAAGTCCAGTTGCCTCATGAAAAAGCATCTTTAGGATAACTGTGACCTGGATGACCAAGATGATGATCTCCATAAACTCTGAAGATTCTTAAAGCAAGGGAGAAGAATCTATACTGATATTTGTGTAATTGTTCCTGATGTTTTATTTTGTTATGAGTGAGTCCTAAACACAGCTGCCCAATGTTGCTTAAACAAGCAGATTGGCATCTGTTCAAAAATTGTGTCCCAAGTGTTCAAAATAAAATTGCACACATTTTAATCACGAAAATGATGACTACTGAGAAAATATCTACTGTAGATCAAAACTTTCAAAGGACAGTGAATAAATTCAGTGGTTTAATTGCTTGGTTTCTCGGATTCCAGCTAGAGTTAGCAGGAATGAATTTTATACTTCTGTGGGTTCCCCCCCCCATTTATTATCTTATAGGATGTTAAGCACTAAAAAAGCTACAAATTGGATCATACTTTAGCACCAGATAAGAAGCAAAGCAAATAATGAAAATTTGAAATCTTACTGCTGTTATATATATTGTACGTTCAATTCATAAAGTTTGGCTTCTTCTCATTTTAGAAGAGGAAAAGTTTCTATTTAGAAACTTTCTTCATTTTCCTATAGCTCCATCTGCCTTTCTCTTGGTGGCTTCCTCATAGTGCCCCTTGCAGTCATACAACATTGTGTCCTTCACTTTGACTTTTTTAATTATGCATTGATGCACTTTGATAGAAGGTGCAGTAATTCCTAAACAATTCGTTACAATTATATTTTCAGGCTTTGTATTACTTTCCCTTACGTTGGTAATATTTTGGAAAGAAGGCTACTTTCAAATAATCAGACTATCCAGCACACAGCTCTTTCGACTTTTGAAAATACCAGGATGGTTTTGAGTGATTGTTTTGACAGACATCAAGGCTTTGTGAACATAGGATTGTTTCCATGTTGTGAACTTTTACAGTTTGCAAAAACTGACAAACTCACTATCCCCACTCATCAATATCTGAGCACAATCAATGATCAGCCTATCAATACCTGCTAAAGACAGTCTTAAAAAATAAAATAGATGAAAATAAATAGGTACATTTTGTACAAAGTCCCCTCTTGCCTTCCAAGCTCTTTACACTGATATGATGGCTATTGATTTACTAGATTTATAGCCTTTTTTCATTCAGGGGATCAAGGTAGCATATAGAGCACTGCTTCCCCTTGTTTTTCCCCATAACAATCCTGTAAGAGAGACTGAGCTAAGAAAGACAGACTGGCCCAAAGTTACCCAATGGCTGAGGATGGACTGGAATTAAGCATCCCAGCACCTAGTCCAATACCTTAACCACTACACACCGTAGTGTCTCTTAGTTGAGTCCTCTGCCATCACAGTTGTCTCACAGTAGTTGAGAGAGAGGTGAGCTATGTGTGTTTTCCAATAAGAAACCAGGAAATTCAAGTCAATAGAACTCTACCATTCTGCAGCAGCATTTACTGATGAGAAATGTTGTTTCATTGCCAGTGAATAAAACAACACTGGCAGATGGATCACTCAGTAATTATTGAAGTGGTAAGCCATCTATGACTGCATCGTGTGAATAGCAGGAGGCTCATCTTGGGCCATTATAAGAAATAGGCCCCTGATCAGAAAGTCCATATTCAATGCTTAATCATCCTAGTCATAATATATATGTCCTAGTAATATAAAACTGAGTCTCAAAATGCAAAATCTTGTGTTGTTTATGCAACGTTGTGCAACATTTTCCTCTTTGCCAAACAGCTTATCAATTTCAAATGAAGAGGCTGCAAATGTTTGTAACCGCACATTCCCACTCAGCTTTTCCAATCTCTCCAGTGTCTCTAGTGCTTAGAGGAGAGTGCCTAATTTTATGTAGCACAATCCATCCAGAACACAAATGTATCAACCAGCATGAGACAAACTCAAGGTTTGAATAACTTCCCCCCACAAAGAAACCCCACAAAGTAGAGGACAGAAAACAGATCTATGAGAATGATGAAGTTTCTGCTTAGAAAGTAAACTACAAAGCTAGAGAGAAAAAGAAAATAAAAAGTAGAAATAAGTATGTTGAATAGAAGCACTCCCAAGCTGCCACATTTTTGGCAGGTCCATATCTGAACACCATCCCATAGCTTAGCAAAGGAATGAAAGCATCCAAAGATGTTCATAAATCTTAAATGTTCATAAAGCTGTTCATAATATAGTGTTTGGTTAGGATGCTGAGCTTGTCGATCTGAAGGTCGGTGGTTTGGCGGGTCAAATCCCGAGTGCCGCATAACAGAGTGAGCGCCTGTTACTCGTCCCAGCTTCTGCCAACCTAGCAGTTCGAAAGCACGTAAAAATGCAAGTAGAAAAATAGGGACCACTATGGTGGGAAGTTAACAGCATTCCGTGTGCCTCTGGCATCTAGTCATGCCAGCCACATGACCACGGAGATGTCCTCAGACAAGCACTGCTCTTCGGCTTTGAAACGGAGATGAGCACCGGCCCCTAGAGTCGGAAACGACTAGCACACATGTGCGGGGGAACCTTTACCTTTACCTTAATATAGTGTTTATGATTATAGTGTATGCAAATTGGATTTTTATATGTAGCTATATTACATAAATTTATTTCCATGACTCAAATGAAATAATCATACAAATAAAATTAAGGAATCCCTAAAGGTTTTTCCCAAGTTCTGTATAAGGTGAACCAGTTTGGCAGTGCTGATTAAATACACACTAGGAGAGTCATTTGCCTTCATTTGGGCATACATCTTTTTAAAATAAAGAGAACAAACCCTAGCATTTGAAACTGACGTAGTGTGATAGACAGAATCGGAAATATAAAAGCTATTGCTAATAATTCCCTCTACAAAGCAAAAAAGAAAAAGAATGAAAAAACTCACTACATTTATTTTTCTACAGTCTAACTATTAGCTTAAAATGTAGAGAACATTTTCCCTTCTTAAGCAAAACCACTTATAATGTTCAATCATATAAAAGAATGGTATGAGCCCACTCTAAATATCAGAAGTACTGCTCATCTGTAATGCATGCTGATGTGAATTATGTAGCATCTTCCAAACCAAGAATAAACCAAAGATTAAGCCACAGTGGTATTAAAAACTGCTGTTAGCTTACAACGTATATTTCCACCCATCATTTCTAGCAGTAGATGTGCAGACATACAACACATCAGGAAGGCATCAGATCTGAGAAGGCTTCACCCCCAAGTAACAAATCCATTATATAAATCTCATTTTCTCTCTTTGTGTCCCATATGCATTTAACGAATATGCATCATACAATGAGCAGCTCAGAGAAAAGTTGCTATCATTTTGCATATTCAAGAATACAAAGCCAAAACATGAATTTATCTTAATGCTATTCTTATATGTAGACAGAACTTTCAGAACTGTTTCGTGAAATATGGACTTGATTAAAAATGTTTCCTGGCTTTAAACAGTTGTTGCACAATCAGATTTTTTTTCTGGACTGGATTCCCTTTATTTGATGTTAAAAAGAGAAAATGAGAAGAACTACGATTCCATCTAACTACGGCCATTTCTATATTTGGAATTATTTCTATATAAGGCTAATTATGTGAGTATTTTCATTGCAAGGGCCTGTTTTGAAGAAGAAGAAAAACTATTACAGATAATAATAACTCCTGGAGATAATAATTGTGCACTGGACAGGAGGATAGACTAGATGATCTCCAGTTTATCTTCTAACATTTCATACTAAACTAAATACTGTTAAGGTTCTTTTACTGCACAGCTGCACACATTTTGAGCAGCTGATGTACCGATAAAGGAGGAATATATGTAGTTCAGGTTTGAAATGAGGGGTCTTTGGTGCTCTCTGAGCTTGGTTGTTTCCTTGCAGACGTTTCATTACCTGAACTAGGTAACTTTATCAGTGCCATAAAGAAAACAACTAAGCTCAGAGTGGCTGATGTATTTTGAGGAATGTGTCAAGGGTCATATTTGGTGAAACAAGAGGAAGGGAAAGGAAAGAACTCAGGTAAAATCCACTTTTTTTTCATTTTGGAAGCAGCTATAGAGGCGATTGATATGGCATCACTGCCAATGTTGGTAATTGAACCAATTTGTTCTCAACTGTTGTACAATTGAAATCACATCAGAACTAACATTTGCATTTGCAGTACTGTGGGCAGTTTGTTTCTCCATTGGAGAGAACTCCCCTCTCACTCTTCGGGCAGGTCTTTTACAGGAATGGCTTCACAACTAAACCACTCAAGTTTGAGTTGTGGAGTTTGGGGGCTTGTGTTCAGACAAATGTCTGCCAGATGGAAAAGCCATGGATAAATGAAGGGAGTATTTCCCTTTGCTGTAGAATTTCAACTCATTATACTTCTCCAGCCACAATAGTCATTTACTTGTGTCCTAGTAAAGACAAGATAGCTAACTATGCTGTCTTAGAAATTTATAATGCATCCTTCTTTCTTGTGGTTTAATCTGGCTGAGGAATTTTGGAAGGTGAAGTCCTTACATCTTAAAATTGCTGTGGTTGAGAAATACTGAGTTACAGTATCTCCATATACCTAACATCTGCTCTAAATTATTCTACTTCATTTCATCTCCTTATCAGGGCTTTCTTGCTTGTGGTTAAAAAGACAGTAGAGGCCTAGTTACTAAAATAAAATACAATAATTTTTCAGGAATAATATGGATGAGATGAACCATGAGAAGCTTTAGACATTTTCCAATGATTCAAAAATAAACTGTAAATATATGGATTAATGAAGGAGGGTCTATTATTTTCAGCCACTTATCAAGAGGAAATATATGCAGTGCACAACCTGAGTACACATAGTAAAGATTTCAGTTGTGCCATTCATACATTTTTAGAATAAGATTAATATGAAAAGGAACAGCAAAGAGGTTATGAGATTTTATTTCTGGTGGTAATGATTGATCTATATTGGGAAAGCTATGCTTTCATAAAGATTTAGGAGGGCCTAGGCCAGGGTAAGAGAGAAAAGTTTTTATTTACATCACTGTTATGAAATATCAGGCATGGCAAAATAGCTTTGTGCTCTCATTTCAGAATGTTGCTTTCCTGCCAGCTGTGCACAGTAGGAAATCTCTGCTGAGATTTCATTTTCATAAAACATCATTCAAAATTCCACCCAATGATTCTTGTCGTTGCTTTCAGAGTAAATCAGTAATCATCTCCATTACATCCAAGGGACTTGCTCTGCTGTTAAGCAGGTTTTGAGGGAGAAAAACAGAGTTGTGCCAGTAAACTGTACAAATCAGAGGCAATTGGTTGAAACTAGCAAACGTAATTACACAGCATAAATTGCTGTGTTTTCTTTCGTAGGAATAACTCAGTAAGAATTTTGCTCCCTTTTTATTTAAAATACAAATAAACAGAGTTTCTAATGGAAGTATTTGTGTACTATAATGATCCAAGCCCTTGGTATTTGAAATCTAAATGATACAACTTTAGAGCTAAGTACAGACAGCAATCAGCAACCAGAACCATCATGGAGCTTTGGACAAAAACAAGGAGAACCATTGTTTGTCTTAGTTCACAATCCCTTTTAGCTAACAAGGAGAGAACACAGTGATATGTTTATCAGGATAATTACTGAGATGGGGAGGTTGGGATAACAGTGTGAGCTGCACATAGGCTAAAAGAGATTTTCTGAGTCAAACCTAGTAGACTCTCCCAAACCGCTGTTTTGTGTATATATATATATTAGAACATATATATCATAATTCTTGGAAAGGAGAATTTTTAGGATAATATTTCAGTTTTATTTTTATTTCGAAGTCTTGTTTGGATGAAAATGTGTTAATACAATGCATTGGATTCAAACTTACCCTTCATTAAATAGAAGACCTTTTCCTATCCATAAAAGGCACTGTAGCCAATGGATTCCTTACTAGAGTCTGCGACAAAAAGGCCATCAGTGTAATTCCCCTTTCTCATGCTGTTACAGATTATTCTCCAGCCTTCTGCAGCAGCTTTTAAAAGAGCACACTGGAAGGAGGAACTGCAAAGGGTGTTCATCCCCCTATCACTGCTGCACAAAACAAACTACTTGTCATTTATTTCAGTGATGCTTAAATCAAATCTGTTTAAAAAAATTGATTTAAATACAAGCATCACTCTTTTGAGTAGCTAAGGTTTAAACTATTTTTTAAAATGTCAGCTTCTTTCTTTCAGACTCAAAAGCTTAGATATACATTATTTACATTAGATATACATTATTTAATTTATTTCCTGCTTCTAGCATTTGGCTTGAATTCATCCCCTTCATATCTATGATCACTGTAGTCTGTAGATCACAAGATTCATGTTATGTTTCTACAGTAAAATTTACAAAGCACATTGTGGAGTTGGTCTTATCACTAGTATATGTTATAAACAGTACAAATGAAACTTTTCAAAAAAAATTAAACCACCCACACTAACCAAATTCTCCTTCAACTTCCCTTAAGAGCAGTTGTGTAAGAACATCATTCAGATGGGTAAAACCTCAGCAACCCAGAATAATAGGAAACAGACTGCCTATACAATATTTTCTACCAAAATAGATACCCACTGAACTTTATCAAAAGTACCTAACCACTCAACCCACTACAGCACAACCAACAAAAGCTATGAAAAAGATATGATTGTGCTGTCACAATCAAAAATATCTCAGAAGCATCTAAGAGATTCTTACAACCACATGGCATCATTGTAAAACACAAACCAACTAAAGGCTTCCAAAACATCTTAAGTAAACCAAAAGACACAGTAGCCCAAGAAGAAAAAACAGGAGTTATCTACAACATAAAATGTAAAGACTGAAATAGCTACTATATAGAATAGAGCAGACATATCAAACACAAGGCCCAGGGGCCGGATCCGGCCCGCGAAGTGGTTTCATGCAGCCCGCGAAGCCATCCTGGAAACAGTGAGGGAACGGCCCCCACTGCCTTGGCCCTGGCCCAGAGACCCTCCTTCTGCCAGAGACCCCCAGATCTGTCCCACTCCTGCCCATGCCCCCATAGGCACCCTTGATGCGAACGATGTAGGGCTGGCCATGCCCACCCAGTAGGCCATACGCACTCTGGCCACGCCCATCCAGTAGGCCACGCCCACCCAGGCCACACCCACCCAGCCCCCTGAGGGCAACCGCCATGCTGATGCGGCCCTCAGTGAAATTGAGTTTGACACCCCTGGAATAGAGAGACAGAAGACTAGCGGAGCACATTCATGAACACCAACTAGCAGTCAGAAGACAGAATGAAAACTTATTAATTTAACAATACATGGACAAATTTAACCATAGCTTCAACTGGGAAACTGTAAACATCCTAGACCAAAGCTCAGTCCAAAAATGCTAGGGAATTCCTGGAAGCTTGGCACTCAGACAAATCAGCCATCAACAGGCCATAGAGGTCACAGTATTTATACAACATTCAAAAGAGACAATAAAAAACTAAAAAAGGAAACAAAAGAACCCAAAACACCTCACCAGCAATCAACACCCAGATAAGCAAGCATTAACACCAGAGAAACAAGGAGTAAACAATACTAATCAAGGAATTACCAATTCTGGCAAACAATGGAGCAATAAACAACAGCCTAAATAAGGAACTATCAAGGAGAAAACAACACCTCCATTGACAGGTATATGGCACAGCTACTGTATATAAACAAAGAGCAAACTTCACTCCCTTCTAGCACTGAAGATGTTTCCTAGCTGTGGGAACAAAATATATCAAAGCAAACAGGCAAGCTCAGAGAGTACTAAGCATTCTACAAAAAAGAGAAGAAAGACAAAATAATTAATGCGTTATATTAAATTATTAATGAATTAATAATTTAGGCAACAGGGTTCAGCTTTTCAAGAGCATATCACTTTTAAGACAGAAATGCCATGTCTGTGGCATTGATAAAGTTCCCCCAAAACTATCCTGTTCTAAATCTGATTCAGCTAAATATTGACGTGCTATTTTTTCTTTCTCGGTATTGTGCTAGAACATTGCACTTGCTAAATGGTTGCATCTTAGTTCGGAGTCTTTTTCTTTCTGCATAATGTTTCAGATAAATTAATGTCACCACAAAATCTGTGGTCCTAACACCTCTGAATGACTTTCATAAGTTTAATAACATTTTCCTAAGAGAGAATTTTTACAAAATGTTTTATAGATGGCATTTAGATCCTAAAAAGCTTGCAAGTATGTATCCGAATTATCAGCCTAAATGTTGGAGGTGTGGTGATGAAGAGGCAACATATTTTCACATATGGTGGACATGTAAAAAGGTCAAGGCTTTTTGGATAAAAGTCTGGTGGAATATGCAGAAGATTTTTAAACGGAGAATAAAGTTTTGTCTGCCATTTTTTTTGTTGGGAATAATTGTTGACGCTACAGTTGTGGACTCTAAGTTGATGTTGAATTTAGTTACGGCAGCAAGACTTTTGATAGGTCAATATTGGAAGAAAGAGGAACTGCCGACTATACAAGAGTGGATTTTAAAGGTTTCCGACTTGGCAGAGATGGCAAAGATTTCGGTCTATTTGAAAGATTACTCGCAAGAACATTATATTATGGAATGGAGAAAATGGATTGAGTTTATCCAGAATAAGTATAGGGTCAAGAAGTTTTATCTAGCATTTGAATAAGTCTTCTTTCGTTTTCTTTTTTCTTTTTTTATTTTGTCTTCTATATATATTTAATAATGCTAAGTTTTGTTTGATCCTATATAAGTTAGAGAGTGATGGATTTTAGAATTTATAGTTGTTAGTATATGGTTGTTTATGATTGCTTTTATATATATATATACCTTGTATTTAGCTCTGGGAAGTCCGGGGGGGAGGGGGGTTGGGGGGAGGAGGGAGGGGGTGGGGGGGGTAGGGGGGAGGTAGGGAGGGGAGGAGGGAGGGGGAAGGGGGTTTTTTAAAGGAAAACTGTATTTTTAAAACTTTTCAATAAAAAAAAAAGTTTAATAACATTTTCCCAAAATGTTATTATGTTGAGAGAAAGACATTCAGTATGCAAAAAGAGGGATGGAGACAGAGAAAAGAAAAATGAAAAAAACTTATTTAAAGGAAAATCTCTGGATCATTATTATTTCTACAACACCTATATTTTCAAGATAAAACCCTCCAAGGGCTGAAAAACCAACTGCTTAATACATTTATAATAGTATTCCATGATTATTAATATGAATATAATTCTCAGAGTATTTGAAAAGAGTCTAAAACTTACTAGCCCTTTCCTTTCTTTGCCACAAAGCGAAAGTAACTTTAGTAAATTCTAGCTGTCATTTTATATTCCACAAGCACTGCATGATATCATACATCAGGAGCCCTGTTATTGTCTTTTTTATTTAAAAAGAAAATAAAAGTCTATTATTATATACTTACTCTAAGACTTCCTTAATTGGCATAGTCCTTCTATGTAAGACTGTATGTATTATCTGTACTTCAGCTCTTATTTTAAATAAACAGAAACATAAAAGTACTAAAAAGTCTTGATTACAGTATATATATTATATTGCATGGTAAAATAGCTGCAGTATAAATTAGTCTTAAAATCCTAATTTCATTTCAAAGACTCCTAAATGTATTGCTCAAATACAGCACATGTAGCAAAGATTTAAAAAAAAAACTTGGATTAAGCTAATTATAATCTAACTGGGACATTGCACAGTTGCATTCTTCTAAATTTGTATTCTTTCCTAGTGTCAGGACCCACCCCAATCCACATCCTAGGAAAGAACGAACTCTTGAAACAGGAATTGTCCAAAAGGAGCTTTTACTGAAACATTATTGGTAATGGGAATACTAGACAGGATCTGAACTGTGTTACAGTTTGGTGCTTTTTTAAAGAGTCTCTGGGTAGAACCCCCTCCCTCCAAGCCATCTGGTTTGTCCTGGATCAATTAAAATTCAGCTGTCAAATCCTTCCATGGGAAAGAGGGAAACCTCATGTCTTCACGACAATTGCTCCCTTCCTTTAGAGATTCTAATCGGAGATACAAACCAGATCTCTTCCCCCCCCCTTCCTTTGTTGTTCTCAGTTCAAAGGTTCTTCCCCTGGTCTTTGAAGACAGCCTCCTGGCAGGCTGAATACACATCCTCTCTTCTCCTCCTTGGAAAAATGGCAGAATCCAGGGGGAGGTATAAGATTTTAGAAACATACAGATAGAGTTTTATGAATGGGATATAAATGGATTCTGACACCTAGGATGGAGGTATATTGCTTCTTAATGGGTGATCCAACATTTCCCCCCTTTGAATCTGGGCGGTGGGGTGGCAGTAGTTATACAGGAGACCTTATGTCCGTGGGAGACCACTATTGTACAGATAGGCGGGAGTGAATCCCTCCTCCTGAGGTGTGGCCCTGGGGCTCAGTTGGGCTTGTTGCTAACATACCTGGTGCCCAGCTGTGTAGCAATGGCCCTGCCTAAGCTTCTCGATGCCCTCTCAGGGTTGACGGTTGAGTTTCCCAGACTTATAGTTCTGGGCAACTTTAACCTGCCTTCTCTGGGAGGGTCGTCTGAGTTGGCCCGGGAGTTCATGGCCTCCATGACAGCCATGGACATGACCCAAGTAATTCAGGGTCTGACTCATGCGGGAGGACACACTCTCAACCTAGTTTTCTTATCTGGGCAGTGGTTTGATGATCTGGGAGGGGGCTCGCCAACTATTGTCCCCCTGTCATGGTCCGATCATCACCTCCTGTGATTGGTCTTCTGCTATGCCACCCCCCCCCCGCTGCTGGGCTGCGGAACTGACCAGGTGGTTCCGCTCCAGGCACCTAATGGATTTGGAACGGTTCCAGATGGCGCTTGGGTTTATACCTATCCCCCTTGCTCACAGCCCGGCCGACGCCTTGGTGGATTCCTGGGAAAGGGCTGCCACAGAGGCACTCAACCGTGTTGTACCCTTGCGACCCCTGACCTGGCGCAGATCCCGGTGGGCTCCATGGTTTTCTGTGGAGTTCTGGGAGATGAAGCGTCAGAGACGAGGTCTAGAGAGCTGTTGGAGATCCAGCCAGTCTGAGTCTGACCGATTGTGGTTAAGAACCTTTACGAGGTCTTATCTCGCGGCGATGAGGACAGCGAAGTCTAATTACTTTGCTGCCCTCATCGCGTCCGCAGATAATCGCCCGGCCGCCCTGTTTAGGGTGACTCGCTCCCTCCTTAATCAGGAGGTGAGGGAGGAGCCCTTGCAGGGGTGGGCCAAGGAGTTTAGCTATCATCTGACAGACAAAATCGCTCAGATTCAAGCTGGTTTGGATTCTGACTGGGCAGAGACTGGCGGGGAGGAATCGAGTGGTCTAGAGAATGTTACCTGGAGTGAATTCAATTTTGTGACCCCAGATGAGGTGGACAGGATCATGAGGAGACTGAGTTCCGCCACATGTTTATTGGACCCATGCCCCTCCTGGCTGGTATATGCAGCCCGGGAGGAGACACGAGGCTGGTTCCAGGCAGTAATAACTGCTTCTTTGAGGGAGGATACCTTCCCTGCTGCCTTGAAGGAGGCGGTGGTGAAGCCCCTCCTCAAGAAGCCTGCCCTGGACCCGGCTATTTTGAACAACTATTGTCCGGTCTCCAACCTTCGCTTTCTTGCGAAGGTGGTTGAGAGCGTGGTGGCACTTCAGCTCCCTCTGTTCCAGGAGGAAACTGATTATATGGACCCGTACCAATCGGGTTTCAGGCCCAGGTACAGCACGGAGACAGCATTGGTTGCGCTGGTGAATGATCTCTGCTGGGCTCGGGACATGGGTTGTTCCTCTGTCGTGCAACGCATTGGGAGAGTTTTGCCATTGCCGGCAATGGGGTGGGCACAGCTTATAGATGACGTCTCCAGCTCGCGAGCCGACAGTTTGACACCCTTTAGTTAATCAAAATATACCCAAGCAGGATATCTGCTGGTGGGCAGGACTTTCCTTATCTTTCCTTACCCTGCTCCTTTCCTTGAGCAGAGTTCCTTTTACCAATCATATTTCCCATTTCCTGTTGATCTCTGAGGTTGTTTAAATACCTATTCTCGTTTCTTTTACTTACAGTGGTGCATTCCCCCAGATCAATTATGAATACTCACTCCCACCAAGGCAGAGTTCTATCCTATTGCTGGTTCAGCACCCATCCACTCACTCTTTGGTTCCTTGTTCCATCTTCTCAATATTCTTCAGGGCTTCTGCCATTGACCAGGCTTCTAACCAGTGAAGTACTTTCAGAGGATGAACAATCTGATTGGGGGGAGAGGGCTCCTCCACCATTCACTGCACAGAAGCCAGGACCAGGCAAAAGATCCCAGACGAACTCCCAGAAACTGCTGTCCAAAAATTGGTTCAGCCTGACACAGAAGCCAAACAGAGCCAGACACAAGAGATGGACTTTTGCAAAACTTTTATTGAAGCTCTTCAGTAAAAGGGCCCCAGTCCAATTTAGGAGCTGAGATCCTGAACAATAGCAAAGCATGGTCTTTTATACAATTAATTTTTCTGAAATAGGGAAGTAACATTTCACAAAGCTATTATCTTTTCTTGGAGTTCTACCTTGCTTTTAGTCTATGTGTCCATTTGTCCATGGAGTTGCACCTCACCTGAGCATATGTGTCATTTTGCCCCTATGGAGTTATATCTTGCCAATGCTTTATGGGTCCTTCATTCTTACTTGTGGTTTCTGGTGCATGTCTTCTTGTTGCCAAATTCCTATCTATTTCTGAGTACTTGTTACATTTCCTTCATCTCTAGCTGACATGTTGCACAGTTGCATTCTTCTAAATTTGTATCCTTCCCTAGGATGAGGGTGTATTGCTTCTTAACGGATGATCCATCATCTTCTTCCCAAAGCAAATTCAGAACATTATGGGAGTGATGCAACTTTCCATCCTGTACTAATTTTCATTTAAATTGGTGTCTAATTAACATTAGTTTTTCAGAGAGATGTTTATTATCTCCTTATTATGAATTTCAAATAATTTGATTCTTTTCTCTACTCATATTTAATGTAATTTTATTTTATTTTATTTTATTTTATTTACGGTATATACCGCCCTTCTCCCGAAGGACTCAGGGCAGTGAACAGGGCAAGAATAAAAAATACAAAGTTACAAAAGTTAAAAAAAGAATTAAATATATGCCCACTAAAAACAGTAGGTACAAATATTAAAATAACAATAAAAACCCCACCCATCCCCCATCAGGCCAGGCCAGCTTGTTTGAATAAAAATGTCTTTAGGTCACGACGGAAGGAGCGAAGATCGGGCACCATCCGGAGCTCAACCGGTAACTGATTCCATAGCTCCGGGGCGCCCACAGAGAAGGATCTCCCCCTGGGGGCCACCAATCAACATTCTCTGATCGGTGGCACCCTGAGGAGGTGATCTCTCACCATCTGTTTACCCTCCAATTCCAGTTCCACAGGAACTAACAATAGGACATTTTAGAAACAGCTGGTTGTATATCAGTTATCTGCCCCTAAGCATTGCTCACTTTTCAAGAAAATCATTATTCTCTTTATCAAAAGTGTAAATGGGCATCCTTCAGCCATTTTCTGAATGAGTGTTGTCTTAGAAAGACTGTCATTATTATTTTTTCTCATTGTATATCACTGGACAATTAGCCATCAACAGTGAAAAAGCATTATAAGCTGAATTATGGTGTTATGCTATACTACCTCATCCCTTTTGCCTATATTGTGTAGCATGACCCATTCTTTTTAAAAAGAACAAAGCTCATAGGTTTTCCTTGCTGATATTATACTTTTAGGACATTTCAGTGTACTATAATTCCTGCACTAAAAAAGGGATTTTTCTATTCAGAGTAGCAAGAGTTTTCTGAATTATATGCACAAGGATGACAAGGCTTTTAACGGATCCCTCTTTTCAAGCTTGCAGGAAATGAAAACGATTTTCCATGCCATGCGATTAAAAAATTGATCCTCCATAAGAGCAAGTAAAAGGAAAATAATCTATATATTAGACTTCATCTTGATGCTACACATATTGGAATTCAGAATCTGCAAAAATGGGGCTATGACACTGTTTGAAAGATCATGTGATTGGGCAGTTCATTGATTGAAATGTAGTATTTATGAAAGGGAACACACCCTTTTCAGAGTAGCCAGAGAGAATATCCATTTATGCTGTTACACAAAGTTCAGGAAAGTCAGGGAAAGACTAGAGAAGTCCTGGATCTAATCCACATGTCTTCAGGCCTCCTGTTCTTTACTTGAAGTATACATCTGTCACAGTTAAATTGAGGCAAATAATATTCACAGCCATTTTCTCCAATGAATATTTCAACTATCATGACGTAAAAAGTTTACTGATATCCAATAGAGCTACCATATCTGCAAAAATTTGGATGACAACTAGATGATTACATAGAAATATAGGAAAGATTTTTTTTCTTTGTTCCAGGATGTCTGAATTTTCCCACCCAGACACATAGAGCAGCATCTTACAAAAAAGATGGGTATTCTACCAATATAAAGCTAATATAAGATCAGCTTAGGGTTATCAGATACCTGGGAAAAGATGGACATGTCTTCCTTGTTGGTCACACGTAGTCTAGTTGGCAGGCATAGCTTTAAAATTAAATTTCGTCTGACTTTTTGAATATCCTAGTTTTTTTAAAAAAAAAAACCAGTAATCATTCAAATCTTTATGCATTTGACCTTCTAAATTGTCAGCTTCTTTCTTTCAGATTCAACAGCTTAGATATACATTATCTAATTTATTTCCTGCTTCTTAGCATTTGGCTTCAATCCATCCCCTTCTCATTTATGATCACTGTAGTCTGTAGATCATAAGATTCATGTTATGTTTCTACCGTAAAATTTGCAAAGCACATTGTGAAATTGATCTTATCACTAGCATATGTTCATGAAAATAAAGATTTGTTGGGAAAATATTGCAATTGAGAAACCTGTCTTTATGAAGCTGGAAAATTTCATATACAATTTTGTTTATTTATATAGCCACCCATCTGAGTAGCTAAAAATGAGTAGTTGAAAACAGAATAAAAACAAACAAAATAAAAATAACTTAAATAAAGTAACATAACAGCAGGGAACCCTCATTTAACACAACTATGATTAAGAAATGGGCCCACCTATACTATCAAGGACCAAGTTTGATGGATAAACCAGTTTTTCTATGCCTTTCAAAAGGCCATAAGATTCGGCGCAACTTTGGAGAATGATGTTTGTTCATTTGTTTATCAAATGTGTTTATTAACCAAATGTATATGTTTCAGAAGGCAGATACCAAACAGAAAAGGGTCTGATCCTGAGCCCTCCCATGGGACACTTTCTAACAGACATGACCTGAGACATGCTTCTCCTGTTGAATTTCACAGGACAGGCAGACAGCATTGGGAAGAGGTAGACCTGTATTTTTGTTGCAGATGCTGAGAAAGTTAAACGGTGTGCTCTCCTTTATCCCCAACCTGCCATTTGTTTTCTGTGTCATCCTATGCCTGTTCAGTTATCTGGTAACTCTTGGTCAGTGGAACCCTCCAGTTGGAGAACTCATCCCCACTCCCAGCTTTGTTACATTCCCTTGAACACCATGGATTAGTAGCCCATTAGTAACACTTATTTAAACATCCAATCAATAAAATACATACATAGAATGAAGGCTATTGTTAAGCACATTTGATTTGTGTTTAGATTGTAAGCCGCCCTGAGTCTTTGGAGAAGGGCGGGATATAAATGGGATTAAATAAAATAAATAAATAAATAAAATGAACAATATACTTCTTACAAACCAGATGTACTTAAATTCTTTCAAAATTGCTTTTGTTTCCTTAAGATTAATACTGTAATTATGTAAAATGTCTTTATTATTTCTCTTTCTTGGCGAAATAGTACAATGGTCACTAATTCAAGCCTACTGGAAACTCTTATTACTGATTGTTAATGATTTTAAAATGTTCTATAAATACTTAGTATAATCTTGGAGGGATCTCTGCACAAAACATATCAACATAAGTAGACAAACTCACAAGCTCTGAGTTTGTTTGTTTTATTAAACAAATTAGATCACCACCCAACTCACCCTTAGGTGACTCCAAACAGCTTACAATATTTAAAAAATCCACCACACAATAAAACCCATTAAAGCTGACCCAAACCCAATATATATGTCTCTTTATGTGTTTCTTGGGGAAATAATTACTTCTTCACTTAGTGACCAATCACTCAATTAAATGCAGTGAATAAGATTGTTCCTTGTTGTCTAAATTAGTTTATCTTCTATTACATTTAAATTGACAGTTTGATGATAACTATTACAAGGACTTTGGGGAAACATCTTTCCCCAAAGCTTGCAGAAAGCCACATGCTTTCCATCCCCAAACAACTTCAAAAGCCAGCATTCTTAATTTGGCATCTGCATCTATGTCTTTTGTAAGGTTTGTCAAGGCTGAATAGCTCTCTTGCTAACAATATTTTAGAACCAGACCACTGATTAGCATGTAAGAACTAATCATGGGCTAATCATGTCAAAGGAAAAGAAATTATGGCACACTATTTCCTTTCCAAATAATTGTTTCCTCTCCATTTTGAATGCCTGCATTATAACATATGTAAACATAGAGCTATATTTCAAAGAATCAGAAATTGTATTGAGGAATATATTACATTCAGCACACTCCTACCATCAAGAACATTCACTGGTTTTGTATATTAATTCATAAACAACCTCCCTGTAAGAAGCAAAAACAAAAAATCGAAACCCACATAAAAATAGGGCAATCTGATTTTATATACTTACAATCTATTGAGGGAGTTCAGTGGTTGCACATCCCAAACCATTTTATAGACCAAAATCTAAACAGCCAATTAAGCTCCTTTTGATAGACTAAACCAAAAAGAGATTCCAACACACCTTTTTGCTTTTGAAGAGGGCCTGGAGGCTTCAACTGGTGCAAAGTGCAGCTGCATGGCACTATGTGCATAGGCAGGTATGGAACACCTCTATTACATGAACTGCACTGGCTGCCAGTTTGTTCCAGATGAAATTCAAGGTACTTTTTATTGACCTTTAAAGGCCTACATGGCATGAGACCAGGTTAACTGAGCAGCACCTTTTCCTGATTAAATCTACCCATCCCATCAGATCCAACAGGAGAGATATGCCTTAGATCCTATTCACTAAAGAATTCGATCTGATGGGACCCAAGAGACATGCTTTTTCTGCTTATTCCCCTGAGGTGAGGTTAGCCCCATCCCTATCAGCCTTCTAAGAAGCCCTTGAAATATGTTTTTTCCAACAACTTTGGAGGTCCCATGGGGAGACAGTGAGATGGCTGTTTAAGAGTTATTATTCTTCCTTAATCTTAGTTTTTATTTATGTTTAATTGTTTCTTAATGATTGTTATATTTGTTTTTAATTGTTGGTTAGATGCTGCTCAGAGTCATATTAGTGGGATGGATGGCTATATAAACATGCCAAATAAATAAATGAATTTACCATGGCCTATTTTCAACTGAAGTATGAAACTTAAATGGTAATAATCTGATGAATAGCATAGATATTAAGAGATTATGTTGGAGGGCAATACATAGAAAATACATTTATCTCCCTTTCTAGGAATCCCTGAGAACAAGAAGACAGAGAGAAGAAGATATGAAGCTATATAGCTTTTCTTGTATCTATAGATTTCATTCCTGGAGCCTATAAACTCAGATAAAATAAATAATTTCGGTTGTTCTCTCTTCTCAAACCACAAAATCCAAAAATATTTTTGATAAGAATGGGAACGTTCACCTCACAATATAAGAGCTCAATTGATTTGTTTGCTTGTTTTAGATCCGCCGCCTCTACAGTCTAAAAGTGATGCTGAGCTCTTATGACTTAAGGGGACAGAATTGTAACATTTCTGAGAAATATGTGTAATTTATAAAGAAGAGACTTTTTATCTCCTTCTATGCAATTGAACTGCCAGATAACTTGATAACCAAATATACTTTCTACAAAACATGCTTGGGCTGAATAATGAGTGCACCAGGAAGCTTTATATTGTCTAGCAAAACCATACAAAGAAAAACACTCGAGAGCTTTTTTGAGTTGATGAAAATATCATCAGAATTATCATTACAAATACAAAAAGTTCTCAATATTCAGCTGAAGGTAAAACGATGATGAAAATCCCAACAGTCTGAACTTAGAAACAAAACAGCCATGCATATATGCGCGCGCGCACACACACACACACACACACACACACACAAATACATATAGACACACAGAGAGAGAAAGAGAAACATGCAGATAAACAGATACACATACATACTCTATATAAAGTATAATTACAGGACATGGTATAATACTAATAGCCATAAACAGTGGGTTATTTTCCTGCCTACTCATTATACATTGATTTACATATGGATGTATAAATGCACTTAAATAATTAAGTAATCGATTTTTGGTTGTTGTTCTTTTCTTGCAGATTCTGAGCATGTTGAAATCATTTTGCTAATATAAAAATTTATAAACATGCACAATTGAAATGCACTGAAGTTGAACCTATATCCAGGTTCAGATTCAGTGTGTTTCAATTGTGCATGCTTTTAAAATATTTCTGCAGTTGTTCAACTTAGCCATAAATTAGGCATCTGATCAGTTGTAAAAGTAATCTGTTGACTTCATTGTAGGGAAAATTCTTATGCACCTGATTATCCTTGAAAAGAAATTAATATAACACACATGGTTTATGGCATAAACTTATGTATTACTTATCTTACTAGATTTTCTCTTATAAGGTTCTCTTGGCTTCTCCAATCATCTGCTTATAGAAGAGTACTGTCAGGACCCACCCCAATCCACGTCCTAGGAAAACAAAAACTCTTGGAGTTAGTTCTAGTCCAAAAGGAATTTTTACTAGGACATACTTGGTTGTGGAAATACAAGACAGGACTTAGTATTGTTTTAGAAATTGAAACTTTATAAAGGGTTCACAGTTCAACCCCCCTTCCCTCAACCCATTTGGTCAGCCCCCATCATTTTACTTCAAGTCATCCCTTTTGTGGGAAAAAAGGAACTTTGAATCTTTATGGCTTTTGCCTTCTTCCTCTACAGAATTAAATGAAGACACAGGACAGATGCCTTCTTCTCTAACCGTCCCTTTTGTTCCCTCAGTTCAAAAGATTTCCCTTGGTCTTTGAAATAACCTAAGGCAGGCTGAATCCACATGCGCTCCTCCTTCCTCGGGAGATGGCAGAATCCATGGGGGGGATAATGTTTTAAACATACATTTATGAATGTGATATAAATGGATTCTGACAGTCCGCTCTCCTTAAAAGAAAGATATGTCCATCTGTAGGGAAAGAAAAGAAAAAGAAAAGAAAAAAAACATATATAAATGTTAACTCGGTTTGTTTGGATATTCTGTATGAAATCTCTTAAGCAGCTTTGGTGCTTTAACGTGGCGTTTGCTGACCCATTCATTTTCTGAGGAGGGGAAGTGTTTCCAAGCCACTAAATATTGGGTCGTTCCATGATGTTTTCTGGAATCCAAAATTTCTTTCACCTCAAAATGTTGTTCCCCTTCCACCATGATGGGAGGTGGTGGTGGTGGGATTTTTGTTTGTAGGGGAGATTGTTGTTCTCTCTTTATTAGGCTGCAGTGAAAGATTGGGTGTATTTGTCTAAGATTTTTAGGTAGTCCTAATTCAACTGTTACTGGGTTTATGATTCTTTTAATTGGAAAAGGTCCAATATATTTTGGTCCTAGTTTTTTACAGGGTTGGAGTGATTTAAGGTATTTTGTGGACAGATATACCATCTCTCCCACTTTGAACGGTGTGGGATCAGCTCTTTTCCTGTCTGCCTGTGTTTTGTATGCTAGTCTAGCATCTGTTAACGCTCTTCTGACAATAGGCCAGGTGTATTGTAATTGAGCAATCCATTCCTTTAGTTCTGGAATTACCGGTTCTTTTGGGGTTAGTTCAGGTATGGGGTTGAAGCTTTGGCCTGTAGCTACTTGAAAAGGAGTGTAACCTGTGCCGGAGTGGACTGCATTATTATATGCCACTTCTGCGAAAGGCAGTAGGTCTGTCCAGTTTTCCTGCTGAAAATTTACATAACATCTTAAATATTGCTCAAGTACTGCGTTAGATCTTTCACATTGCCTGTTAGCTTGAGGATGATGACTAGATGTCAATCCTTGGGTAGTTCTTAACAGGGATAAAAATTCCTTCTAAAATCCCAAGGTAAATTGCACCCCTCTGTCAGATATGATGTGTAGTGGTGCCCCGTGCAATCTGTAAATATGCTGTACAAAAAGTTTTGCTAATGCTTTTGCAGTTGGAATTTTTTGGCAAGGTATGAAATGAACTTGCTTAGAGAAAAGATCTGTGACAGTCCAGAAAACAGGGTTTCCGTTGCTTTCTGGTAGATCTTTTTCCAGGATCTGCTCCTCCTCACTGGCGTGCAGGGAGCTCTCCATCTCTTGCCTCCATTCCAGTTGGTGGTCGCTCCATCTCAGGGTCACTTCACCCGATGCCTTTTCCCACTCATTTTTCCTTCCAATGCCCATTGACCACTGGAATTTTTGATCGTGCTGCTCCACCGCTTCTTCCCCGGGGAAATATGCCACTTCAGCTTCCCATCGTCTCTGGAATTCCATTCGAGGGGAAGACTCCCTCTCCGTGGGGCTTCCCTCCTCTCTTGCTTCGTCACCAGACATAGTATTTATTGCAAAGTCCCCTGGTAAGGTTTCTCCCTTCCAGGTTGACTTTCAGTGCAAGTCCTGTCTACTGTCAGGACCCACCCCAATCCACGTCCTAGGAAAACAAAAACTCTTGGAGTCAGTTCTAGTCCAAAAGGAATTTTTACTAGGACATACTTGGTTGTGGAAATACAAGACAGGACTTAGTATTGTTTTACAAATTGAAACTTTATAAAGGGTTCCAGGTTCAACCCCCCCTTCCCTCAACCCCATTTGGTCAGCCCCCATCATTTTACTTCAAGTCATCCCTTTCATGAGAAAAAAGGATCTTCGAATCTTTATGGTTATTGCCTTCTTCCTCTCCAGAATTAAAAGAAGACACAGGCCAGATATCTTCTTCTCTAACCCTCCCTTTTGTTCCCTCAGTTCAAAAGATTTCCCTTGGTCTTTGAAATAACCTAAGGCACGCTGAATCCACATGCGCTCCTCCTTCCTCGGGAAATGGCAGAATCCATGGGGGGGGGATAATGTTTTAAACATACATTTATGAATGTGATATAAATGGATTCTGACAAGTACATTTTAACTTATCTTATTATTTTATTATCAGACCCTGGCTTCCTAGGAATCTGTCAGAAAATAAGAAGCTGAATGCAGTTTGCTAAATTATGCAGCATAGTCAATGTCATTTTTCACATAACATGTATAGCTTTTGAAGAAATGCAATAGAATTGTTCAGGTGAAACCATATGCTCAACAAAGCATGCTATATTTTTTTCATTTAAAACATACTGCTTAATAAATCTCTGTATTTATCAGCTCTCATGAACTTCTTCAGAAAGACTAACCGATGCAAAGCATTTCACTGGGTGAACTTCCAATTACTTTCCTGTGCATATTAATAAACTATAAGTTAACGAAATTATATCATTTCCAGAATGCAAAATATATAATCTCTAGCTACACTGCTCGGAAAGGCAAATATGGGAAATATAAATAATATTTTTAAAAGATCTCTTTATTGCTAATATACTGGGTTTGTGTGTGAAGCAAAAAACCTTGGTGTAAGACTATTTGCTATCTCTGATTTTACATGACTTAATATAATGGGCATGTTACATATCTGACTTTATAAGCTTTTCCTGTAAGTTTTCTTTCTTGATCCAGCAATATAGATACATTATCTTGCTTGTTTGATAGAATGATTGCACAACAATAAGATCTTCATTTCTTTTTTAAATGAGAAATTTTTAAAAAGCAATATAACTTTGCTTGGGTATGAAATAAATCACACTGAAACCAAAACATTAAAAAAACTGATTATTTTCATAACCAACTAATGTTTTGTGATCAGAGATGTTTGGAGTTGGTTCTGCACCAGTGCAAAGGTCAATATGTAGAAATGTCCTTTTTTTGTTTGATCCCCACAGAAAGATTCATTAAGGTTTCTATCTGTAACAGAGAGAGAGAGGGAGGGAGGGGAGGGAAATAAAGAGAAACTTATATATTACAGTGGGCTAGGAGTAAGAGGAGAACAATATCACTGATTACTGCACATAGGAACTGGTGAATGGCTTGTACCAGAAATGGACCAAGCAGAAAGTGCAATTCAGTTGACACACACAAAAAAACAACCAATAAAAAGAAAAATGACATCCATGAAGGACCCTGGAAAGGATATAGAATATAGAACTAAAAAACCCCAAAATAGTATACTCCTAGCATATATATTTTTTTCCTTCATATGCCTCTTGTGTTAGGTGTAATGTTTCTCTTGAGTTAGGTGTAATGTTTCTTTTTCAGCTAAGGCACAATTTCAACGACAGTGTGTAGTACTGCACAATATCTTACAATATTGTTGTGAAATATTTCTACTGCTAAGGGCACTTGCATATCTCGTGTATTGAGAATCGCTTCCAAACGAGCAAGAAGGTCCCTAATCATGTATTGTATAAGTCCTAAAAAAAAAAAAAAACAGCAGCCACAGACTCCTAAGCCGGAACTAAGTAAAGATGCTGCCGGTGCAGTGATTTTTGGCAGCATCTCTTTTTTCCTAATGATGATGAAGAGGACTGGCATGTTCTGCTGCATTAATTTAAGCCTGAAGGTTAAAGAAGAATATCTAATGCTGAGGGTGACAGCTTTGTTAATTCTCTCACTCCCAACATTCCTAAATAGCTTCACATCTGGCACCACCAAAAGAGGCTTCAAAAGTCTGTATAATTCTGAACATTTCCGAATGTCAGGCACCAGCTGGAGAAGCTTCAAGGTATGAGCAGGGTACAAGGCAGATCAGATTTAGATTCATACGTACCCGTAGAGTCTCTTTGCTCCTTGAAAATGCAAGTCCCAAATGTTAATCTCCTTGAAACTATCTTTCTTAGCAGTGCATTCCGTTTCATAAAATTTACATTTATGCTGCACGTTCGATGTTGCCTTGAAAGACCCTGAAATTGTGCCTCAACTCATTCTGTAATTTTCAGTCTCTTCATTGGCTTTATCGAATATACAGGTAGTCCTGGACTTACAACCATTATTGAGTCAAAAATTTCTGTTGCTAAGTGAGACATTTGTTAAGTGAGTTTTGCCCGATTTTCCAACTTTTCTTGCCACATTTGTTAAGTGAATCACTGCAGTTGTTAGTCACACAGTTGTAAAATGAATCTGGTTTCCCCATTGACTTTGCTTCTCAGAAGGTTGAAAAACGTGAACACATGATGAGTCGGTTGCCAGGCATCTGACTTTTGATCAAATGACCATGGGGATACCACAACGATTGTAAATGTGAAAAACGGTCATAAGTCACTTTTCTTCAGTGCTGTTGTAACTTTGAACAGTCACTAAATGAACTGTTGTAAGTCAAGGACTACTTGTAATCATATATCTGCAAACAGTATACCATAATCAGACTGCTTCTATGCAGCAATGTACAAGGAGACAATTGTCCTGTGGGAATGATTCCAGAAGAGAGAGAAAAATTCAGGGGAAGATTTTCCAGAAGCCTCATTGAGTGAGGATGCAGGCAACTTTTGCACGCAAGTTAAATTTAGTTTTGATATTTAAACAAACAAAACACTTGATTTCTTCCATCCGAAAAGGTCGCTGACTCTTGCCTTGTTATTGTTACCCTTATTGTTTTGCCTCCTACAGAACCACTCCTCTTTATACTCTGAATTCATGGAATACAATAACCTTGCAAATACCACAATCATTTCTAAAACATGTACATGACTTAATACATTACAGAAAACCTTTAAATTAAATTTTAAGGAGAAAAAGATAACCCAAGGACAGGGTCCAATTGCCTTAATGTGTTTACTGAAGTGCAGGAATGAAAATATTGCATTTCTATTCAGGACTTCCTATTATTCTCAAGGGCAGACTCACACAGCATTCATTTACTGTAAGACAGGAAGTACAGGTGGTCAGGTTATCCTTGTGCAAGGATGGCCATAGCCATTAGTTTAGCAAATCATATAAAATATCCCTCTTGTTAAAGAGAGATGTATTCAAATGCTATAGGTCTCCTTCTTCAGGGAAAATGGCACCCCAGTTTGTAAAGGATATGTTAATTGATTCTTGACAATTTGGGGCAGATTCATTTCAGTTTTATAAAATTAATTCCACATATGACTGGAGTCTCACAGTGGAATGCTATGTAGGTAGCCTTCACTTACCGTATTTTCCGGCGTATAAGACGACTGGGTGTATAAGACAACCCCCGACTTTTGAGATGATTTTCAAGATTTTTCGTCTTATACGCTGGAAAATACTTACATGCCAGTTGCCAAGTGTCCAACACAAGCCCGATTCAGCCCCGTCTGATGCAGATGGTGCAAAGCCTCCCTTTTGAAGCCCAAAGGGGCTTTTCCTTCCTTCCACCCACACTTTGGAATAAACGCAAGAGCTGCGTTCACACGATGCGCTCTTCCAGGCCAGACTCTGCAAACGGCACGCCAGAAGCCGCAACCACCGTGGGAACTCCGAGTCCCCGCCTTTCGGCAGCCTGCATGGCCAAGCGCAATCCTGCTTTGAGAGCACATTTGCAGATTGATCAGCCGCCGCGTCTGGAGCCAAGCCCCGCCCGGGAGGTGGTTGGCCAGGCGGGCCTGGAAGACGCGCTGGAGAGCCGGGCTTGGGGCGGCCATGCCGAGGCCGGCTGGTGAGGGCTGCTGCGTGGTCTGCGGGTGAGAGGGGCGCCAGGCCACCAAGTACCGCTGTCCAGACTGCCGGGAGAGATAGTGGGTAGCAGGGCGCACTCTGCTTATGCTCAGATGCCACTTGGGCGAGGGCGAGGGGCTTCCTGCCACTCCCGGGGTCTGGCGTTTGCAAGGGGGAGGGGAAGGGGCTTAGAGGCTCTTGGGGGTGGGAAGGGAGAGTCACGTTGGAGGGGGAACTGGACTAAGGAGGCTTGAAGTTGCTTTGCAAGAATGGGGGCGCTCGATTGATTTATGTACTATTTTCTGGCGTATAAGACGACTGGGTGTATAAGACGACACCCCCAACTTTTGAGAAGATTTTCATGGGTTAAAAAGTCATCTTATACGCTGGAAAATATGGTACTAACTCCCTTGTTTAGCGACTTAAGTTACAATGGTTCAGAAAAAACAGCTTTACAACCATTCCTCATATCTGCAACTGTTGCAGCATCCTCGCAGCCATGTTACTTTACAACCAGCAGGCATTTATGACCATTGTGATGCCCTGCAGTCACATGATTGCTATTTGTGCTCTTCGCACCCAGCTTTTGACAAGCAAAGTCAATGAAGAAAATAGTAGGAAAATTGCAGTCACTTGGAGTCTTGCTTAATAATCTATGGTGACTTGCTTAAAATGGTTAAAATGGTTTGACTATGCTTTGTAGCTCCTATGAAAGTGGACAGGATCCTTGGGATTGAGAGCTCAGTCACCTGTGTTTTAGACCCATGGCCCCTCTCCATTGATAAAAGCCTTCCAAAATACTACTTTGGATGAGAAAGTGGTGCCATGGCTCTTTAAGGGTTTGCCTCCTTCTTAAGAAACTATCACTAGATCCCACTGTGATGCACCATTTCTGTCCTGTCTCCAATCTCCCCTTTTTCAGGAAAGTTATTGAGAAGGTGGTCTCATTGCCACCTCAGATGTTCTTGACCGAAACAGATTATCTGGACCTTCTAAAACTGGAATTCAAGGCTAGATATGGGTTGGAAATGGCATTGGTTATATTTTTCAATGATCTTTGGCAGGAGCAGGATGGAGATAGTGCTCTGACTTGACCTCTCAGCAGCCTTTGATACTACTGAGTCTTTTGAATCCTTCTGGAATGGCTTGGGAGCTGGGAGTTGGGAGCACTGTGTGGTCCTGGTTTATTTCATTTCTCCAAGCATGTTTTCACTCAGTGTTGATTGGGAGCAAGAGATCCAACTCTTGGCCCCTGTTTGTGGAGTCCCTCAAAGGTCAGGGCTGTCTCAATTCCTGTTTAACAATTACATGAAGCCACTAGGGGAGATCATGTGTAACCACAGGGTGAAATATCATCATTATGTTAATGATACTCAATTGTACATCTCTGCCTGTGCTGAGTTAAATGATGACACAACTCTTCTCCTGCTGTTGATGTCTGTATAGAGAGCAACAGGCTAAAATTGGATGAGAAGTAACAGATTAAAACTGAACCCTGGCAACACCGAGTGGCTCCTTGGTTCTTGGTGAATTACCATCTCTAGTCATGGATGGGTTGCACTGTCCCAGATAGATACAGTGAGTAATGTGAGGGTTCTCTAGGACTCATGAGACCAGCTCTAGGCATAAGTAGCCATTGTGGCCAACAGGGCCTTTGCCCAACTGCATGTTGTGCACCAGTTACACCCATTCCTGGATCAATGTGCCCTTCTTACAGTCACCAACACCTTGGTCATCTCACATTTGGACTATTGTAATGCATTCTACATGGGACTGCACTAGGAGTGTAACCAAATGTTTCAATTGGTTCAAAATGCAGCACCCACAGTTTCACACAAGCCTTGATTTGCACCCATGTCGCCCTTTTTGTGAGAACTTCATTGCTTACTGATTTGCTTCCGAACACTAATCAATGTTCTGATTATCACTTTTAAAGCCATATATGGCTTGGAGCCAGGTTATTTGAAGGACTGCCTCCTCCCAGCCCACCAGGGTGGGAATGCAGGGCATATTGTGGAAGTATCCATTAAGGAAGTATACCTATCGGGACCAAGAAAAAGGGCCTTCTCAATCATGGCTTCCTCCCTATGGAATATCATTCACTTAGAAATAAAATTAGCCCCTATCTTGTTACTTTTATGGAAGCCAATGAAGATGTTAGGAGGCCTGTGTATCCCAGACTGATAAGAGTCAATGAAGTGACCAGTTTGAATATATCTGTTATCTTATCACTGCAGCAGAGTTATGATGAGAAATTATGTTTTGGATTTTAATTCTGTAAGCTATCTGGTGCCCTTATGTTTGATTTGGGCAACCTTGTAAATTTGTTTAATAAATAAATAAATTCTCATTTCTGAATATTAAACTCCATTGAGTTCAAAGGAGCTTATTTCTAGTGGCATATAAGCAAAGGTTCAAAAACCTTTAGATATGCTTTTGATGACTTTTGATTTTATGCAGCACTTAGAGTCTCTGGAGAAAGCTAGTTTATACATCACATTAATACATTAATTATAACTCCAGTGATTTTACCACTAGTTCAACTCTGCATTTATACCAAAGGACACTTCATAGAATTTGTAAAAATTGTAGACTGAGATCATTTTTTAAAAGGAGGAGATAGATATATCCTGCTATGACTGATCCTTGGAATGCTCTTCCAGGATCATAGGACTCCATATTAAGCACTGGAAATGTAATCATAAATTTAATATATTCAATTGGCAAACCAAGAAATAAATATTTCTCATTACAAAGAGAACATTGTATTTTATTCATGTCAAGAAGAAATGGGAAAGTTGTTCTATATTAAACTGAAGTATCAAATATCTGCAAATAATTTATAAAGCCTTCATTTTCATTTAGTTTACATTTGAGTAACCTTCAATTTGAAATAGAGATAGACAAATTTTATGTTTGTTAGAACTGATAAGATGGGTAGCCAATTCATATTTTACCCTTAAGTTGCAAAATTTAGAACAAAAGGGAATCAATCAAGTTACCAACATTTGTCATTTGTAAGGTTATCCATGGAAGCCATCTTCAATGTAACATATTGAGCGATGTCAGTTTAAAGTATTAGTATTAATTAGAATAGGTGTTAATATTAAAAAAATGCTAGACTTGTCTCAAGACCCAAAATAATTAAATGCAAATCTCACATCAATCACATTGTTTATTGTATTTCTTTATTACAGTTCTCAACCTTATTTGCTTAAAATAAAATTGACTCATTAGTTCTTCCCCAGAACAAAATCATACCTTTGATTTCAAAGAAAAGAATCCAGTAATTAATTCCTACTGACTTCCAGTTCTGAGGTTGGAAAATCTTGGAAAACTGGAAAAGGGACATTGTGAGCGTGGGACCGAGAATTTTCTGTAACCAAATTCTCCCAGTATTTGTCTATCAAGACTGATTCAATTTAGGAAAGTTAAATCACTGTCCCAAATTTATTTCCACCTATAATTGGAAAGATTTTTTCCCCCAGAAAAAAAGCAATGTACTTATCCTTACTGCTTACAACAAGCTGATCGCCTGGCAAAGAATTGATGGAAATTGATTCATTCAAAATAGCAGAACCTTCTGTTGTTTACATACTCCAATTCAAGCTCTAGCAAATCCTTAAAGCATTCATCAAGCAACAAGGAACCAGGAAAAAAGTAATCTCAGCAGTCCAAATTTTGTTAAACCATTACACAAAAACATTTTATTTGTAACGAGATTCATATCCTTACATTATATATTGGATCTGCTAGAGTAGTAAGACCTATTTAAAGTTGGCCTACCTAAATACAAATTCACAAATTTGTTATTAACCTTTCCTACTGGCTGTTGAGTAGACTAATCTCCATTAAATATGGAATTTCATTAGCAAGAAATCCCTTTAATCTACAACAATGGCAAGAAATTATTTACAAAAATAATAAAGTTAGGGTACAATGGCAAAAATAACACTCACAAGTCACACAATGCAGGTAGTCAGAATCCATCAGAAATCATACCAATTTCCATGGAAAATCCCTAATTACATCACCTTGGTTGAAAAATATATCCAGCCTAGATGTTCACTGCCAGTTGGCTCAAAATTTCTCAACAACATCTTTGGCTATTATTCTAATTCTAAGTAAAAATTCAAGATTCAAAAAATATCTGCCTTTCTCCTATAACCAAGATGAACAGGCCATTTATTTTATTTTCTTGGGACAGTAGTGAATTTTCCCATTGAGATTAACTTCTGTAAAGATGGATTTGCAGAATGTTGGCAAAAATCAGTACCATATGTCTCTCTGTCGCCACTCCAGGAAGAAGATTTTTCCAAAGGTTATTTGGTTAAAATGAGGAAGGCAGAAAGGCAGGAGCAATTGTTATCAGGCTGGCATATTCCAGAAGGAGAGAGAACAGCCTTCAGGAAAGAGTTGCCATCAAGACAATGATCAGATAAAAGAGTAGAATCCGAGGCAGGATGTAACCTGAGCTCCACCCTATCTCTCACAAACAAACAAACAAAAAAGGAAGGGAGGCAGAGGAGAAGTACATTGAGACTTGTAAGATTCTCTAACTATAGTTTATGATAGTCATACTGCCCTACATGACATTGAAATCTTAGTCTGATCTACCTTGTAGGGTTAAAGCCAGATGGAGAATTGCTAACTTTTTCTCGTCAGGAAAATACTGTTATTTTTGTCACAGAACCTCTTCTATGGAACATCATTCTCTGAGATTTGGAAAGTCCCATCCTGCTGGAAATCTAAAAGCTTTAAAATTTGGCTCTTCCTTCAAGAATAGGACCAGGATGTTAGATGACTCTGGCTATATGGTTGTAAGGCAGTTGGATATATTTTACTTGTACGCTTCCCAGAGTCCCTCTTTATGGGAGATGGGTGGTTTCTATATTTGATGAATAAATACATTTTAAAGGATCTTGGCTACATTTATTAATGTTATTATGGTGACTCTTTGTAGAAGAACTGGTAGTCCTGGTGGTGGAGTTAAATGAGTAATCAACCTAGAGCAGGGGTGTCAAACTGCCGGCCCACGGGCTGCACGTGTCACCAAAAAACCGCGCCCACCCCATTGCCGGCAATAGAAAAAAAGCTCTGTGACATCGCGAGTTTGACATGTCTGACCTAGAATCATTATGTTCCCAGAAACATTCTAAGTAAAACTCCTCTTGAATTCCATTGAACCTTATCTGGTGCTAATTTAGTGTTAAACTTTAGTTAACTCAATTCTTGAGAATAGGCTTGAATATATCTTCTATGTTGCAACTTAGCATATGACCCAGATCCTTTGCACATAGCATTAATCTAGTCAACTAAAATTCTATAACAATTAGGCTTAATAAGAACTCTGAAAAAAAGATATGTAGTGATTTAACTATTTTTTACACATAGAAGTAAAATATAAATTGACTAATAAGATGTTATGATAGATAAGTCGTATAAGTATCGCTATAAATAAAATATGAAAATACTGGGTTGATATATTTAATGGAAAATTTGGATATTTAGATGTTAAATACTGGGAAAAATATGATCAACAAAAATTGTTTGAATATTATGGAGAAATTGAACTTAAACATGATTTATGAAAATAAGATATACGGTGAATCAATAAGATGACTCTTACAAAAATAACATAAACTGATAAGAAAAAAATGCTATATATGGACTCTAGTATTGTTGGTATAAATATAGAATAAAATGTTTTTTATTTAATCATTTAAATATGGGAAATATAAAATATTAGAAATTATATTTGTTTAACGTTGTTAGAAGGAGAATGCTACTGGGTGAAGAGAAGATCAAGGAAATATATTATTAATTGATATACTAATTATGGAAATATTAAAAAATAATTATTATTGATTTTTTATTAACTATTATTAATTGTATATTCTTTTCTAAAAAAAATTATGAACCAAGACGACACGCTGTACACCAGGCACTAAGGTTGTTATTGTAAAAAACCAATAAAACTTTTACAAAAAAATTAAAAATAAAATTCTATAACAATAAGCACACCAGATAAGAGTCAATGGAATTCAAGAGGGGTTAGACTTAGACTGTTTGAGGGAACATAACAACTCTAGGCTGATAACTTGTTTAACTCCACTGCCACATCTGCATGATCTTCTCCTACACTGTTTATCTAAATTTGGGAGTGTTGTTGTTATCATGTTAATTTATTGTTCACCACTCAGAATTGTGGGAAAGAGTGACCATATAAATTTTATAAATAAACAATAGTGTTAATATTGTTGTATACTCCATCTATGACATTAGAAAGCTAATCAAAACCCACATTTACTGTAGCTGATAAAAAGCTGACAGATGGCATGAAAGAATTTATGTACTAAAATGTGCATTAAAAAGAAAAGGTGAATTCTGATCTGCTTCCCAGCAGGGGCCAATCTATCAGATGTTTTAGGAGAAACTTATAAATATACTGCTCAAAAAAAATAAAGGGAACACAAGATAAGACATCCTAGTATTAAATACAGTACATTGTGTTGTTTAAGTGTTCCCTTTATTTATTTTTTGAGCAGTATATATTTCAAAATGTAGACATTGTTCACATCTTCTTAACAAGGAGAAACTTCTTTTATTCTGTCTTCGATGATCGGCGCAAAGTTATAGACTTGCAGAAAATATTAGTTTGCTTGTTTCTTTGTAGAATCCTAACCAAGTTCAATTAGAATCAAATCAAGGTGGCTTATGATATAGAGGCAAATTCTTATTGCAGAAGCTGATGAACTTATAGCTTACGCATTATATTTATCCCTTTTAACACCACTTTGAAATCCACCAATAACAGCTTCATACCAAGTTTTTTAGAAGTAATTTGCTCTTGCCTTCTTTTTAGAGCTAAAAGTAACTGGTCCAGGTCACCAAATTGGATTTATGCTTAAGGCAGGATTAGAACTCAGGATCTCCCAGTTTGTAGCCTGATGCTTAACCATTGCAGCAAGCAGGCTCTTAAAGTGAGTATCTGTTGCTAAAAATCTTTTTTTCCTATGTGCAGTGACAAGAAAATACTATCAATGCTTAGTAGCTTTTCATATTCCTGGATCCAAGTAGCATACAATTAAGAATAAACAAACAGTACCAAGGAAAATCAGATAAAATCCAAAAATCCTCAAACTCACATGGAACCAGTGGTGGGATTCAGCCAGTTTGAACCACTTCAGCAGAACCTGTAGCTGTTTTTTGTTGCCTAAGCCCAGAATGGACTTCCAGAAGTGACATCCACACAGAGAACCAGTTGTTCACATATTTGAATCCCACCACTGCATGGAACTGTAGTATTTGTGCAAATGATAGCTCATAGCTACCTGGAAGGAACATTCTAAGTGAGCAAACCCATGAAGTTTCAATACTGCTGATGTCCAATTTCATGTTAAGAACAAGTACAGTTAAGGAGGAAGCAAGAGTTTTTCCTATCATTTGCCTAGACAGTTTGATGTTTGTCTTGGGGAGGGAAGGAAGGAAGGAAGGAAGGAAGGAAGGAAGGAAGGAAGGAAGGAAGGAAGGAAGGAAGGAAGGAAGGAAGGAAGGAAGGAAGGAAGGGACAAATTCTACTTTAATTCGGGAAAGTATTAAGTGTATGGGTAAGATGTTAGGTGGAAAACTAAACAAAACAGTAACTGAGAATCCTGCCATGTTGCTGACTGTAATAAAGAAATTACCTGCAGGGACTTCGAACTTTCCAAAAGATGAACAAATAAGAAAAACAATGCATTATTCTTAGGACCCACCTCCTTCTCTCAAGTGCCAACTAAGCTTATCCAGTTTGCCATGAACAAAGCCACTGTCAGATTCTTCACTGTGTTTTATGTTGGTAAGTAAAAAGGTACACATCATAGCAGACATACCAGCCCCTAAACTTAAAGCATGTGCTTGGCTCTCATTATAACATAAGTCAGCACATAAGGTGATTGTCCAAAATCATTAAACTGCTGAATTCTGCAGTCAGACTAATGTCTGGCAATTTAGGACAAAATTGCTACAAATATACTGACTTCTGGTGGTTTCAGATATCAGTATAGCATGCTGGTTTCGTCCCTTTTATTTCTAAATGGTCCACCACTAGTTAAAAATGGTCTATTCCTAGATGTTCCTGCTTGAAGTCTTTGCCAGCAGAAGTAAAGCTGGTGAAATAAAGTGGAGAGAGGCAAGATAGAAAATTACACCAGAAGAAAAATGGTAGGAGAGAAACTTGACTGTGACTGAGCCCGAAATCTAATTTTAGCCTTTCCATCCTTTGTAATTTGCCTATACCATTTCCCTGGGGTCTTGGTTACAGTAAAGTATGTTTTTCCCTCTCATGTCAAACTCCCGGCCCATGGGCCAGATGCATCATGCCGAAACTGCGCCCACCCCATTACCGGCAATGGGGGGAAAGTCATGATATGTCACGTGACATCATGTGACATCACGAGTTTGACATTGTCTATTTCGTCCTTAGGAACGCGGTGGCTTAGTGGGTTAGGACGCTGAGCTTGTCGATCAGATGGTCGGCAGGTTGGCGGGTCAAATCCCGAGTACCGCGTAACAGAGTGAGCGCCTGTTACTTGTCCCAGCTTCTGCCAACCTAGCAGTTCAAAAGCACGTAAAAAATGCAAGTAGAAAAATAGGGACCACTACGGTGGGAAGGTAACAGCGTTCCGTGCGCCTTTGGCATCTAGTCATGCCGGCCACATGACCACAGAGACATCCTCGGACAAGCGCTGGCTCTTCGGCTTTGAAACGGAGATGAGCACCGGCCCCTAGAGTCAGAAACGACTAGCACATATGTGCGGGGGAACCTTTACCTTTACCTTTATTTCATCCTTTCTCTAAAAAAATAAAAGAGAAGAGCTGTGTAACCTGCTTGAGTTGTGTAACCTGCCGATTCAAGTAGGATTGGAATAAGGAATTTCTTTACTCTCCCATTTATCTTTTCCTCACATGTCTACTTTATTTTATTTAGCATATGGTACCTTACATGTTTAAATTGGTTACATTTCCCCCCCTTCCTGAGCAGATTTTTTTTTAAGCTGATGAGTTCTGAAACCATTTTCTGACTACAGCTGTTTGGAGTGACTTATTAACATAATTGTTTTCATTTCCTTGTAGCAATCTTTTGCTTCAAAGCTACTTTGAACCTGATTTAATCATACCCCATTTTAATCCATTTAGCAGTACCCTGACATTGCACTGACAAATTTTGGCAGTCAGATTTCAACAGTGTAAGTGGAAATAAGGCACAGGCGTTTAGGACTTTACCTCTCAGACAGCCAAAAATCAGTTATTCAAGCTAATTTCAGTCATTTTTAGAGGTTTGGGGTGGGGGGGCTTTTATGGATGGGAATAGTATTGTGATTGTCATATACAAAACCTTGGAAAAGATTCCAAAATAAAGACACCACCACCACCGGGGAAAAATTTAACGCCACCCATTTTGGTGATACAATTACCCCACCAGATGGCCTCCAGAATATTGAGGTGAAGAATTGAACCCCTAATTCTCCCTAATCCTTGCTAAAGAGATAAAGGAACATGGAGGTGAGCCAGCCATCCTTCTTCAAAGTGGGTCTCATTTGCTTTCAGTGGACTTTTACCATTCTGCAAATCCACCATCTATGGTGGCAGTGTAAATCTAAGTCTATATTCCTACCCCAATGGCTATACCTGCTTAGAACCCAGAGGCTAGCCTCCATTCTTGGTTACAAAATCATTCCAATGATTTAAGTGGATTTTGGCTGGATGGAGTCTGCTGAATCCAGAGCATGGTGCTCAGTGCATAAATTTTTGATAACTTTACCCAGAGTTGGAGAGCATGTACATTGCAGCTGCTGACTTTCTTCTTGGATACAGTAATTTGGCAAGTAGGTTTTATTTTCTGAGTGGCAGAAATATCTTCTGAATCGCCTTGCTGAGATTCACAGGCAGAGCTTTAAGATAATTATACCACAACTGTGTATGTGGTTTTAAACTGATTTAGCAGGCACAACACTTGGAGAGCACTCAGTGAGGGAAGAGGCTCCATCAGCCCAACTGAAAGAGCAGCTTAGAAGCATTTAAGCAATTTAAGCAATTTGAAAATTATAGATGTTTTAGCACAGGGCTCCTGAGTATAGCCAGAGTTTTAAGTACACCCACCATTAACTACCTAGCTTTTAGAATGGCTTCTGCTGTGTAATAGAGTAGCTGAGCTTTGCAGTTAAGATTCAAGAGGACATTAATTAGACTTCAGTTAGGGAAGTTGGGATCTGATATTTAAAAGGGCAGTACAGTGTGTCCATTTTAATCATTTGATAAATTTGATAATTAATTTCTAACCAATCCTGTTTTATAATCCTGCAGTTCCTTGTCCCTTGATTATAACTATATCCTGTTTTCTTTTGTTTTGGGACCCATGGTGTGTTACTGAACATGTCCACATGATCTTGATCTGGCTTTGCAAACCTGTAATAAATATATGCAGACTAAAATACTCTGATGTCTTGAGTACAGAATTAACCTAAGCTTGGATCACTGGAGAAGGGACAAAAACTTGCAAGTTGTAAACAGAAGAAAAATAAATTCAGAAGTTCCTTTTTACAGATTTTTTCCTCCTATTTTCACTGAACTCTTTTTATTCCAGTTGATCATTTTATATCTTTGGTAAATTAAAACTGCTATATAGGTAGCAGTTTTATTCAAGGCCTTTTATTTTTGCATGATGACTTTTAGACTGCAAGCCTGAAACCAGGACTTTTTTTTTCTTAATGACCTTTATAAGCAGTTCTAGAAACCTTTTTCAGCTGAATAGCAGAGTAAAAATGTTTTAAATAAATGAGTAAATTGGGAATTATGATTTAAAGATATACATTCCCTAGCTCCCTTCACAGAGCTATGATTTCCTTGCAGGTAATGAATTAAATCTAAAGTCTTATTAAGAAATCAAGTATTAGTCTAGTACCAATAACACAGTGGCATCTAGGGACTAAAAGGAACAGACATAACATAGTGCAGATTGGAAAAATTACAGCCCAGTGTTTTGTTGTCCATTTTTCATGCAAATAAAATGTTTTTGGGGTAAATCTTACAACACAAACTGAGTCCCAGTCTTGACAGTGGCTGACTGAAATAACTGATCTGTTCTGCAGTTCTACCTTTTCTAAACTATCAGGCATTTAGCTGGATACAAGCATTGTTTTACTCCAATAATCTCTGTTTGCACTTGACCTAATTAGTCAGCAGTCCTTCAACAGTTTGTACTCTCCCGATGAGAACAGTATTTCATGAGATGATAAAAAGGGAGGGAACTGGAAAGGCAGGGAAAAATATCAAAAACCTCAAACATGATTTTGCCCTAATTCTTGGCCTTAAGAGGTACATGAATGGATTTGCTCTGCTATAAGAAAGCAAAAGCTTTTTAGAACATGATAAAGCAGGCCGTTGTTCTGTTTAACATGCGGCGTAACAATGATTAAATACAAGGGACAATGGTAATATGTGCTTGAAAAGGTCAGTTCCCATTTGCTGATTAAGTCTTGAAACCAAAAACAGAGATGACAAAGAGCTACCATGCTTTAGAGGTGTCAATTTTATTCATTTATTTATAAATCCATTATGGCTATATCTGTTTACATGTTACATTTTCTTAAAAAGGTCAAATGGCATGGTATTCAGGATTGTTATACCAGATACTACTTTGATTTAGAAAGATATTCCAGAAACCACTTTATTTTTCCAGTGTAAGGCATTTGTTTACTTGTTTCATACAGTACATTGAATACCAGAACCCTAAAAATATGCAACCCACATCCTCAAGCCAAGATCTTTTAAAAGGCCAATTAACTTTCCCCTTGTGCTATTTCAGACCAACAGGCTAAAATTTACAGTTTATTTCACCTTAAGTCATTTTTCAGATGATAAGAAGGCTCTTTGGTTTTCTTTCTGATGAGTTTCTGGAGACAGCCAATGCCATTCATCTAACTGAGTGAAAGGGTCACCCCTTTTACTGGCAGTACAGAAGCCATTTTTCTGCTAAGAGCTCAGTGTGTGAGCAAAGAATTTCATTAACAGAGCCAGATAAATAAGATTTGAGTATATTTCATTTTCTCTGGATTTATGTATTATCATAAAACTGTTAAGAGTTCATTGAAACATCACCTCTAATTCAACACTCTGCTGCATATATGATCCTCTCTGACAGAAAGCCATCTAGCTTCTGTCTGAAGACTTTTGGCAAAGAAGAAATGATGTGAACCCTATCAAGTAGACTAGACTAAGAAACAGACACCATCCAGACCTAAGCTACTTTACTGGAACAGCTATAGGAACAGAATCTTGTAAGTCTGAATGTGCTAGGGGAGCACTGTCTGAGACACTTTCTCAAAGTATTTTGTTGGCCTGGGCTCAGGTTTCATTTATCTGAAGATCTTCCTTTTGTACTTCAAGGCCATCCTATTTATCTGCTACATTCTATCATTTTCTGTGCATCTTACTTCACTGACCTACAGCTCATATAGTGAGGAAGTTCACCTGACATCTAATCTGAACCTAGTTCCTTCTAGTTTTAAACCATTGATTCTGGCCTTTCCATCTAGCCTGAGTTTTAAGCTGTTCTTTTTATATCATAAGGAAGCCACTTCAAAAGATTTCCCCTTCCTATTAGATAGACCATTGCAGAGATATTATTTGGAAAGATATTGAAAACATGGCTCTCAATTTCCTATGTAAATGAGTTGATTTGGATCTCTGTTACCCGATTACTGTATAAACTAATTTAGCAGTTGAATTCCTTGTTACAAACATAGGATCAATCTGTAAGTCTGGTAAAGCCAGCTAAATGGGTTGTGATGTCTCTAACTGAAATCTCTTGTTCAGAGCCTTCAAGGAATTAGAAATACATCAGCCTTCCCCAAACTGGAGTCTCCAAATGTGTTGGCTTATCTCCTATGGAATTCCCAGCCTTCATTTACAACTCTGAAGTTTCAGCCAATATAGCAGGAAAACATGAAACTGGGGACATACAAGCTACAACTCAATGCAGACAGGTCACCTCTATCAAAAAGAAAAAAAAATCTCCTTATCTATGTGTCCTGATTTTTCTGGTAAGCAGTGGGTATTAAAATTCCAACATTTCAAATGTTAATTACAACAAAAAGGGGAAGTCACACAGGCTTTGTACTTTTATTATCTTGTTTTACTGCAACAGGGAGAAAGTGACAGAGTGCTCTCTCATATTAAACTGAATGCAAGGAAAAACTGTACATTGACCCAGCCACCTGGTCTCAATCCTGCTAAATTGCAACACCTTTGCAACAGACTTATAATGGCAGCATTTTTTTTGACTGTGTGCTGGTGTATACATCCCTATGTACCCATCACACACCCCATTGTTTGAGCCCTTGGATACTAATACACATTTTAGAAACAACTCCGTATAAATAGTATGAATTCCTTGAAGTGGAAAATGAGTCGTTAAAAAAAGAAATTTTAAAGTCTGGGTTAAAAACGCTTTATGCAAACATTTGTAATTAACTCTTTTTTTTTAAAAAAAAATGAGCTTTTAGACAAGTAATATCTTTGTTGCTAATAAATTTTTTCCTTTTCCCTTATCTATTAGCATTCTAGTTTTAGACTGAATAGCAGTGTCAGATTCATTTTTTTATTTAACAGATTGGATATGTACCCTTACAAAGTGAAGGCATACAAGTCTGAAGACTGAACATCCATAATGTTCCATAGAGTAGGGTGGCATTTTTTTAAAGAAGGCCCTGTCATCCATATAAAAACTTGCACATAAAGCAAGAATGTATCAACTTTACAGCTTTAAAAGGAAGAGCTTTTCCAGCATCATCAGCTACAAAATACTTAATCAGATTGTAAATGTAATTGAAAATGTCATAATGTTGAAAATAAAATTCTGATGTTTTCCGTTTCCCTTTTAATAATATTCAGTATATTTATTTGATGAGCTGAGAAAGTTAACTTGCAATACGTATTTCTGGGAAAACAAACAAAAAAGATAGTTAACAAAGATATTTTTTTCCTATGCCAACATTATTTTTTACATGTTACAATTATTCTATTCATTTTCTTTCTCCTTTATACTCATGTATTGCATTCACTATATGACTAATCAAGAGAGTTCTACAATCCAATTTTGTAATAGGAAGAAAAGATTTGTATGGTTTCGTATTAGATAAAAAAGGGAAAATGAACGTACATGAAAATATGTTTTTTTACAGGAGAGCTAGCACAAATAAAAATGTAAAAACTGTAGATCAAATAACACTGTAAAGTAAAACAGAGAATTTCATCTACGGTATCTATTTACAACTAGAGAAAGAAGTAAGTTTCATTGAACATATCTCAATGAAAGGATCACAAAGAAAGAATACTTTATCTTAAACCTCTGAGGTCTTAGAAAGCTTTTTTGACAGTTCATGTTCTAAGTGTGAAATCCTTCGTATTTGATTCTCTCAATTGGTACAGAATAAGAGATACAGCCTTTTAACAATACTGCATTTAAAAAAGACAAGACAAACATGGTTTTTTTTTTGAAAAAACAAATACAAATAGTGAATACAATAAAACACTGGCCATTGTGTCAAAGCTTATATTACCAGTTGTTATAGCTCAACATCCAGAACCATATTGGAAATTTTGGAATTTAATACTATATTTTAAATTGATGAGATGGCAGCAGAGGTCCACTCAAATGTGTGTCTTTCTTTTGCTTTTCACATAGAATGCATCTCAAGAAATATTTAAAACAGTTTAAAGCTAATTTCTCCTATAAAAGTTAAAGATGCACAGATCTCAAAGATGCAATATCATAACAACATCAGGGACCTTAGATGGAAAATAGAAAGAAAGTGCTTCTGAAAGATATGACTTACATTTTCCTTTCCCACCCTCATTTGTTCATTTCAATGTGCTGAAATACATAGAAAGAACACACTAAAATAAGACTTTTGATCCATCCCTGGATACATATCCTCTTGGGTTCTGGTTGTGCACTAATATTTTAATTGTTTTATCTCACCTGAAGCCTTTGAAGAGTCAATGCTCAGTAATCAGACAAGGTGCCACCCACTTCCAATATCCCGCCAGAGCTGAACCTAAGACTTGCCTTGCAAACAGATCCCCGCTTCACCCAATTCTTTTCCGGTCTATTCTGCAGAGAATCTTTTTAAAGGACCTCCTAAAATCATGGTTGAAGATAGTATAGATGACAGGATTCAGGGAACTGTTGCAATAGCCAAACCAGAAGAAGAACTTGAAGAGGGTATCAGGAACATGGCAACTGTTACAAACAGCAGTCAATGTGTAAGTGAAGAAGAAAGGAAACCAGCAGACAACAAAAACTCCAATCACTACTGCAAGTACGAAGGTGAAGCGCTTTTCTCGGTTCTGTCTACCCCTCCATCGCGAAGCTTTGGCATTCCTATCCTCTTCTACCTGGTTAGGCAAACTGTCCCCAGGCTTAATTTGGCAGAGTTTGGTTTTGCCCTTACTTCTGGGGAGCCTTTCTGCTTTCCGAGGCTGAGGGGTGTCATCGTGCTCTGAAGAAGACGTGTCCTCCAGGTCTATACCATTGACTTCTGCTTCCTGGCTCCTTCCTGCCAATGCTGTCTTCCCCCCATTGAGCTTGGTTATTGCAGGCATATCGTCTTTGTTATCCAATCCATTCTGTCTCCTCTCTACGGTCTCCCCACGCTTGTTGAGAGGCACTCGAGACCTCCTTTTTGCAATCTGGTAGATACGGATGTAGACCAGGATCATGATAAGGCAGGGAGCAAAGAAGGAGCCAATGCTGGAAGAGATGATGTACCAGGTTTCCTTGTTGATACTGCATCTGGGCAACTTGTTCTCAGGCTTCAATTCTGTTTGTTCATGGAGCTGACTCTCAGGCTCACCCTGCTTCATAATGGAGATAAGCGGCGGGAAAGAGATGACAGCTGAGATGACCCAAACCAGGAAGATGATGCTTTTGATGCGGCGTGGTGTGCGCTTGAGGTTGTACTCAATGGCCTGCGTAATGGACCAGTAGCGATCCAAGCTGATGGCACAGAGATGCACAATGGAAGAGGTGCAGAAGAGTACATCCAAAGCCAGGTATATTTCGCACCATACCTTGCCAAAATACCACTGGCCCATCACCTCGTTGGCAAGAGAAAATGGAATGACCAAGGTGGCCACCAGGATGTCTGCTGAGGCCAAGGAAACCAAAAAGAGGTTCTGAGGGGCCCTGAGCATCCGGCTGGTGAAGACCGCGATGATGACTAATACGTTGCCAAAGATGGTGAAGAGCATCAGCAGCGTGGCCAGGAAGATGAGGGCTAAGGTAGTGGGCAAGGGGTAAGGAAGGCCCTCTTTCTGCCCGCCATCACTTCCATTCAAGCTCCCATTGCCATCCATGTGCTGTGGGTAGCTGTGCTCCAGCTGGAAAGAGGGCACGTGGGCCAGGGAAGCGAATCCCCCTTGCTCTGGGAACGGGCTCTTCAGCTTCAACATGAACCCAGCTTCATGGACGTCACTTGAGACAGGCACACCCTGCAAGGAGGAGGAGGAGGAGGAGGAGGAGGAGGAGGAGGAGATCCCGCACCTGTCTCCGGCGGGGCTGGTCCTTTCTGCAGGCACCGGAAGCCCCCCAAAAGCTCCGATTCCAATCAGGAGCAAGAGAAGCGGCTTGGCTCAGCTTCCATAACTGGCCCCCGCCTCCGTTTCAGTCATAGCCGGGCGAGCGGGTCTCTCCTTCCTTCCTTCCTTGCTTGTTGCCCGACTCCCCCAGATCGCCCTCCAAAGTCCAGCCGAGGTGGGAGGGGCTCCTTCAAGAGGCCATTCGCCGCAGTCCAAAGTTGCTTCTTACCTTCCTCTCCCCGCCAGAGGAGACCTCCGCGGGAGGCAGGCGGCGGAGAGGGAGACTCGCTTCTCCCGGCGGAGCAGATCCTGCATGGGGGCGACGAAGGGCGCTGGTCTTGCTAAGCCGCGGGAGGAAAGACAAGCCAGCCGAGGGGTCTCCGCCACACCCGCTCAACCGGCCGCCGCCGCAGGTACAACCAAACTACGGCTGAAGGAAGAGCGTTCGTCGCTCAGGGTTAGAAATGGCATAGGAATTCTCCTCAGCCGGGAAGGCAGCGCTGGCTCTCTGGTGTGAAGCTCAGCCTTCCGGGCTCCCGCTTCACTTTATAGCCCCCGAGCGGCTCGGCGGTTCGGTGGCTCGGCGTCAGCGCCACGTGGGGAACAGCCCCCGGCGCTCTTCCCCGCCTCTGTCTTGCAGCCGCTCCTCCGGCGGAGAGGGGCGTTTCAGCCGGCCGCCTGAGGCTCCCGTACGGTCTTTTTCCCGAAAGCGGCCGTCCCCTCGCCTGCCTTCCACCTGCCGCTTCCCTCCGAGAGGAGTCCGGCTCGCACCCGCCCACCCGACAACTTCTCAGACGGCTCGCTCACACAGGCGCGGCACGCCTCCCGCCGTCCCGCTGGAACAGGGGTCTTCAAACGTGGCCCTTTTATGACTTGTGGACTTCAACTCCCAGAATTCCTCAGCCAGCTTTGCTGGCTGAGGAATTCTGGGAGTTGAAGTCCACAAGTCATAAAAGGGCCACGTTTGAAGACCCCCTGCGCTGGAAGGTTCGAGCTACACACACACACGCAACTTCTCTGAGCCTCCTTCCCAGTATTTGCAAAGCCCTTGCCACTCGACGGGCTTCCAGGTGGCACGCGTGGAAGTCGAAGGCCAGTTAGTTCAAACGCGGGAGGCTGGGGAGGGGTTCGATCGGGCACCGCACCGTAATTTTGTTACCCACGGTTGAGCATTGCACGCAGGCGTCGCCTGCTATCCGGGCATATGCGGTGTCGTATCGATCACCATCATCTGCTCCCCCGCCCCTTTCAATTTTATTTTTGTTATTTTTTTATATATATTTTAATTCTAAGTATAAGGAGTTGCCTTGTTTCCTTTTTTGCAAATCACACTGGAAACGTTTAGTTCCAAGAAAGAGGTTCTAAGAACTTTTAAGTTAATAACATCAGTGCTTTTTTTGTAAAAGAAAAAGGTGCCGGAACTCACACATGTCATACAACCCGCCTTGCCTACCCTACAAGGTTCCATCCAAAAAAGGTGCCGTTCTGAGCGTTCTATGATAAAAAAAAGCCCTGAATAACATGGATTCACAGTGTAATTGCACAGAACCTTGATGTACATATATGCAGGTGTTGGATGCTATTAATTTCAATATTTGAGAGTTTTTCTTCAATTATTGAAAAGGCTGATCTCTTTCGTAAAACATATGTGTTTCCTGATGCATCACTGTACAGTATTCATTGGGACTAGCCTGAGGAGATGTTCACGATTCTGCTATGAAGCATCTTGCCAGTAATTCCATCAATTATCAGCTGTGGATTGTACCTCACCTGGATAATGCACAGTAAGTATACTCCCTCAAAAGATTGCTTGCACTATACAGTATACAACTCAGTATTTCCTTTGGCAAAATATTCTATTCCTCACAGCCACTACTAAGGAGATATTAGTTTAACATTCCCAGAATATATAATTAACTTTCATGAATGCTTGGCATTCAGACAAATCAATCATCAATAGGCACATAGAAATAAACCATATTTACACACCATTCAAATGAGACAATAAAACGGTTAAGGAAACAAAAAAAAAGCCAGAACACATCCTCTCCAGAAACCAACACCCAGATAAACATGGATTAACACCAGACAAACAATCAAGCAGAAGACAATATTAAGTAATTCCTAATCAAAGAACTACCAAGGAGAAAACTATGCCCCATCAACACTGGCAGGGCAAGCTATTGTATGTAAACAAAGAGCAAGCCCTGTGTTCAATAACCCTAACCCTAACTTGAACCCTAGGCAAATAATGAAACATATGCAAGCAAACAATCAAGCTCAGGAAACATCAAAGATTCCACAGTTCAGTTCTGAGCTACATATATTCTCTTATCTTAGCCTCCTGATTATAGATAGATAATCTCAGTTGTTTCAATATAGGAGTAAGAAGTAAGCATCCTTTGCAGCCTGATGTCAGCTCGATCCTTCTCTAAAGCCCTATTGTCAAGTGCCATGATAAACCATGATTTGTTTAACTATAATCTTTGGCTGAATTCTCACAATACATTAAACTACAAACTACCATTTCCAAATCTCAAAAGCGTGGTTGACATAAATGGTATACAAACCAACTTTGTGTTGTCTTCATGTATCAACTTGGCCTTATGTTCAAAGGAGCTTCTTCCTGATATTGTAACTTTCATCATTTTTGCTCCTTACACAAGTACATATTTCCTAATTCTAGTTATCTGATCCACATTAACAAGATTTCTGAATTTATAGTCATATCATACTTCAGTAATAAGATCATAACATTTTATGCACATATGAGCATAATGCAATTGATCAAAAAATTTATTAGTATTCTGAAATCACCCAGTTTTGTTTTGATACAGATTATCATTCATTGAGTTGTATAGTACCAGTTGCAGAAAGCTTGTCCAGTTATACAGCTGCCTTGGAAAAGCTAAAATAATTTATTTGATGACAACTTGTAGAATTTTATAAAATGTGAGCCTGATTAACTTTCTTTGGATTACAAACTTTATGAAACCAAGGGATTCAACACCTTTCAGAACTACTTGTCATGCCATGATTATCAAGCATACATACATATCCATCCTTCAGTTCTCTTTGAGAGTAAGCAGCTTTACATAAAACATACAGACAAAAAATAAGAAATATGAGCAAAAATTTAAGAGAAAATTTTTAGAGAAAAGGATACCTAAATAATTTTAGTTTACTTCAGTGCAATTTATTATACAGGTAGTCCTTATTACAACAGCACTGAAAAAATGACCTTTGACCATTTTTCACATGACCATTGCAGTGTCCCCATGGTCATGTGATCAAAATTCAGACACTTGGAACTGACTCATATTTATGACAGTTGCAGTGTCCTGGAGTCATGTGATCAACTTTTGCAACCTTCTGACAAGCAAAGTCAACGGGGAATCCAGATTCACTTAGCAACCATATTACTAACTTAACAACTGCAGTAATTCTCTTAACAACTGTGACAAGAAAGGTCATAAAAAATGGGGGCAAAATTTGCTTAACAACTGCCTCACTTAGCAACAGAAATTTTGGGCTCAGTTGTGGTTGTAAGTTGTTGTAAGTTGAGGACTGCCTGTACCCCTATATAATTCTGCACTTACACTGTCTATATCCATATGTTGCATGCTCAGTCCTGAGCAGCTCAGGGTTGACTCAGCTTTTCATCCTTCTGAGGTCAGTAAAATGAAGACCCAGATTGTTGGGGGCAATAGGCTGACACCGTAAACTGCTCAGAAAGTGCTATAAAGCAGGGGTCCTCAACCGTGGCAACTTTAAGACTTGTGGACTTCACTACAACTTTCAGAATTCCTCACCCAGCAAAGCTGGGTGAGGAATTCTGTGAGTTGAAGTCCACAAGTCTTAAAGTTGCCAAGGTTGGAGACCCCTGCTATAAAGCATATAGAGTGGTATATAAGTCTAAGTGCTATCGCTATAGCCATTGCTATATTATCCTAGAAAATCCTGGGTCCGTGCCCGAAATGTGAATGTCCAGTGAAAGGCAGACCAGGGGAAAGATTGCACAGAAGAAGGATACCGGGGATCTCTCCCACAGTTTATGTAATTCCCACCCGTCTGTCCCCAGTTCTTATAGTAGACGGGGTATTGAGTCATTTTCCTGTGTTTTACCCCCTTAGTAATTTTCTGTTATATTATTAGCAATTCAACTTGCATTTTCTACAAGTGTATATCAAAATAGATTCTGCAATCACAAGTTCCCATTTTCTTATGGATAGGTTCCCTCCCCCCCCCCTTTTTTTTTGCATTTGCCTTTGGCCTTTTGCTCTTAGCTTTACGTATACTTAATGTTTGGATAAAGGGACGCGGTGGCTCAGTGGGTTAGGACGCTGAGCTTGTCGATCGGAAGGTCGGCAGTTTGGCGGGTCGAATCCCGAGTGCCGCATAGCAGAGTGAGCGCCTGTTACTCGTCCCAGCTTCTGCCCACCTAGCAGTTCGAAAGCATGTAAAAATGCAAGTAGAAAAATAGGGACCACTACGGTGGGAAGGTAACAGCGTCTAGTCATGCCGGCCACATGACCACGGAGACGTCCTCGGACAAGCGCTGGCTCTTCGGCTATGAAACGGAGATGAGCACCGGCCCCTAGAGTCGGAAACGACTAGCACGCATGTGCGGGGGAACCTTTACCTTTACCTAATGTTTGGATATAACAAATTAATGGTGTAATTAATATGGGGGTCACCCTAGGCATCACATATAAATTTCATATTTTTTCTTTTGTTCTTTAAACTTCTTTATTTTTATACACCTCAATTTCATCCAATTACAACTTTTCTTGGCCTCCTCTTTTGATTAATCCATTCATTCTTCCTTCATATTTGTGATCAAACCATCATTCATTTTCTGTCTATGAACCAAAGCATCTCAGTGTACTTCTTCCAAAGTGGTCACTCATTTTTTTTATCCAATCCTCCTTTCTTCAGTACTCATTCATTTTTTGATCTTATGACATTATGTGGCCATTTTCATTACATGAATTTCAAAGATGCCTTGTCACATACTTCTTTTTTTGAGATTACTATCAGCATTTTAGAACACTTTGAAGCTGGGACTGCAAGCCAGACAAATTCCAGCTAACATATTTAATAGCCAACTCTTTGTATGTTGTGGCTCAGCTTCTATTTTTGATTCAATTTATGTAATAGGAGTATTGATCATCATGTTATAACGTCATAAATTTGCATTCATTATCCAGTTTTTTTAGTAGGAATTGGGTATGTATAGTTTAATGAACTCCTTCATGGATTACTGCCTTGTTGTGGCAAAGGGGCTTGCATAACTCAATGAAGCTATGAGCTATGCTGTGCAGGGCCACCCAAGACAGACAGGTCAAAGCAGAGAGTTCTGACAAAATGTGATCCACTGGAGAAGGAAATGGCAACCCATTCCAATATCTTTGCCATGAAAAGCCCATGGACACTACCAAAAGGCAAAAAGATATAACGCTGGAAGATGAGCCCCTCAGGTCGGAAGGCATCCAATATGCTATTGAGGAAGAGCAGAGGGCTAGTACTAGTAGCGCCAGAAAGAATGAAGCGACTGGGCCAAAGCCGAAAGGACGCTCAGCTGTGGATGTATCTGGTGGTGAAAGGAAAGTCCGATGCTGTAAAGATTTTTTCTCAATAGGAACCTGGAATGTAAGATCCATGAATCAAGGAAAGCTGGATGTGGTCAAACAAGAGATGACAAGACTGAACGTCGACATCTTAAGAATCAGCGAACTAAAATGGACAGGAATGGGTGAATTTAATTCAGATGACCATCAGGTATACTACTGCGGGCAAGAATCCCTCAGAAGAAATGGAGTAGCCTTCATAGTCAATAAAAGAGTAGGAAAAGCAATACTGGGATACAATCCCCAAAATGACAGAATGATCTCAATTCGAATCCAAGGCAAACCATTCAATATCACAGTAGTCCAAGTCTATGCCCCAAATACCGGTGCTGAAGAGGATGAAATTGACCGGTTCTGTGAAGCCCTACAGCACCTTATAGAACTAACACCAAAAAATGATGTCCTTATCATCATGGGGGATTGGAATGCTAAAGTAGGAAGCCAAAAGATAATCGGAATAACAGGCAAGTTTGGCCTTGTAGTACAAAATGAAGCAGGGCACAGGCTGACAGAATTTTTCAAGAGAATACGATGGTCATAGCAAACACTCTTTTCCAACAACCCAAGAAACGGCTCTACACATGGACATCACCAAACGGTCAACACAGAAATCAGATTGACTATGTGCTCTGCAGCCAAAGATGGAGAAGCTCTATACCAGGGGTGTCAAACTCAATTTCATTGAGGGCTGCATCAGCATTGCAGTTGCCCTCAGGGGGCCGGGTGGGTATGGCCAGGGTGGGTGTGGCCTACTGGGTGGGCGTGTCTAGAGTGCGTATGGCCTACTGTGTGGGCGTGGCCAGCTCTACATCGTTCGCATCAAGGGTGCCTATGGGGGCCTGGGCAGGAGTGGGACAGATCTGAGGGGGTCTGGCAGAAGGAGGGTCTCTGGGCCAGGGCCAAGGCAGTGGGGGCTGTTCCCTCACTGTTTTCAGGATGGCTTCGTGGGCCACATGAAACCACTTTGCGGGCCGGATCCGGCCCCCGGGCCTTGTGTTTGACATGTCTGCTCTATACAGTCAGTAAAAACAAGACCAGGAGCTGACAGTGGCTCAGACCATTAGCTTCTTGTTGCAAAATTTAGGCTTAAACTGAAGAAAGTAGGGAAAAGCACTAAGCCACTCAGGTATGAACTAAATCATATCCCTGATGAATATACAGTAGAGGTGACAAATAGATTTAAGAAATTAGATCTGATAGACAGAGTGCCTGAAGAACTATGGATGGAGGTTTGCAACATTGTACAAGAGGTAGGAACTAAAACCATCCCAAAGAAAAAGAAATGCAAGAAAGCAAAATAGTTGTCTGAGGAAGCTTTGCAAATAGCTGAGGAAAGGAGGGAAGCGAAAGGCAAGGGAGAAAAAGAAAGGTACACCCAACTGAATGCAGAATTCCAGTTAATAGCTAGAAGAAATAAGAATGCCTTCTTAAATGAAGAATGCAAAGAAATAGAAGAAAACAATAGAATAGGGAGGACCAGAGATCTCTTCAAGAAAATTGGAGAGATGAAGGGAATGTTTCATGCAAAAATGGGTATGATAAAGGACCAAAATGGCAGGGACCTAACAGAAGCAGAAGAGATTAAGAAGAGGTGGCAAAATTACACAGAAGAACTATACAAGAATGAGCTTAACATCCCTGGTAATCACAATGAGGTGGTCACTGACCTCGAGCCAGACATCCTAGAATGTGAAGTGAAGTGGACCTTAGAAAAGCTGAGCAACAACAAAGCTAGTGGAGGTGACAGTATTCCAGCTGAGCTATTCAAAATCTGAAAAGACGATGTAGTAAAAGTGCTACACTCAATTTGCCAGTAAATTTGGAAAATTCAACAGTGGCCACAGGATTGGAAAAGGTCACTTTACATTCCAATTCCATAGAAAGGCAGTGCCAAAGAATGTTCAAACTATCGCACCATTGCACTCATTTCACATGCTAGTAAAGTTATGCTTAAAATCCTACAAGCTAGATTCCAGCAGTATGTGGATCGAGAACTACCAGAAGTACAAGCAGGATTTCAAAGAGGCAGAGGAACTAGAGATCAAATTGCCAAAATACACTGGATCATGGAGAAAGCTAGGGAGTTCCAGAAAAATATCTACTTTTGCTTCATTGAGTATGCTAAAGCCTTTGATTGTGTGGATCACAACAATCTGTGGCAAGTTCTTAAAGAAATGGGAGTACCAGATCATCTTATTTGTCTCTTGAGAAACCTATATGCGGGTCAAGAAGCAACAGTGAGAACTGGACACGGAACCACTGATTGGTTCAAAATTGGGAAAGGAGTCCAGCAAGGCTGTATACTGTTACTCTGCCTATTTAACTTATATGCAGAGCACATCATGAGAAAGGCAGGGCTAGATAAAGTCCATTTAAGTTGGAATTAAGATTGCTGGGAGAAATATCAACAACTTAAGATATGCAGATGATACCACACTAATGGCAGAAAGTGAAGAAGAACTAAAGACCTTTTGATGCGGGAGAGTGCAAACATTAGTTTGAAACTTAACATTAAGAAAACCAAGATCATGGCATCCAGCCCTCTCAATTCCTGGCAAATAGATGGGGAAGAAATGGAGGTAGTGACAGATTTTATTTTCCTGGGCTCCAAGATCACTGCAGATGGGGACTGCAGCCAAGAAATTAAAAGATGCTTGCTCCTGGGGAGGAAAGCCATGGCAAATCTAGACAGCACACTAAAAAGCAGAGACATCACCCTGCCAACAAAAGTGCGTATAGTCAAGGCTATGGTCTTCCCAGTTGCAATGTATGGCTGTGAAAGTTGGACCATAAGAAAGGCTGAGCGTCAAAGAATTGAGGCCTTTAAACTATGGTGCTGGAGAAGACTCCTGTGAGTTCCTTGGACTGCAAGGTGATCAAACCGGTCAGTCCTAGAGGAGATCAACCCTGACTGCTCTTTAGCAGACCAGATCCTGAAGCTAAAACTCAAATACTTTGGCCACCTAATGAGAAGGAAGGACTCACTAGAGAAGAGCCTAATGCTGGGAAAGATTGAGGGCAAGAGAAGAATGGGATGACAGAGAATGAGGTGGCTGGATGGAATCACTGAAGCAGTAGGCATGAGCTTAAATGGACTCCAGAAGATGGTAGAGGACAGTAAGGCCTAGAGGAACGTTGTCCATGGGGTCACGATGGGTCAGACATGACTTCACAACTAACAACAACAGGTTTAATGAAGACAAGGACTAGGGGTGACATAGCAGTGTTCCAATATCTCAGGGGCTGCCACAAAGAAGATGGAGTCAACTATTCTTCAAAGCACCTGAAGGCAGAACAAGAAGCAGTGGATGGAAACTAATCAAGAAGAGAAGCAACCTAGAACTGCGAAGAAACTTCCTGACAGTTAGAACAGTTAACCAGTGGAAAAACCTGCCTCCAGAAGTTGTGAATGCTCCAACACTGGAGGTTTTTAAGAGACTGAACAACCATTTGTCTGAAATGGTATAGGGTTTCCTGCCTGAGCAGGGGGTTGGACTGGAAGACCTCCAAGGTCCCTTCCAACTCTGTTATTCTATTCTATTCTATTCTATTCTATTCTATTCTATTCTATTCTATTCTATTCTATTCTATTCTATTCTATTCTATTCTATTCTTTAAAATATATTTAACGGGTAATAGTGCTATCATTAGTCAAACTTGGTCAAGAAGCTTGATACAGTACCTTCAAGGGAATTTAATTTAATATATTCAAGTCATAATATTAACGTAGTGATATTACTGTACCTTATAAGTATAGCAGTTCCTGTTTACTCCCGTGAGAATCCATAGTAAAACCCTACATGTCCAATAAATTTAATATGTCCAGATACAGATATCTAAGCATACCCATGAGTATGCATACATGAGAGCATCTGTGTTTACAATACAGACTCCATTCCCATGCAGTTTTCTGGGAGCAAGCTTCAGTGAACTCAGTAGGGGTTCTCTGTTTATTGCACATTTGAGGTTGCAACATGCAATGAGCTTGAACAATTGACTATTATTAGAACTGCTAGGTTTCACCAAAGCCAGCTTTGCAAAGACTGAAAATTGCAGTCCAAAATAAAAGCTGTTTCAAAGAAAACAAAGACTCTGGTTGATATACTCCCTTTTTTACACTTTCTACATATCAGAGAAAGGCAAATTACTTTGCTTCTGTGCAATTCCAGTTTGGTTTGCAGGGAAGAGTTGGTATGACAGGCTCACAGGCTACTTTATCACCTGCAGCTATTTAAGCCAGTGCAATCCTTCTCAGGTGCAGGTAATTTGTTTGTTGTTTACTGTATTTTACTTCAGTACTACTTTAAAAATCCTTGTTAATGTTTGCGTCCTTTTCATTTTTATATTATTTTTGCAAAGCCTCGGATACTGCCTTTGGTCTTCAGATGCAAAAAAAGATTTTCTCTAAAATATTTTCACCTATTGCCTATGGTAGTGTTTCAGAATATTAATACAACTTGAAAACCTTATTATTGCCTAATCATTTACATCTTTCTCATTGGCTAACTTCAGTCTCTACCAGATGCTACAGTATATTCTGAAAAATTTCATAGAATTGCATTCCTATCCCCTTCACAGAACAGCAAAGGGTTATTTGTTGATTTCTTGGAAATGTGAAAGTCACTCGGGTACATTATGACTGAAATGTCTGAAAAACAGTTGATCTTTGAAAAACAGAAAATCCAACTATGAGATGTATACACGATGATTTTCAAACCATTTATTGCTCTGATTCAGATAACAAAATCTTTTTGGCATTTTGACTATTTTTTTTATAGAGGATGGGAGGTTTACATACTTGGGGATCGGTGAAACCTCTCCATATGTGTCCAAATTGGAGTTTACTTTCTTTCCACACATTTTCTTTTGTATGAGCAAAATAAAGCAGCACAGACTTGTCTTTGTGTGTTATCCCTTGTTAATGTTGGCCCTTCTCTTAAACATGACTAAGTTTAGATTCCAATTATTGAACCCAAACACAACTATAAATATGATTTCATATTAAGCTTCACTGGTTTTCAGTCTGCGTGATAGTTCTTATTTTTAAAAATATGCTTTGAGCCATGGTGATATATAAGCTGGCTCAAAACATCTTATTTTCATCAAAAGCCCTATGAGAGAGAGAAAGAGAGAAGCTAAGGCTGATGACTGCAAAGGCAAGAGCTTTTTTTTGCATAGCCTCTGAAGCAAGGAATTTGCTTTATCATTGCCAAACTAGAGACAGATTGTAGTACATGCTTTGTTCAATATCCCAGCTCTTCATGCTTTGAAACTTTGCTTCAAATACCTTCAATACCTGTATGTGTGTGCATGTAATATGTAAGCAGGTAGATATTGTTGGCTTTAGAATGTTATAATTCCTTCAAGCTGAAATAAAATTAAACACATAAATATATTTTTTAAAAAATTATCCAAATTATTTTTATGTGATACATCACCATCACATAAACACATGTGCACAGGGCAGTAGAACATTGACCCCACTCAAAAACAAAGATTAACTTTCCCCAATTTGTTACCTTCCAGATGTTTTAATCTATAGATGTTATCATTATTGGCCATGTTCCCTAAAGTCAACAGGAGTTGGTCTCCAGACATGTCATTGTTGGGAAAGCTGAAATGGTTTTATAATGTTTATTATAATGGGAAAGATTGAGGGCACTAGAAGAAGGGGACAACAGAGAATGAGGTGGCTGGATGAGTCACTGAAGCAGTAGGCGTGAGCTTAAATGGACTCCAGAAGATGGTAGAGGACAGGAAGGCCTGGAGGAACGTTGTCCATAGGGTCGCGATGGGTCGGACACGACTTCGCAACTAACAACAACAATGTTTATTTCAAATGTTGGTACTGTAATCACACACACAATATAGAATAGGAAAGGAGACAAACTATGCATGACTGGTTGGTCCTCTGCACACAATCTTGAAATTAAAAACAAGTTAAATTTCTAATGCATCTGCTTGAAAACTAAGTATGGACATTTGTGACTTTAAAATCTAGAGGGTGGGATGACTAAAAGAACAAATCTAATTTCTGTAACTTTGTATGAAAGAGGAATAAGGGAGTGGTAAGCAAGATCTTTTACTTCTTTGTTTGATCTTCAAGAAGATAAAGCAAATTCACCAGCTGTCTTGTTGATAATCCTGAAAAAAAAATCTTTGTTTGCCAGGATTGTTTGCATGAGGATGAAATGTTCCATCTTCTCAAACAAGCATCCTCTCAAATAGAAAGCTAGGGGAATTTGGTTTCAAATGTTTAAACTGTTCTTTTGAGTATCTGTCTGTGATCTATCAAGCGTTATGCCTTTGATAACCATCAAAATGTACTCGTATGCCTTTTCCCATTTAAATCATTGAAAAATCCCCAAGTTATTCAAGGTAGTGCATTATTTTCATCATCAGAGGGTCCTTAGAGATGCTTTTTTCAAGCATTATGTGTAGCATATACATACTAGCAATCTTAGCCTTTGCCACTGCTCTAAGCTCCACGGTGAATACTGTCAGCACATGTATCTGTCCTTTGGCCTTGCTTGTTTATTTTCTCTCCCAGTCAGAACAGATATGCTCAGACCTGTTTCTACCCTATCGGTCGCAACCCCCAGAAGCAGCACTAAAATCGGAAGTCACAGCTAAAGAAGGTTTCATTTAATTAAATAAGACTTACTAAATCATGTGCTTAATGGATTTAGCACGTCATCTGTGGATAACAGCCAATACGTTGTAAGCAAAACATTCATAACCCTATGAACATATTTAACATCATTTCCCAAGATATGAGAGGCAGTCACTCAGAAGCTGTATTTACAAACTCAAGGTTTTTCTTTTCAACCTTGGCTTTTGGCATTAATAATGATTTTACATTTGGTTTTCACTTGGTGTGAATTGTCTTTTAAGGCAATAGCTACTTTGTTTGTCATGCGGCTATAAAGTTAGAGTAGACCTTGAAAACATCCACAGTCATAATCAGCATGCTCTTTCATTTGTAATGCAAAACTTTATTAGCAAAGTTAAGATAGAAAAACAGCCCAATTTAAACAGTGGTGTAGCTTTCATTCTTGCATTGCAGGTACCAGAAACTGAAATGCATTCAGCTCCATCTCAACTCTATCCCATTAGTTGGTTTTATAAATGCAACTTCTCATTTGCTTCAGTGCTCCTCATCTAAATGATTAAGTAAAACAGATCATACTGTAAATAGCACCTTATATCTTCTCCTGATTCCACTCAACTCCCTTTTAGAGGTAAGAAAGCAACAGTCCTTTAGAGAGAGTACAGTGACACTTTTATAGCCACCTAGGATACAGATGGCATTAGGTATTCTTTTAATAATGATAAAAAATAATGACTAATCAGTAGAGCTGTGTACAGTGAAAATGTTTCGGATGAAGTGTTTTGTGTCTCACATAAGCTTGTAAAACAATGCTGCCAATATAATAAATCATTACGAGAGTTTTATAGCGGCAGCAATATTTTATCAAGCTTTGGTGGAAGTCCAATAAAAAGAAATCATTCTGCTTTAATGAAGAACAGAGACCTGCTGCCCTCATGCAAGTTCCAAAACAATTCTTCCAAATTGTTTTCTTAGTGTGCACAGTGCACTATTTATGGTAACACTTGAATATTAATTACAACACTTCATAAAGGATCTTGAGGATAGCAATGATTTGTCTACTGCACAGTTTTTACAATTTTGAACCTAAAGTGATTCTTTAAGCGATGAAAACATAATGCAGAGCTTGGACTTTTTAGATTATTGGAAGGTTACGATACTTTAATTACTTATTTCCACATTCAACAGAGGGGAAGGATTATGACATCATCTATCTCCAGTCTACAACATAGTCCTTTCAACAGTTCCAAGAAGGCTCCACATCCATTTGCACTATTCAGGTGACCCTGAGACACAGATAAACCTCCAGGCGGCCTCAACAACTCTCTAAAAGAATGCAAATGACCAGCTGTCTGCAAGGAGTATTAAAAAAATCCTTCCATTCTCCACCATCCAGTCAGAGCTGAAGATGGATTAGAAGCAAAACATCTTCAAAGAAAAAGTCCAGTTGCCTCGTGAAGAAAGCATCCTTGGGGCAACTATGACCTGGATGACGGAGAATCTCCATAGACACTTATTTCCTCTTATTTACAAATGGTGTATAACAGGCAGTTCTTCACCTTAGTCCTAAACTATATCCTAGTACATCATAATTTCAGGAAGGGCCATCCTAAACAAACTTTCCAAGTGCCAATTTAAACTTAATTACTAACCATTCTCACCTTCAACCAATTCCTGACCTCCTTCCTCAAAGATTAGCATCTTCTTCCCTGTTGTTTAGAGACATAACCAATAGAAAGGAATATATCTAGCTCGGGATTGAACTGTGGAGTCCTTCATGCCCTCAAGCTCAGAGAGCACCAAGGACTTCCTGGACATGACAGACTCCTAGGAAACCTAAATCCCAGAAATCTCTGTTCAGAAGAATCTAGTGCAAGGGTGTCAAACTCAATTTCATTGAGGGCTGCATCAGCATTGTGGTTGTCCTCAGGGGGCCAAGTGGGTATGGCCGGGATGGATGTGGCCTACAGGGTGGGCATGGCCAGCTCTACATTGTTCGCATCAAGGGTGCCTATGGGGGCCTGGGCAGGAGTGGGACAGATCTGAGGGTCTCTGGCAGGAGGAGGGTCTCTGGGCCAGGGCCAAGGCAGTGGGGGCCGTTCCCTCACTGTTTCCAGGATGGCTTCGCGGGCCACATGAAACCACTTCGCGGGCCGGATCCGGCCCCCAGGCCTTGTGTTTGACATGTCTGATCTAGTGCATTGAGTAGTATCTTTAAGGGGGAAAGGAAAGGATAACCAGTAATTTGCCAAATATCTTGAGGGCTTTAGTACTTAAGAATTCTTCTGTTGACTAGAACATAACAGTTATAGAAACCACAAAGCTAGAAGGGCACTTTTAAGTCCTTCAGTCAATTCCAGTCCTCATCATCATTAACAATACCAACCTCAACAAGTTCCGATGCTGTTATGAACATATTCAGACACATGCCTATTTTTCTTGGGTTCTTGTACTTCCTAGGCTTGGTTGTTGTCTTGCAGACATTTCATAATTAGGTGAGATAATATGTAGAGGGGAGTTGGGTTTGTTGGCTCTTTAAGTTCAGTACTTGCTTTGCTAGTCTTGGTTGAGGTGTGGTTGCCTCATTTATGATTCCTTGATTAAGATATTTTTGCTTCCCTGCTTGTCTGCTGCAGTTTTTTTAACTTATTTGGGGTTGCTTACTGTTCAGGCCTATTGAAACAAAGTAAGTCTTATTTAATTAAATGGAAGCATTTTCCCAGGAAAAAAAATTGCTGTCCCAATTTACCATCCATACCATAAGCAAGAAACATTCTTAGATCAAATTGACCAAATTGAAGTCTCTTCACAGATTGTTCAGTATTCACACTCTGTGCTATCATCAATCTGTACTTGAACAATTTTTGCTAAAGAATTTTTCCTCCTGTAGTTAGCCAGTGTCAAATCAAAAGATAGATTTTTTTAAACTACTGAATTGGAAGGAAAAATGATGAGAATAAGTATACAGCGACACCTAGTGATTCTGTCAAGTTGCTGCAGGTCAGTTTGCCATCCTTTGGAAAAACAAAAAATTCTGATCTTGATTATGTTGTGATGAAAACAGAGATCCTGTTACATCTATCTGCAACAGGGTTACTGACAGTCACATCATATGGAAGTAATAATTTACAGACATTAGTTCTTTTTGTTTCCTAAAAGCAAGCTGACAGCAATCAGCAGATTTAATGTGATAACAGCAAAAATGTTCCAACCCAAAGAAAAAGTATGATCCTTTTCCATGCACTAATAGGAAACATGGGATTTGATAAGTTCCTCCAACTGTTCCTTCTGAGGTCAGTTCATATTATCCAGTACCATTCTTTGCCTCTTTTCTCCACTGTGTTCATAACAGATGCCAAATGAAGTAGAGGACAATGTATAATTTTGACTGTCACTCCTTTTAACAATCCCACAACCATCTCTCTTATTTGAGACACTTCATTTTTTAATTTTTTGTTTTAGTGTATTTTTAAATGGTCTTATAAAATTGTATTCCTCTTGAATATATTGCTGAGCCAACAAAAGACTGTAAATCACACTGAACCTTCCTTATAGTTATTGCCTTTTTAGGCAACCTGAATATTTTTTTAAAAAAATCCAAATCAATTAGAATGTTGTAAAATGTTGTAAAAGGATTACATGGCCACACTTTAAAGAAAAAGTAAAAAGAAACATTTCTTACAACTCACAAATATAAGCATTCATTTTTACATTAGTATTCCAGATGTTGTGTATGTTATAGATTAGAAATAAATTTGAAATAATTTAACCCACAGTATCTCTAATTTTTTAAAAAATGTCTAGTGAAGTCTATGCAATAGCATTTCTTTTTTAATAGTTTCAAATGGTGAATTGATACATTCTCACTTTGGGCTTCTTAAGTATCAAAGCATTTGAATTCCAAAATATGGATTTTGAAATTTAATTTGTTCTCGAAATCAGAGAGCCAATAAGCCCCTCAAAATCTACGTGATTTTGCAAAAGTAAGACTAGAATTATAGATTACAGGCTTTTTCCACTTCGTTATGAATGTGAATATTCAAAAAATTGTTCAGTGGAAATCCTTTTCATCCCCTTTCATTTCCAAATACTTTTTTCTATCATTTTTAAATACCGGTACTCTGTATTATTTTCCTATTTTTCTCATATAGAATGTCTAAGATGAGACTCAAATCTAGCAAGTGGGGGGGGCAGGGAAGCAGAATAACTAATTTAGAGGGAAAAATACACTTGAGAGGAACATTCAGTACTCTGCTCTTTCATCTACTGACATTTCCCTGCTTCTGATTTTCCCTGTTTTTATACATAGAGAACTGGGACTAAGTACTGCTCCCTTGCCTTTTGATTCTCTCCACTGCCACTGATTTCAAAGGCATCTGAGTATCACAGATCCAAGAAGCATCAATGCAGCGTCTAAATCTGTTACACATTTTGAATGCACACAGACACCAACATGTTCCTGTTTTATAAGCATGCACGTTTAAACTTTGTTTTTCCAGCAGCAATTTGCCTCAGGCTTTAAAAAAAATAAGCTCCAAACCTTCTCTTTGACCTAAGATATCATAGAATATGCTGCAACAAGAAGATACTCCTTAACCCAAACTCAAACCCCAAACATTTCAGAATGTAATCTTTTAATTGAAACCGCACCCTTCTTTCATTGCTGTTACCAATGCTTGTCAGTCTTGTTTCTACATCTGTATACATAGCCTTGTAAAGTCAGAGCAGCATCCAGCAATAAAATAATAAACATTGCCGTACAGTTGCTTCTTTCATGAAGTTATTTTTTTAAAGTACTATTGATTGCTGTGGCATGCTTTAATTACAAACACAATGAAAAAGAGTGCTATTTCATTTCATTCAATACATTCAACAAGACTGCCTGTAATAGATATGTCGGTACAATGCAAGTCTGATCAAAACAAAATTTGAAGCTTATACCCTTATCATTGTAAAGAAAGAAGCAATTTATTCTGCCCACTCACCCATCCCCAGTGATACACACAGAAAAACACAATGTATATATAGATTTATTTATTAAATTTATATGCCGTCCCTTTTAATCTGAAAAGGGATCCTATATATGTCACTCTTTTCATTTTCATGGCACAATTCTTTAAGCGATGCTTTTTTTCTGCTCCACCAATTATTATAACCAAAGGTGTTGTGTATGTAGAACTGCCTGGCTAGTACTGCCACCATAGAAGTTTGTTTTAAGGGATTTAAAGGCCCATTGGAACTACTGGTAACTGAGGGCAGGAGACCTAGTCTGGTAGGGCTTAATTGGTTCGGGGCATTAGGGATTTGTTTAGTGGGAATCAATTCAATACAACCCAAGAACCTGGAATATGTTTGCAAAAAAATTGCAGATGTATTCGATGGAACATTGGGCAAGTACAAGGGGTCCCCCATTAAATTTAATTTAAACCCGGAGGTCCTCCCCATCAGAATTAAGGCCAGGAGAGTTCCATTCGCTCTCAAGCACAAGATTGAGAGTGAACTGGAAAAGTTAATAGGCCAGGGAGTGTTAGAACCGGTGGAAGGAGGGCCCTGGGAAACCCCTATCATCACCCCCCTCAAACTCAACAGGGAAATAAGGATTTGTGCAGATTATAAAGCAACCCTAAACAGGGCTTTAAATCCGCATGCTTACCCGGTTCCGACGGTGAAGCATGTCCTCTCAGCTATCCAGTCCGGCACCATCTTTGCTAAATTAGATTTAGCGCAGGCATATCAACAGTTAACTGTAACAAAAGAAACTGCGGATGCACAAACCATCGTAACACACAAGGGGGCATTCCGAGTCAACAGACTGCAGTTTGGCATCTCAGCTGCCTCAGGTATCTTCCAAGAAGTGATGGAGAGAACTTTAAAAGGTATTCCTCTGGTTTGTCCATATTTTGATGATGTGTTAATTGCTGGAGAGGATGAAGAAACTTTGGCTAACAGGCTAGAAGCTGTGCTTGAAAGATTCAGGGCAGCTGGCCTGAAGCTTAAAAGGGAAAAATGTTCCATTGGAGTGGCATCCACGGAGTTCTTGGGGTATAGAATTGATGCTCAGGGCATTCACCCTACTGAAGCTAAAATCAAAGCAATTAAATTGGCTCCAGCTCCAAAAAATAAGGCAGAGTTACAAGCCTTTTTGGGGTTAATTAATTTTTACCACACATTCCTGCCACATAAGGCTGCTATAGCTGAACCTTTGCACAGGTTACTAGATAAAAAAACACCTTGGGCATGGAAGGAGGTTCATGCTAAGAGTTTTGAGAACCTCAAACAGTTACTGTCAAGTGGGTCCACAGTAACACATTTTATTGAAGACAAACCCATATGTTTAGCTTGTGATGCATCACCATATGGGGTGGGCGCTGTAATAAGCCATTGGGAAGCAAATGGGAACAGAAGCCCATTGCATATTACTCCAGAACCTTATCCAGGGCTGAGAGGAATTACGCACAAATTGATAAAGAAGCATTGGCAATAGTAGCAGGTGTTAAAAAATTCCATGATTATTTATATGGAAGACAGTTTACCATTTTCACAGACCACAAACCTTTGCTGGGACTTTTTACAACAGACAGACAAACACCACAAATAATGTCCCCAAGGATGTTAAGATGGTCACTATTCCTCTCTGCATATACATACAAAATTGTCTACAGACCGGGAAAGGAGATGGGACATGCAGACACTTTAAGCAGATTGCCTTTACCAGCAATTGACCCTGATCCTGCAGCAGTAGGTCAAGTCTTGGCCTTACAGGAACTCCCTGAATGCCCTCTTACGGCAAGGGATATTGCAGCTGGAACAGCCAGTGACACTGTGCTCAGTAGAGTGGCATTGTGGGTACAATCTGGCTGGCAAGAAAAGAACCCTGGGCCACAATTTCAGGCGTACTTTGTGAGGAGGAATGAAAGACACAAAGGATGTCTGTTATGGGGCAACAGAGTGGTAGTGCCAGACAAACTCAGATGTAGAGTTTTAAAGGACTTACATGATCACCCTGGAATTGTGCGCATGAAAGTTTCTTGCAAGGAGTTACCTGTGGTGGCCAGGCCTGGACAAAGACATTGAGAAACAAGTAGCGGGATGCTACCAATGTCAAAGAACCAGACCTGAGCAACCACATGCTCCTGTACACAGGTGGGAAACTACACACAACCCATGGTCCAGGGTACACATAGATTACGCTGGACCTTTTCAAGGACAGACGTTCTTAGTGGTCGTGGATAGCTATTCTAGGTGGTTGGAGGTAGTGCGTGTAACAAGTATGACGTCTGCTAAGACCATACAAGTGCTGTGGGGGCTCTTTGCCACACATGGGTTACCTGGTGTAATTGTATCTGATAATGGGCCTCAATTCACATCTACTGAATTCCAGGATTTCCTCAAGGCCAACTCGATTAGACACACAATGGCTGCACCGTTCCACCCTTCCAGTAATGGCTTGGCTGAGAGAAATGTAAGATCAACGAAAGAGGCTCTGCAAAGAATTATTGCTGGTGATTGGCATCAGACTGGCGCAATTTTTGCTGGCTCAACACACTACACCCTGTACAGTGACTGGTAAGAGCCCAGCCAAACTGCATTGGGGACGAAGACTAATAACCAGATTGGACAGACTACACCCAGACAGGGTGGCCACAGAGGCGGAACAACCCAACACAGCCAGGAAATTGTCTGTAGGGGATTTAGTGTGGGCCAGGAACTATGGGTTGGGTGATGAGAAGTGGTTACAAGGAGTGGTGGTGGATAAAATAGGTCCATTGTCTTATATTGTGGAGGGGGAAGGGGGCCGGCAGGTCAGAAGACACATTGACCAGTTAAGGAAAAGGGCACCGGAGAACCTTCCACAACAACAAGAGGGGTATACACAGCAGCCAAAGGGGTCACCTATAGGGCCACTACAGGATTTTTCGGATAGTTGGCAATCATCACTCCAAGCAGCAGCAGCTAATCAAGTAGTAAAGCCATCAACATCCCAATCAAGGCCGGCAACGCCATCACATTCAGACAATAAATCTGTTCCAGCAAAACGGCATCAACAGGAACTCACCACAGAGCTAACATGGGAGGGGGATCAATCATTGGCCGGTGAGGTGACTCTTGAAGGCGAAGCAGTGGCCGGGAAGCAACCGGAAAGGTACCCAGCCAGGACTCATAAAACCCCAGCATACCTCAAGGACTACGTGAGGCAGTAAGTGGTAGTGGGTTGGAAGAATAGTTAGGAATGTAACGGTAGTAGTTGTCTCATTGGGGGGAAGGGGTGTTGTGTATGTAGAACTGCCTGGCTAGTACTGCCACCATAACACCAGGTGGTACTGGCCGGGCGTCCTGGTTGGTTAACCTGTCTGGCGGGAAATATACAACACCGGGTTGGGTGTTACCTGGCCGGCAGGAAATTAGAGTAACTGGGTTGGCTGGTTGCATGAGCATCAGTCGGATATAAAAGGACACTGGGGGGGTTGGGGACTCAGTTCCATCTTGTAATCAATAAAGGCATCTTATATTATGTTGACCCGTTCCTGTGTCCACACGGTCACCCACGCTACAACAAAAGGGAAAATTCCCAGGACATGAAGGGTGAATAAGGTTGCCTTTAAACAAAATATAAGTTTTCACTTGCTTGTTGGGAGTTTCCCGATACTCCCATGTTACACCCTTGCTCCGCGAGCTGCATTGGCTCCCAGTTGTCTTCTGTGTGAGATTCAAGGTGCTAGTAATGACCTACAAAGCCCTTCATGGCATGGGTCCGGAATACCTCAGGGAGCACCTGCAGCCGGCATCAACTTCCCTCCACCCAGTGCACTCCCACAGAGAGGGCCTCCTCAGGGTGCCACTGGTCAAAGAATGTCGACTGGTGGCCCCCAAGGGGAGGGCGTTCTCTGTGGGCGTGCCGGATTTATGGAACCATCTTCCGGTTGAGCTCCGGATGGCACCCGACCTTCGCTCCTTCCGGCGCGATCTAAAGACCTACCTGTTTGAACAAGCCGGCCTGGCCTGATGGGTGATGGGTTTGGGTTTTATTGCTTTTTATGTATTTTAACTTATTGTTATAGTTTTTGGGCATCTTGTTTAATCTCTTTTAATTTTTGTATTCTTGTCTTTTAACATGTATTGCCCTGTTCACCTCCCTGAGTCCTTCGGGAGAAGGGCGGTATACAAATAAAATTATTATTATTATTATTAATTATTATTATTGACAGGTCTTAAGTATAATAAAAAAAATGATAGAACATGTTAATAAGCCCTACAAGATACTGCAGTTCTGATAGTGAGCAAAATCCGTAAACCTCAGCAAATCTTATTTGTACAATAGATATTGTGAAATGCTAATCTTTTAATCATGTTTTTTTCTAAAGTGGCCCTTTTCTTCCTGTACAGATATTCCAGTTCCAGTTCCCAAAAGCCTTTGAGTGCAATCAGTGAAAAACACGGAGGGAGCCAGTCTCATTTATCCCTCTCTCTCCAGACCCATCCTTTTGTTGTTACACCTGGTCATGTGGAACAAGAAAAATAAATTTGCATTTACTTGTATACAGGGACAATGTCTTCAGCAGGTCCTCCAGCTGCATGCAGAATTGGACTTTCTGTGTTAATTTAGAGGATCACCCATTTCTTGCTAGGCAGTCTGGAAGCTTTAATTAGGAAGTACAATAAGTGAAGTAAAGTAAGTTAGTAAAAAGAAGCAGAAAAATGTCCATATTGTTTGCCTAAAGCAAAAGCTGCAGGCAGGTTAAAATTCCTTAAAGAAATCAATGTAAGTACTGTATTATTATTATATATGTATTCATATGCTGTAGAATATCTGGCTTCAAGTTTTGCCATTTCAGTATTAACTAGTATTATGACAATTTAAGGGAGAGAAAATGGTCACATAGACATGTAAAACACAGAAAAAACTCAGTCATGATGCCCTACTTAAATAGCATCCTTATAGTAGCAATAAGGTAGTCATGACCAAGAGGACCTTTGCAGAGCTCTACTTGATGTGCCAGTTGCACTCTTTCCAGGACCAGTCAATTGATCAGACAGATGCCCTTGAAAAATATTAGGAAACATCAACTGGTCCAGATTGTCATGGCACAAACATGATGAGCTTGTCTCAGCATGCCGCATGACACCTCTGCTTCATGAACTGCAGTCATTGGCACTGTACTTCCTGGTACAATTCAGTGCTAACTATTATCTATAAATCCCTAGATGACATAGGACCAACTATTTGAGGGGCTTTCTGGGATTGCTCCCCATGCAGTTATGCTCCAAGTCACCTTAATTAAACAGTGTCATATTTTGGGACCCAGGAATCTTCTTTTCTCTGTCCCAGTACCTGCTCTCTAGAATGAGGTGCCCCTAAAATCTACAAGGCTCCCTGATAGGGCTCCCTGATCTTTGGGGATGGTAGCTAAAATCAGAATTTTGTTAGCACACCATGGGATCATAAACAAAATGGCTGCAATGGGGAACAGCTTGCTTATTCATAGAATGGCTGTCAGTTAACAAGGCACTGAACAGGCAAGTTTGCATCCTATTCTCCCAGGATGCCATCTACTACTTCATCCTATATTTTTCTGCTTTTATTTTCTGGGGAGAGATGACTGATTCTTTTACAAAGTAGTAAACTGCAAACACCTAGCATTTTTAATTTCTAAAGAGGTTTATGTCAATGGTTCACAACCTTTTCTTCACCTTTTCACTTTTGTGGCCACAAACCTTGACCACAGATCACCAAGACTTAACTCAAGATTTAAATCATAATTTCTTCAAGCCTTAAGTCGTTTTTTCAAGCCCTCACAGACCCTCTGTGATGCCATTGTGGTCTCCCAGGGGTCCACGGACCACAGGTTGAGAACTGCTGGTCTATGTGAAGCTCAGGGTGATCTTGAAAATAAAAGAGATGTCAGAGAGGTATATTTTAGAGACAGACAAAATCTAACTATTTGATGAATCTAAGCATACCATGGACGCGGTGGCTCAGTGGGTTAGGACGCTGAGCTTGTCGATCAGAAGGTTGGCAGTTTGGTGGGTCAAATCCCGAGTGCCGCATAACAGAGTGAGCGCCTGTTACTCGTCCCAGCTTCTGCCAACCTAGCAGTTTGAAGGCACGTAAAAATGCAAGTAGAAAAATAGGGACCACTACGGTGGGAAGGTAACAGCGTTCCGTGCGCCTTTGGCGTCTAGTCATGCCGGCCACGTGACCACGGAGACGTCCTCGGACAAGCACTGGCTCTTCGGCTTTGAAACGGAGACGAGCACCGGCCCCTAGAGTCGGAAACGACTAGCATGCATGTGCGGGGGAACCTTTACCTTTACTTTAAGCATACCATCTTTACATTTTTTTAAATTAAAACCAGATAAATTAAACCTCAGGTGGTTCTGGATGTTTGTTTCCTTCAGGAAGATGTCAGTATACACATACATAGCCACAGGTAATCATGCTGAGACTCCCTTCTGTCAAACCACATGGTAAAAAATATACATCCCAGTGCAACACATATTCGCCAGCCAGACTCCATTGGAGTTGGGTAGCTATAATAAATTTAAATAAATAAATGAAAACAGCACACAGGAAAATATTCTTTATGTATGGCTTGTATCCAGAGTTTTCTGGACTAGGTTGCTGAAGCAAAAGTAAATACTATGCTAAAGCATGAAAAGAAAGCATAAGCTAATGAATGGTATAGTTATTATAAATATAGGTCTCTAGTAAGGTATTTCTCAACCTCAGCAAATTTAAGAGGCCTGGTCTTCAGTTCCCAGAATTCTCCAGTCAGCTTGTGCCTTTAGAACTTAAAATCCATACATTAAGTCACTGGGATTGAGAAACACTACTCTATTACAATCATGCAAGAGACTGAATTTGAAAGTCCAGGGAGGACTTAAAATTTACTCTGCTTCATACAATTATTTTATATTTAAATCCTCATTTGTATTTATTATAAAATACAAAACAGAAAACAGCTAGGCAGTATGTATTTAATATGTATTTAATGTATTTAATCTGTAGTTTAGCTTTAAGTCACCCTTTCTAATATTCTGGTGTTGCCAACCTTGATATTTTGCAATAAAGTAGTATTATTTAAATTTCCTCACATTAGCATCTGCAATTTTATGATTAAAGGAAATCTAACAGATTGGTAAGCCATTTCAGAAATCAAATGGATGATACAACAGCATGTTGCAACTAGTTTCAAAATACTTAGCTATTATTGATTTCGTCACCTAGTAGTAAAATTAATAAAATTAGAATAATTGTGCCTTCCATTCAGGCTCACTCTGCAAAATACAGCTGAGAAATCATAAAAATCTTGTTTTTGAATCTTCCTTCTCTTTAGATCTCATAGGAAAATAATTTAAATAGATTTGGTACAGGGACCAAAATCTAGTTTAGATTTGCTCCTCATATTGTTACAAGTGTGCCTTTCAGACAGTTTGTGATGGCTTTACAGCTGCAACTCCGAAGGCAGTGGGCCAGAAACTAGGAAACTGTAAGTTCTAGTCCTTCTTTAGGCACAAAGCCAGCTGGCTGACTTTCAGCCAGGCACTTTCTCTCACCTAGGAAGAAGGCAGTGGCATGCGACTTCTGAAAAGAGTTTGTCCCAAAAAATTGCAGGCATTTCTCCATGCAGTTGTCAGGAATCAAAACTGACTTGAAGGTGCACAAAAATGTTCATGAAGGTTAACACATAGGTGGTACATTTTTACCTTGAGCTGGGCTGTTGGCAAGTGCATTATTGCCTCAACCCGACTAAGCAATGCTGAAAAAACCCAGCAAGCAGGATGGATGAATAAGGGTCAAGTTAGAGTTCAGAAGAAGCCACATCAATCAAAGCTTTAACATCTACTAGGAGACAATACTACCCACAGCAAGGATAGGAACTATGGTACTCCTGAATATCACAGTGACATCATTTTTATTCTGTCCCATTTGCCTTTATATTTAAATGATTATTTTAATTTAAAACTTTTCTGCAAAGCATCAATCTCTAGTATCTTTAGATACAAAATATTATTTTATTATTTCAAAGGTCCTAGCAAAATATTCCAAATTCTTGTTCCTTAATTTATTTAAATTTACTTGAATTAAATTCTTATTTACCTTTTTGCTATTTATTCTACCTTTTAAAAAATTCTTTAACTCTTAGTTTTCTTCTATGTTGGGATGATGTCTTACTTACCCTATACTATAGTTCTTCAAACTTGTTGCTTGGAAGATCTCTTTTACTTTTAAAATAATTATAAATTCAAATGTGTTCAGAAAGCGGGGTTGATGGTTTCTCTTGTCTCCCAGGGCTCAAACCTATGGTAGATTGCCGTGCTACCGTCGCCTTGTGAAGAACACCCATTTTACTGTTGGAAGCCACCTGGAGTTAATGTGAATGAGTTGGGCAGCCATATAAATGTGTTTAATACATAAATATGAAAGTGTCCATCTGATAATACCCAGTATCTTCCAGTCCCTCAGACACTGAAAAAGCTGTGTTCAATCACAGATTGCAAAGATGAGCAAAATTATGCAAATTATTCAATAATTGCTTAGAAGATACGTGTTAGAGAAAGAGAAGGGAAGGCACTGGATGGTGCAAAGGGGGTTGATGATATTAAGTGATATTTTGGAATGTGCTATTTCAGAATCCGGTTGTCTTTTTGTGTTCAGAATGATCTTTCTATTGATTTGTGCCTTTGTGAAGCAATAAACATTTTAAGGGACTAATAGCTTTAGCCAAGCCCCAAGCAGTGACTCAGTCTCTAATGCTCTGTATGAGAGAAAAGGATGTGGTAAAGCTAAAATTATTCTTTCCTACATAAGTGTGAACACTTTCTAGGTTCAGTCTCCAGAATGGGGAATATACTTGCTATTAGTATGAAATTAATAGGGAGGATCATTCCTATTGTTTCCCCTAATTAGCAGTGGATGGTATTGCTCACATAGGAAAACCTAATGCAAATGCTATGGTACATACAATTGACTAAACCAAGAGTGAACATTATGCATTACTCATCACCTGGAAATGAAAAGACTATTATATTTTTATCATAATAATTTTTATAATATAATTTTTTAATGTTTTTAATTGTTACTGTTTCTTTATTTTTGCAAGTAGGGGAAAGCAAACATGTTTTTTGTTTGTTAACTTGCCATGTAAGAGTAATGCTTAGTGTCATGGTACCTAATTAGGTACAGTGTTAGCATGATATGGATATGGGGGAGGGTAATCTGTCTGTCCATACCTTTTCTTGATTAAACTTTTAATATTTTCATGGGAAGATATAGATCTTTAATCTTAACAAAAGAAATTATTAGTTGAAATTTGAAAATAAAACATTTGAGACTGAAATTGTAGACTTTGTGGGGATTAAAGAATTTAGCAGCACAAGGAAACAACAGCCAACGACTTAATAGCTGACCATCAATAATTCAATCAACCAATAAGAAGCCATACCCAAACAGGTACCACATAAATACTATGCATAGAATAGCCCAAAGCACACATCCTGGTAGGGAGAGGTTCCCTGAGGATGGGCTCCAGATACAAGTCCAAAAGTTCAGAAGACTGGTACCAGTGACTGACCCAGATTGGATCCTGCAACATTATCCTGGGAAATGTATATTTGCCTTCACTAAAGCTTCAACAGGAAAAAGAGAAAGTTGGAAAGAACAGATGTGAAATTTATAAAAATGACAGATAAAGGTATGACACTTGAGACATTTTCAAAACGTTTCTGAAAAATTGACAGAGAAATATGTGCCCTGCCAGCTTCCCGTGAAGCAAGTCAAAGGATAAACCAGCAGGAAGTCAGTCCTGCTCCCGCTGCATTTTTTTTTATCCTTGATCATTCTGTTTCTCTGTTTAGATAAGGAAATATCTCTGAAACGACCAAACAGGTCGTGAGTTGTTTTGTAGACTGATGGGATGAAAAGCTGAAACAAATTCTGGTTGATATAGAAACACTGGAAAATAAAGAAATTGTGGATTATAAGAGAGAGATGACAACCAAAGTGGAAATACAAATAATAAGCCAAGATATGAAAAAAATGAATTGGACAAACATTTATCATTCAATTTACAAAAGATGATTTTTAAAGCCTTGCCCTGAAGAAATCTTTGAGACACAAGAAAGTTTGAATGAGATTCAGCAAATTGATGAGTTAAAAATCAAGATAGTCACAAGCAAAGGAAAATATCATAAAGTTGCTTTGTTTGATCAGGGTTAATATAAGGGATACTTCTATCAAATTCTGGAATTTTATGGAATTTTTTTGACAATACTTGGACATGAATAACAAATTTTGGATTTGTTGAATGAATAAGAGAAGTGAATTATATATGTAATCTTATGAGGGGTGGAGAAATGTTAAATCTGCCTCTACCTTACAAGGAAGATCAGGAATAATTAATTAAATAAATAAATCAGGAATATTTATTTAAATTTTTAAATATTCTTTTTCTATTTTTATTTCTTTTTCAGTCTTTTTTCTGATTTCAGTTGTATTATCTTTTATCTTTATATTTTATATTTATATATTTATTAGATTTTTATACTGCCCTTCTCCCGAAGGACTCAGGGCAGTGTACAGAGCAATAAATATCAAAATACAAAAGTTAAAAAACATTAAATAATTATGCCTGATGTAGTACATTAGTTAAAATCCATGTTAAAACCCCAGACCCCAAACCCATCAGACCAGGCCGGCTTGTTCAAATAAATAAGTTTTTAGATCACATCGGAAGGAGCGAAGGTCGGGGGCCATCCGGAGCTCAACTGGTAAGTGGTTCCACAGGTCTGGTGCACCCACAGAGAACGCCCTCCCCCTGGGGGTCACCAGTCAACATTCTCTGATTGGTGGCACCCTGAGGAGACCCTCTCTGTGGGAGCGCACTGGACAGAGAGAGGTTGACGCCAGCAGCAGGTGTTGCTGTAGGTAATCCGGACCCATGCCATGTAGGGCTTTATAGGTCATCACCAGCACCTTGAATCTCACCCGGAGGGCAACTGGAAGCCAATGCAGCTCACGGAGCAGAGGTGTAACATGGGAGTATCGGGAGACCCCCAACACAACTCACGCGGCTGCATTCTGCACCAGCTGAAGCCTCCGAGTGGTCCTCAAGGGCAGCCCCATGTAGAGAGCATTGCAGTAGTCTAAACGAGAGGTCACGAGCGCATGAGTGACTGTACGCAAGGCATCCCGGTCCAGATAGGGCCGCAACTGGTGCACTAGGCAAACCTGGGCAAAGGCCCCCCTAGTCACAGCTCCTATATGATCTTCTAAGGAGAGCTGTGAATCTAGGAGGACCCCCAAGTTGTGAGCCCTATCTACGGGGGATAATAACTCATCCCCCATAGTAAGAGGTGGAATAATCTGAATTTCCCGAGATGCCGGCATGCACAACCACTCAGTCTTGTCAGGGTTGAGCCGAAGCCTGTTCCTCCCTATCCAGACCCGGACCGCCTCCAGGCAATGGGACATCACGTCAAGGGCATCACTGGGGTGGTTTGGGGTTGAAATGAAAAGCTGGGTATCATCAGCATACTGATGATACCCAACTCCAAAACCACGAATGATCTCACCCAGAGGCTTCATATAGATGTTGAACAGGATAGGCGAGAGGACCAACCCGAGGAACTCCACAAACGAGAGGCCTCAAGGTCGACCTCTGCCCCCCTGCCAACACCGACTGCGAACGTCCCAGAAGGTAGGAGGAGAACCACTGAAAAACAGTGCCTCCCACTCCCAACCCCCTGAGACGCCGCAGCAAGATACCATGGTCAATGGTATCAAAAGCCGCTGAGAGGTCTAACAGGACTAGGACAGAGGAACAACCCCTGTCCTGAGCCCGCCAGAGATCATTCACCAGCGCGACCAATGCTGTCTCCATGCTGTACCCGGGCCTGAAACCCGATTGGTACCGGTCCAGATAATCAGCTTCCTCCAGGAACAAAGGGAGCTGATGTGCCACCACGCTCTCAACAACCTTCATGAGAAAGTGAAGGTTGGAGACCAGACGAAAGTTGTTTAATACAGCTGGGTTCAGGGCAGGCTTCTTAAGGAGGGGTCTCACCACTGCCTCCTTCAAGGAGGCGGGAAAACTACCCTCACTCAAGGAAGCAGTTATCACTGCCTGGAGCCAGCCTCGTGTCCCATCCCAAGCCGCATAAACCAGCCAGGAGGGGCACGGGTCCAACAAACACATGGTGGAGCTCAGCTTCCCCATGATCCTGTCCACGTCTTCAGGAGTCACAGGATCGAACTCCTCCCAGATAACAACAACAAGCATTTTAGCATTAAACTCTTCAGTAAAGGTATATTTTTTAAAAAAAGAGTAACAATGAAAACCACAAGAAAGCAGGTGTAAATAAAAGAGAAAATGCACATTGCCTCTTGATAAAAGTCTATCAAAGCTGAAACATCCTCAGATACCAAGTACTGTAGTGTTATAGTGTTTGTTGATTTAGATTAAGCACGTCTGTGTGAACTTGCATGGCTGTTTTTCTAAAGAGAACAAGAGTCACAATAATTAAATTACTCAATTGATCTTGCCACTACAAGGAAATTATTTGCTTATGTACTCCGAGTGATGTGCGTTTTTCCTTTTTCTCAAACTTATTAAAAAATCCAGAATCTTTCATCCCCAACCTATAATTTCTCCAGCATCAAGTGATGTCATTTTAAATTTTAAATTAAGCAGTGTTAGAAACATACTTCATGATTCAACCAGACTACTGGCACCATTCCAGTTTTTTCTCCTGGGGAACAGTAGGCACACAGGCATATCTGATAAAGCTAAGAATAAGAAAGAAAAGAAAAAAAGGGAATAGTTTTTTTTAAAATGACATTTCCTCCTATACTATTTATTCAAAGAATGCCAGAGTAAGCATGTGTAAACACCAACATATGAAATAACAAGCAATTTGCATTCCTTTACACAAATGCACTGCATGCTTAGTATAGCTATTGTAGTCACATATCATGCATCAAACTTTAAATATAAATGTGATACTAGAGATCATGCCGGCAGCTGGAGTGTGGTGTGCACCATTTGAAAGCCATCTACTGGGAGACTACTGGGCTTCCTTGGGCCGTTGGTTGACCAGAGAACAGACTCCTGGATTAGATTGGCTAGAGGTGCAATCCCACAAAGCACTTATGTACTGATCTGTCTTTATTATTTTATTTTGCTGCTCTCTTACACAGGTAGACCTTGATTTACAACCACAATTGAGCCCAAAGTTTATATGCTAAGTGAAAAAATTGTTAAGTGAGTTTTGCCCCATTTATTTTGCCAGATTTGTTAAGTGAATCACTGCAGTTGTTAAATTAGTAAAATAGTTAAGTGAATCTGGCTTCCCCGTTGACTTTGCTTGTCAGAAAGTCGCAAAAGGAGATCACATGACCCTGGGACACTGCAACCATTATGTGAGTCAGTTGTCAAGCATCCAAATGGAGATGCCGCAATGGTTGCGTGAAAAATGGTCATAAGTCAGTTTTTCCAGTGCCATTGTAATTTTGAATGGTCACTAAGCAAAGTTGTAAGTCAAGGACTACCTGTATATCAGAAAAGGGAAGTAACCTTTCATTTCCAGTTGTTTTGATGGAGTGTCTTGTCTTGGTGGATAGCTTTCAGTGGCAAAGAGGTTTATTTTGATATGACAACATAGAAGTAGAAAACAGATGAGGAAACAAATGATGAAACTGTTTCTCAGAATATTTTGAGGAAGCCTATTGGCCACTGTGAAAAAATGGATTTGTTTGGATAGATATAAAGGGATAAAGGATAGATGAAAGGGAAGAAATCTAAATACAAATAGAAACAGGTACTTCTGAGTCTATACTGTACTATTCTTTCTATTGAAATTTCTGTTGAAATAACATGCTCCCTTTGCAGTCAGGGTGCAACTTAAATTGAATCTCTCAAAGGGGGGCATTTTTCCCTTTGTCTCTTTTGTTTGCTGCATATTCATTCTCTCTTTATATAGGTGGGACGGCGTGTGCATGTGTGAGTGTGTGTGTGTGTGTGTGTGTGTGAGAGAGAGAGAGAGAGAGAGAGAGAAGGAGGGAAAGATAGAGGAGGAAAAAAGGAGGAAGAGCGATAGAGATAGATAATGAGAAAAGTTCAGATTTTTAGAGAGTTTGTCCTTTTAATTTCCAACAAGTGACATTTAAATTACAAAACACAAGGTCTGCAGGTGGATAGATAGGTCATGAATATATCATTACACCCATGATATAATGCTTTATTTATTTATTAATCAAATTTATATAGCCACCCATCCCACCCTAGGCAACTCTGGTCAGCACAGAATAGATAAAAAGCAAGAATATAAAAATGACAAATATAAATATAAAAGACCATAATAATAAATATCCTTAAAAATGGAAATACAACCCCTAGGTCAGGGGTGTCAAACTCAATTTCATTGAGGGCCACATCAGCACTGCGGTTGCCCTCAGGGGGCTGGGTGGGTGTGGCCTGGGTGGGTGTGGCCTACTGGGTGGGCGTGGCTAGAGTGCGTATGGCCTACTGGGTGAGCACGGCCAGCTCTACATTGTTCGCATCAAGGGTGCCTATGGGGCCTGGGCAGGAATGAGACATATCTGAGGGTCTCTGGTGGAAGGAGGGACTCTGGGCCAGGGCCAAGGCAGTGGGGGCCATTCCCTCACTGTTTCCAGGATGACTTCGCGGGCCACATGAAACCACTTCGTGGGCCGGATCTGGCCCCCGGGCCTTGTGTTTGACATGTCTGCCCTAGGTAGACATTAAATGGTCCCCTCAACAATGCAACCATCTAGATAGGTCTCTAGTTCTATGGGAGATCCAAAGCTGGTCATAGAATCAGGTTTAAGGGGCTTTCAGAATATCAAAATGAATGGGGGGAATCAAATCTAACTTTTGAGGAGGAAGAATATTTCACAAGGCAGGGACCATAACAGAGAAGGCACATCTCCTGGAACCAACTAAATAAATCCTTAGCCGAAGGTATCCACAGCTTGCCTTCTCTGCCAGATCAGATGCGGTGGATTTAGGTAAGCAGATAAAGGCAGTCCCTCATGTTTCACATGCCAGAATTTTACTATTTTTTCCATACTATATAGGTTCATGTGTGTTACGAGAAAAGAGAATATATTCAATGTCAACCAAAATCATAAAAATCATAGGTGTTTTCTGATTGGCTGAGGGTTAAGGTAGCATTTGTCACATTCAGCTAACATATTAAACCCTAAAATAAGTACAATTACTTGCTCCTAGTGGTACAAGATTCAGCACGGTAATTATTAAATATCAAAGACCATAAATGAATGTATGCATGATTCATGATTTCTAAACACATTCATAACAGTAAGGAAACCTGCATGTACAGGTAGCTACTTGCAGATTGAGATCCCAAAGAACATCATAAAAATGTAGATGCAAGGAGAATGATCTGCATGATATTCAAGGGAACCATTACCAAATTATATTTATTACCTATCTATAGTGATAAAAAAACAGTTAAGTGCAGACTTCTTTTCAAATACTGTATATTTGAAACTGAAATGAGAGAGATAATTATAAATAGAACTTTTTATTCATGCCTGTAACAACTCTTGAGTGGGGCTAATCTTACAAATCAGTCTCCCATAGTAGGAACAATAAGTTCCTTGTTCCTACCTATTCTTAACTAACAGCTAGAGTTTGAAGGAATGTAGATATTAAACTTTGCCACAAATTATTCAAGGTTTATACTAGCCAGGATACCATGTACAATGGTTTGTTATCATTTACGAACAAAAACTCCAGAGTTTGGAACATTAGCATTAATTATTGCACTCCAAACTGAATTTATAGCATCATGCAGAATAGTTCATGTAAATTATTTATCTAAGTATGAACTGGAATAGAATAAAAGAAAGCAACTGTTGAAGTACAGTGCTAAAAGCTTCAACCCTTGATAAAAATTCTTGGAAACAAGCTGCTGGATTTAGGTTTCTCTCAGCTTCTTCAATTATCACATTAAAAGCTGCATGCTGGCCAAAGTAATATAATTTATAACTAATTAAATCATGAAAAAATAAGCTACTTTCTCATTTTTATCCCAAATTATAACTCTATATTATTTTCTAATCATAATTATTATATACCAGTATTAAAACATTAAAGAACTGAATTGCCATAGGGCAGCAGGTACCATCCAGAACTGGAATAGCATAGACACAAAGATACCATAATTAACAGTTGATTTAATACTTCAGCAACTATAAAAGTTAAAACTAGTCTGCACTTGGAAGTGACCATTGAGAAGTATATGAAGATACTATCTAAAAAGCAAATAAAGTTTTGAATTCTCAGAAAGTGTTGCAAGAAAAGCAGTGAAGAAGGGCTTATTTATATACTGACACTGGAAATTTTGTTCAAATAAATTTTTGTTCTATCTTCTATCATGTTCTTATTTAACCTTGAATTAAGGTTAAGCACTTTAAAGATCAAATATTTTCTATTAGAAAATTATTTTCTATAATAATTTTCCATAAAATTATTTTCTATAATTTTCTATTAGAAAATAATACCTCCAAAATGTAACTTGCATTTCACTCAAGTAGCTTGGAATGCATATAATCTGCAATGCATTTAGAAAAAAGGGGTTTGTATGTTTTTTATTGTATGTTTGGTTATCTCCAGGAAAAAATGTTCCATATTTTCAGCATATGAAATATAAAATGCAGTATTCACCAATTATCAAAAGTATTATTTCATCTATCAAATATTGCAATTCATTCTTTCCATGCTTTCAATCCGCCAGCATACTTTGTGTGGAGGGGAGGGAGAGAAAACAGGAAGTAAAGGTTTTAAACCAAGATTTCCTTTATAAAAGTTCAGCTTTTTATCTCTTGTAATCATTTCAGACAAGAAGGAACGGTTTGCAGGTTACAAAGAATTCTGAAAAAATGACTCTAAATGCAAAATATGAATCAACTGCAATGCTGCAGTTTATAGATAAAATTAGACTTGATTTTAGAAAATGTCCAAAAGACTCAGCAGTGGCTCCTTTACAAACATACTATTTATAATGAATACATTGATACATAATTACTTACTTATAAAAAAGCAAGGCAATATTTATAGACATAACAATCAACATTACAGTAATTCAGAAAGTACATTTTTGTAGGCTGTTTTACACGCTTTTATTATCAATTCACAAATTAGCGTGGACTCATGGAAAGGCAGAATTATGTATTATTCTGCGTAAGACTGCAATATTGAAACAATAAACAGAATTTTCATATCTTTACTGAATAAAAAAGCCATCAGATTTTTCTTGTAGATATTATCATTAGCAATTGTCCTATATGTGCCTTTTAATGTTGGTGACTGTGCAAATTACTGCCAAGTGTATATACCTAATTAAAAGCAAGTTCTGACATGCTGATTAAAGATACAAAGCTAGTGCAATTTAGGCTTATAAATGGTCTTCTGCATTCAGGATTTTGAATAATCCAGAAAATATTTTTCCCCTCCCCAATATGTGAAGAATATAAAACCATTCCAAAAATTGCCCAAGTGAAAAATTCCATTTTAAACTTTGTCTTGATTGCAAGTAGATTTCTCTTCTTAGAAATGTTTGGCAAACAATTTTAGGGTGAAAAATTCTCTTCCAAACCCCGTGTGGAATTGAATGCTGTTTTTATGTTGATGGCTGTCCTCCAGAATTAGGGGAGGGTGATTCATTACCCTGAAGATCTTGCCTCATAGTCAAAATGTCCAGAGATGGGGATGCACTCCAAAGTAGATTTTGAAAGAACATTGGGAGTTCTGATGGAGATTGGCGACAACAGTGGAGGAAATCCTGTTTTTCCAGTAAAAAAATCATTCATACAATATCAGATTTTTAAGGATAAATTTTAAAGTTCTTATTAATCAAGTATTATTTTAAATAGCCACCAAGGAAATTTAAGAAAAACCTTTTAAGACAATGGCACTGAATGCAGCCTATTAAAGTCTAAGCATGATATAGAACAAAGACATATAAACTCATTTTGAAAAGACAACTAGTCCCAATTAGTATTTCAACGTTCTAATTTATTCCTAGATAGGACTGAATTCTCTCTCTCTCTCTCTCAAAGTATCATGAAAAAATACCATGTTTATAATTCTAATAGGCTACTGCAATAGTGCAAGTGAAATTGATGTTTCCTTTCTGTCCCATTTGCCATTAAAATCCTAGTAGCTACTACAGCACTGCAAGTTAAGATTGGAGTACTGTATATCAGACAAGTCAAACTTGCGACATTACATGACATCGCACAACATATTGAGACAGTTTTGCCATTGGGCGTGGCTTCCAGATGATGCGTTCGGCCCGTGGGCCGGCAGTTTGACACCCCTGCTGTATATCCAATGATACTGACCAACTATGCAATTACATCCAATTACGGGAGAGTTCATTGTTCATTGTTCCATAGGTGTGGAAAGGTGTGGAACGTTTTTTTAATCTAAGAACTGCACTTGACCTTTGAACAACACGTGGAAGACATTGCTCTAAAATTAAAGCCCAAACAAAAAAACAGATTTAATATAAAGATTCTTGATATTATTTCTCATATATTTAATAACCTTCTTCTTCTGCAATATTAAAATTTGATAGCAACTGTTGAAACAGGGCTGAGAATTTTTCAAGATATATTAAGAAATCTACTTTACACATTCTGATCAAATGTATGGCTGTATTCACAAACAATAAGCTAAGATTTATTTGATGAGTGGTTGTTGAACAGAGACAAATCATAACCACTGTTTTATATGACTCCAGTTGGTTTCTTCTTGCCAACTTCTTTCCAATAACCAAAAAAATGGGCAAACCACAAAAACAAAGGGAAGCCACAATTGTGCATTCAGACATAGGAGATATAAGCTTTAAACTCAAGTTCAATTTCAAATTTAATATGTTGGAAAAAGAAAGTTATTGTTTCTTTATTGAGATGGATTTACTAAACCAAAAATTAAATCCAACTATAAAGCTTATTATTATATACAAACGTTATTAAACAAGTTGAACTAAATGGATCTTTGTTATTGGAAGATATAGATTGTCTGTTATTAGAATCTTTCAGAGAGACTTGATTGAATACATTGATTTTTTTTACCAAAAGGTGAATGAGTATTACAAAATCTACAGGTAGTCCCTGCTTAATGACCATTCATTTAATGACTGTTCAAAGTTACAAGGGAAAAAGTGACTGATGACTAGTTCTCAGACTTATGACCATTGCAGCATCTCTGCATTACATATCACAGTTCAGGTGCTTAGCAACTGTCACACATTTACCATAGTCACAGCATCCTTGCAATCACCTGATCACCATTTGTGAGCTTCCTATCTGGTTTATGACAACCAAAATCAATGGAATAGCTGAATGGAGATTGTAAATTGTGGTCATATGATGTCTTGCTTAATGAACACAGGCAATTTGCTTAACAACTATAGCAAAAAGATCATAAAATTAGGTGTGGTCATGTGATACCTCATTTAACAACCACACTGTTTAACAATACATTTTCAAGTCCCTGTTGTGGTTGTAAGTTGAGGGCTACCTGTTTAGTAAACAAGAGAAAGTAAAATTCTTTACAGATATATCTTTAAAATGTTTCAGTAAAAAACAAATAATCATAGAATTTCCTCTCAAAATCTGATGGCACCAATACAGCAAGCTACATACTCTTCAGAAATCATAAATTCAATTTTTAAAGTAAAAATTATTTTTTTCTGTAATATATATATAATGCTTTGTAGCCAAAAATTACATTTTCTTGTAAATTTATTCTTATTTAACAAAAACTAAATCTAAGCAGGAGTTGGGAGTATTATGATTTCTGTTCCAACTATCAGAATATATTTCAGAATATATTCCTTCAATATATGGTTTATATTAATCATGCTATGCTGAAGCAATTTTCAATTCCACTGCTTTTTAAGCTGTTTTCAATCTTTTAAAAAAAAACCTCAGTGAATAAATAAAAAGTTTCTAACATGCAACTGATTTTTTAAAGAAAAATAGTCAAATAATCTTTTTAACATGAACAATTATATCAATATATTTACAGATTAAACTATAAATTTAATCTGCCACAATTCCACCAAGTGGTAGGTGAATCCTGCCTATTATGAGTGTACTATCCTACTTTAACTCTAAAGATTTCTAGAAAAATGTCTAACACATGGCTAAACTCTGACTTTAAAAAGTAAAAGAAACAATTGAATGGAAGAAGATTATTTCCACCTAAAATAAAAGTGCATGTGGGCAACGTATTAAATATACACATACTAAATAAATGGAACGAGTTTACAACTTCAGCAAAAAAGTAGATTTTAATCTTTTAACCACCACTATAAGCATCTTTGTATTTTAACACTTCAATATTCAGACAGATTGCTTGTAGCCAGCTGCAACTATACATTATTATTAACAAGTATCCAGGTTAATTAGATATTCATATATTTACTTTAAAGTAAGTGGTGGAAAATCGATGGTATGAATTCAGCTATACTGGTTAATAGAAATGGTAAGATTGGATTGCTTTCTCCACATTAGTTTCCCGGTGACCTATGGTCTGAGTTTCTCCATGTAGTTTACCAATATCTTTCGAAAGACACTGTTATCAATTATCTTCTTTTTCAGCAAACAATCCCCAAAAGTTGTCAAATTCAGCAATTCCCTTGATGAGATCCTTCTAAGCCTGCTTCTATCAGTCCAATTAGATATGTATAAATCTGGATCCAACCCAATAATATTTTGCAAATCCACTGACATCTAAAATAGCCCTTTAAGGTTTTATATCTCTACCTGCCTTTCTTAAAGGATTTCTTCCTTGCCAGAGATAAAATTAATGAATGCTAAAATTCACCTCACAGATGAAGGCAGTAAATTATGCTAACTCAATCTAAAAGAACATTCACAACCACTAAAATCAATGGCTCTTACAAAACAATCTTAAGGAGTATTTACTCAGAACTTATTGGTGTTTATGAGTGAATTGTGTTGATTTCAACAGGATAAGTATATCTGATGATCTCTGGATTATGCCTATCAAATAGACATTAATATCAAAATAAAAAATACAAAACCTTTTAACACAGATGAAAAAAATTATCTGGCATCTGTGATGTATAATTTAAAGAACCCCTTTTTAATTCTAGTATCCCTTAAGCAAACCCATCATAATGAATTGACACTGAAAACCAATTTATCTCAAATGTAATTGCTATGTGAGCATCCAGTTCGAAATGGCACATCAAGTGCAGGAACAAGAATCACTGCAGCATCATTAGCCCTTTGTACAGCCATGAAAATGACAATAAACCGCATGTTTTCTATTCAATCACTTAATGGTTTTCTACTGAGCAATCACATTCTAAATACAAATGAAAAAGTGTCCTTATTTTCCAAACAGACCAGTCTTTAATACTGAGATTGATAGGATGAGGTTAAAAGAATAAATCATGGTACTGAACTGATTATTTTGAAGCAAGTGTCCCATTTTTACAGGGAAAAGTGCATTTAGTTCAGCAGCAAAACAGCACAGCATGAAGATATTGTGCTTTGACGCAGACACTCCATAATAATGGGAGGATGTACAAGGCAAGGCAAGATATAAAACCAGAGTAACATTGTCAACCGACCATAAATTTTACGTATACTGCAGGGTTTCAAAAAAAGACACATTCATTAATTGCACAAAGACCAGGAAAAACCCTTACAATTAACTGTTGCATTTCAGATCCATCATTGACGCAATACTAAATTTTAAAAGAACATGATACTTTTCTACAAATTTGTCACTTCTTAAAGTGAAAAATGTTGCTTATGCTAAATGAGGCAACCATAAAATAATTGCTTCTTCACTATGATATGCTTATAACTGATGAATTCAAAGGAACTCAAGCTTCTGTTGGACTTACTTTCTTTTCACTAACTAGTTGCTTATTTTTTTTGCAATATGAATCAGTCAATGAAAAGCCCTCAGCAAGAAGAATACAACTTCCAGATTCAATAAAACAGAGTAAATCCCACGCTACCCCCAATCCAGTGACATACCCTGACTGTAAACATACAAGACCATTTGTTTTAAAACTTAAAATAAGTTAAAAGGATTTTCCAGAATAAAGGAAAATACAAATAATTCCAATAATTTTTTGTCACAAAATGTGAACTACAAGGAATGAAAAAATAATTTGTGTGACTAAGTTGCTTTTTATCCAACAGGAATAGGCTTGGTTTAAAAATATTTTCCCTTAAATTGATCAGCAGTCAATTGACATTGTTTTCAGTGAACTGGTACCCCAAATTATCCAGATAACCATCAAATTCACTAAAGAAAACGTGAACAAGCATTTACAATGGAAAAAAAATCTAAATGGCTATGTTTCCTCTGAGCAGGAACACATACGTGTGGTCTGAAATTTGCCTGTTTTATATTATTTGTTTTATAATATAATATACAATCTATATATTATATTATATTTACACACATACGCAATACTAACAGTGCAGTTTGCATTTAGTAGAGTGTATGGGACAATCCATCTTTTATCCACACTGGGCACCATGTAGCCTAGATACTATATACATAATGACACCACAAAAGCCATTTATATTTTGTACATCATCGGGAAAGATTTCAGTCAGACCATGGCTCGATATGGTCCTTGCATTTTGAGAAACTGGATGATAAAGGAAGGTCCACCTGCAACAATCTGAGCTGGAAGGGTACTGAGCGGACAGTTCTCAATGCTCATTATGGATAGTTTGCTGCAAAGGGCCAGTTCAAAAGGAAGGCTGTTTAGATGTGGGTTGTCATTTAGATACAGTTCTTCCAGATTCTCCAATGTACCTGCAAAACAATGAGCATTTTTGAAACCAAATATATTAGTTATAAAATAACAATAAGTGACATAGAAATTACTACTAGCTAACTTGATTTTCTGCCAATTACCGAGAACAGCAAACATATCATCCTTTGCATCTAAACAGTTCACTGAATTCAAAACACATTTCTAAGTTTGCAGTAACAGCAGTTTTTTAGTGCTGGCATGGAAAGAAAAACCCATATGAATCTAGAAGGGACAAAGCCAATTGGTTTGCTGGAGCTGGCTTATCCTAGCTCACCAGAGCAGATTGTTAAATTTTGGGGAATTTTGCAAACACTTGATAGCAGACATGAGTTATAACACCTAGTGTGCCAATCAATCGTTTCACAGCAAGTGGCACAACGCAACAACAATGGATCTGATAAAGTTGGTTCTTAAACATTTATCAGCTCACTACTGGATAAAAACCCTTATTACATTTTTTTGACAACATAAGGCCGCTTTCAGCTAGAAAAGTATTTTTTTTTCCTTACTGACATCCCAACTCCAAAATCTTACTTTTAAGAGACCCCATTAAGCCAAATGTCTTATGACAAAAATTTTCAAGCGGACTTGCAAATTGAAATGAAACAAATTCATGCCTGCATTTGGGAATCTTGAGTATATTATGCTGTGCTAAATGTCAAGACTGCTATTAAATGATTCTTAAATATCATGATTACTTCTCATTGTGTGGGAAGCTCAAACATTTTTCAAAGATTTTCTATTGATCAATGATGCATGATGAGGATAGAGTTCCAGCAATATTGATGGCTTTTTTCCCCTGAAGACTACTACAAATTATGCAAGTTATTAACAAAATTGTTCTAGTCACATGCAAAGTAAAAAAATAGCTTGGCAGACATGGTAGAACTTTTAAATATTCCAATCAGTTCTACTTTTGTGGTTCTTACATTCCCAAGATCGATCTTATGAGTGGAAATAACTTAAATAAAACAAATGCTGCCAGATGCTGACTTACAATGAATATCTCACTGGTGCATTACAGCAATATTTCTCAACCTCAGCAACTGTCAATTCTCAGAATTTCCCAGCCATTGCCCAGTGTTGACTGGGAAATTCTGATAGTTGAAATCCAGAGAGTTTAAAGTTGCCGAGGTTGAGAAAACTACATCAGAAGTCCCTTATTAATACCAGCCCATGAATTTATGCATCATGTCTTACCAATTTCCTCAGGAAGCTGTGTAAGAAAGTTTTCTCCTAGCCCCAGATGTGTCAGATTGATAAGATGACCAATTCCTCTAGGAAGAGTGCTCAACTGATTATTCGTTAGGATCAGTCGCTGGTTAAGAAATATATAATTTAATCACAAAATTAATATCATCTTCCACCAAAGAATTAACAAAAATGGCTATCTTTTTATCATTAGAACAACCTTTGACTCTGTCAACAAAAAATGGCTGAACTTGGGCTGCATTACTCCAAAACACTGAATGTGTCATAAGAACCAGCACCGTGAAATGTTCGGTAAAGTCATTGTCCATGTATACCAAAGATGCTTTTTCACGAGGCAACTGAACTTTCTTGTTTTTCTTTGAAGATGTTTCGCTTGTCATCCAAGAAGTGAAATGTCTTCAAAGAAAAACAAAAAAGCCCAGCTGCCTTGTGAAAAAGCATCTTTGGGACAATTATGACCTGGATGACTGAGAATCTCCATAGACATGTTCATGTGTGCATTAAAAAAATCTGTCTTATTTTTGACCATTCTCTGTATTTATTACTCAGTATAAATTGTCACTTTTTGGACTATAGGGCACTCAAAGCAGCTAAGTTTATAATAAACATGGAAGTAACAGAAATTAGAAAAACCTGCTAAATGTTCTGACTGAAGAGGAAGGCTTTAACTTCTTTCATAAGGCTGAAAAGGCTGGGATTACATTTTATGCCATTCTGTGTATTTTTTTAAAAATAAAATTTTTTACATTTATACAGTAAATGCATTTAATACATTCTATAGCTAGGGAGCAATTGAGCATCTTTCTTAACTTCTCTTCCTTATGTGTCAGTAGGTATTCCCAAATAACACAACAGAGTGTGGCTCAGTATGCAAATGGCAACTTGAACCAATTTATACATGGCAGTTTTTTAAAAAAATGACATGAAATCCAGTATGGTATAGTGGCCAAAGATACCAGGCTAAAAAAAAAAAGACAATCAATCAATCAAGAAGGCAGGAAGGCATTTATATAGACTTTGAATTGGACAAAATATGCTATACCATTTTACCTGCAGATCCCTAAGGTATGCTATTTCATTTGGCAAAGATTCCAGCTTATTTTCCTCTAGATCCAATTCTCTCAGTTTCCTTAAATTTCCAATGCCATGTGGGAGGTTTCTTAGGAGGTTATTTGACAAAATAAGAACCTAAAATAAAATTAAGGGAGAATATTTAATGAACCGGAGCTATCCATTAAGTAATGGTAGAATTAACTAAATATTTAAAAAAAACAGCTAGAGACTGTTCACTGTTGAACTTTAATGCAGCGTTTCCCAACCTTAGGAACTTGAAGATGCGTGGACTTCAACTCCCAGAATTCCCCAGCCAGCTATAGCTGGCTGGGGAATTCTGGGAGTTGAAGTCCACGCATCTTCAAGTTCCTAAGGTTGGGAAACACTGCTTTAATGCCATATTGGCTCCAGCAAATATGATTTGTGAAATAAATAATTCTTTGTTGGGCAAGAATGAAAAAAACATTTTTCTAGAAACTTTATAAAAGATCTCTGGAAAATGCTACATTTTCACATTCCTGTCAACAGATTTTTAATTTTATAAGAATAGTTTTCCATGAATAATTTAATCACAAAAGCATTAAAATTATTTTGTGCATGTAGTAAAAAAATTTTTTATGTATATTATTTTACCCTATAGAAATGGAGAGGAATAGATATGAAGGGCAGGGCAAAGATATCTATAGATGAGAAAGGAAGGCAATTGTTTATATAGGGTAACTGTACATGCCAATTACAAGGAATGCTATATCTTTTATGAGTTGAATGGAAAATAAGGAAAGAATAGATAAAAAGATTCCCTCCATCAACCACTTCCCATACTCACACTCAAACATGAATTCGTTCTGTTAGAATTCATATAGAAAGTCATACAACACATGCATTTTATAGTTTTACCAAGAAAATACCCAGATGAATATATAGGTAGTTCTTGACTTACAAACAATTGCTTAGTGACCAGCTGACATTATGATTGACCTCCCGTTATTTACAATATGGTTTTGATGTTCTGCCAACTGACCCTACCCCCAGTGGTCACGTGATCACACTTGGCAATTGGCCTGCATTGAGCCTTGGTGGAGCAGTGGGCTAATGCCTCCTTAAGTAACACCAGCTGCCTGCAATTAGTACAGGTTCGCATCCCACCAGGCTCAAGGTTGACTCAGCCTTCCATCCTTCCCAGGTAGGTAAAATGAGGACCCAGATTGTTGGGGGCAATTAAACTGACTTTGTAACAATGCCGCTTGGGGTGTGTGTGAAAGCCCTAATAAGCAGGCATATACATAGAATGAAGGCTACTGCTAAGCTTGTAAGCCGCCCTGAGTCTTCGGAGAAGGGCGGGATATAAATGGAATTAAAATAAATAAATAAATAAATAAATTTGCAGGGTCCCATGGTCATATTACCACTATAGGGTTTTTTTTGTAGGAAACTGATGTTTACTTCCAGTTTCCATCAAAAAAAATGCTGAGTGGGTGTAATGAATTCGCTTAATGAACACTGTGTTCACTAAATGACCGCAGCAAAAATGTCATAAAATTAAGCTTAATGACCATCATAATTTACAAATATAATTCTGGGTTCAATTACAATCATAAGCTGAGGACTATCTGTATATCATTATATATTCACCATACAGGGAAATAAAAACTTGCAGATTAAGATAATGTAATAGCTATATCTTCCCTGTCATCTGGTATGCAATTCATTTAAATAATCCTTCTAAATCCTTCTAAACCTAGGTTGTTTCAGAGTGTATTTGTTAGTTTCATCAATTATCAATAAGTATGTCAAGATTGGTTAGGTTTCTAAGAATTTATTTAGCTGGTCTTCTATATTCTACTTTTACCACCTCAAGAGAAACAAGTCCAGATACATCTTCAGGAATTTTGTTCAGTTGATTTGTAGCTAAATTGAGTTCCACCATACTAGTCCATGTCCCAAAATCCAGGGGAAGTGATGTCAGCTGATTGTCCTGAAATTTAACATAAAGTTTAGAGATTTTTTTTAAAAAATAAGGATAATAAATTGTAAATGATATTCATTGAAGCACATAAAGAACATAAATTTCACTCTATCCTCTCAAAGAAATAATCATTAGAAGGGCTTGGAATTGTTTTTGAAAGAAATATTCACAATCAATTTAGCCAAGGACAAAATGCATTCTACATCTTCAGAATAGAAGGTGGTGATGAATATAAATCTTAATTGGATGTCCTACTGATTCTGAAAAAAGAAACAGTTTAGTATAATTGTAATCTTATCACCCACATAACTGCAACAATTAAAACAGTTGTATATATTAACTTTTCTATTTTAATCAACAATTTAAATTAAATATGTGCTGCAACAACTTTTAACTCGATTTAACTATTAAGTAACCTAATCAGCACTTTAATGTTTGTTTTTAGTTTTAACCAACAGAAGTTTTCTGAAAGTACAGTCTAATCTTTGTTCTTTTATAGAAAATATTCATCTATGTTTGCAACTCCCTAATTTCAACATCATTTATTACTTACGCCAGGGGTCCTCAACCTTGGCAACTTTAAGATTTGTGGACTTTCAACTCCCAGAATTCCTCAGCCATCTTTGCTGGCTGAGGAATTCTGGGAGTTGAAGTCTACAAGTCTTAAAGTTGCCAAGGTTGAGGACCCCTGACTTACGCCACTACATAAGAAAGCATTTATACTCTTGATACTAGTCTTATAAATAATCCTGGGAAAGTCATCTTACAATATCAGGTATCCATGGTATCTGCCACAATTCTCTTTGGCTGCACGTTCATAAAAAATATTTTATTTTACACCAGAAAATTCGTATTCCTGAAACAAAGCCTCACCTTCATGTTCAGCTTACTTAATACTTTTGCTCTAGAAAAAATTCCAAAAGGAATTTTGTTAATGCGGTTATGTTCCATATTTAGAGCGTAGATAGTAGAGAACTGTGAAGGGCCACCCACAGGATAAGATTGAAAACAGTTCCGTGCCAGAGTTAGACTAGTCAGATTCACAAGACTGGATAAGAGACCCTGCAAGAGCAAAGTGAACAAATCAAATTATATGCTTTATGTACTCTAATCTCCTTGTACTTGAATAGATATTTTCTTATATTCAACCTATTTATCATGGTCTGTTCAAAACGGTAATGTCTTTAAAAGTGATGTTTTCTGCTTTTGATACCTTTAATAGCTGTAATGCCTGCATTTTCTGACAAGTCATACCATATGTTAGCCATTTGTTAAGTATATATAAAGACAGCTCAATCTCTGAGAGGGTGTGCTTTACCCACTTACAGACAAGTACCAAACACACATTTTATAAAAGAAAAATTAAGTCATTCTCCAGAAGCAATTTCAGGAGTAGCTACAAAATAATAAAGAGATGACAAACTTGCCACTCTTTGGAATTGCCGTATTTCAGGGGTTCTTGTGGTTCCAATTCTAAGATGTCTGAGGCTACTTGGTGGTGGTGGGGGTGTTAGGGGGCGGGAGAGATTTATACCTTTAGCCAAGGAAAACAGATTATCTCTGCTTGAATTTTAAAATGTATAACTTTAAAGGATGCAGAGATATTAAGCATATGAAATACTAATCATTTATTTATATCATTTTTAAGGAGAAAATATTATTCACTCTAAAAGCAGAGTAGGATATCCAGCTGTTCATTCCAAAACTACAGTGAAGACTTTGCGTAGCTGACTTTTCAGGAGATCTTGAATGCTTCCCAAAACTAGCTCAAGGCTATCATAATGCATTTTGAATTGCACAAGTATTTTAAGAATTAAAAGTTGAATGTATTATTGTTAAAAGAATCCCAATATAAACAATTTATTGGACAACCGCTTTTTCCAGCTAATATTTTAAGACATGTTTACTTGGCAAGCATTTCATCATTAAAAACTTAGTGTGTTTTGCAATTCTGCAGTTTCCTTTAGAAATGCATTTTCTTTCTTCTGCAGCCAAATTGATATGCTTTAATGGATTACACTAGTATGCTAATAAGTGGCTCTTTTCAGCAACAGTTATAAATTATATACAGACCAGCACTTAAAAATGCAAAATTCCATTTGTTAAGGGTGTTTTAGACTGGGAGCCCATTTATAAAGCAATCTGATTTCCAGTCAGTTTCTTTTGCAGGTTTAATTACAGTTAAGTAACTTTCATAATGTTCTTGGGAGGAGAGATTAATTACTAAGCAACTTTCTCCCATTAGCAAAGTCTACAAGCAATATTTACTCATTCTCAATCAGTTTTAACATTAATAATTTATTTGATGGATTTCCTTATTTCTTTTGCCTTATTTCTAGATCATTTATTATTCAATGCAATTCCAATTATTTGTATTAACATTATATATTACTTTTAAACTGAAATATTAATCCATATTTATTTATACAGATATGTATCTTTACAATCAATTATCATGTCAGATTTCTTGCTCCACATTGTCTTTGTGGAAATTGAATGTGAATAAGTAAATCCACATTTTTGTACTTTCTAATTCTATGCAACTGAACACCCATAAACTGAACAATTACCAGTTCCACTCAAAGAATCATGATTAAACATTTTCACACCCTTCTTGTAACATTCTACTAATATATGTTTGTAACTAAGAAACAGACAATTATACTTAGGGTTAACAACACACACCTCCTAATGCATTTGCAGAATAGCCTAGTAAATTCTTGTTTTATATATAGTTATTATTTTATTTATTTATTTAATTTTAAATTTTAATATGAGAAGTACTTTGAAGTGAAGTGCTGGCAGATGATGGGTGACATCTCAATTTACAGGATAAAGCTGTATTGTTTGGAATAATATTCCAAATCTTGGTTTATAATTTGGAAGTATTTGCTGATTATCTTGGTTTATTTTAACCAGCATTTACTGTTGCCTTTTAAAATGTTTTAAATGCATCTGTACATCTGAATGAAGTTGAGGTCAAGTCGTGGAGATCATTATAATAGCTACTAAATTTGAATATTTTTCAAAATTTAATTTTATTTATCACATTTAGAAACTGCTCATCTCCTTAACAGAGCAACCTTAGGCAGTGTGTGGCAGTGTTAAATAAAAGCCTCTTTCCTTCTCTCGCACACATTTCAACATTAAACTAACATAATGAAGCCAGAATAGAATCAGGTGGTTTATACATTAAATAAAATAAATAAGCAAATTCTGTCAACAAGACTTTTTTAGTATTATAAAATTTATGATGAAGTGGCTCTTCTTATTTCATTTTACTCAAATTCAATTATTAATTCATTATACTTACAGGGTCTCCTACTTCTCAAGTGTCTTACCTCTGGCAAAGTAGAAATAATGTTATTTTCCAAATTTAACTCATCAAGTTTACTGCACTGTTGTAGAGTCCTGGGTATTGCTGAGAGACGGTTATATCTCAGACCAAGGCTTTTCAAACTAGATAGATTTCCTGAAAAGAAAAGAAAATGTTTAAGAATCTTATGTATAGAAACTCCCACTATCTGTATTTAATTCTTGGGAAACGCTAAGTCCCTCTTTCTCTTTTATTACTATTTATTGGGAAAGGTATACACTTTTCACACAAATATATGAACACCTTCAGCATCAGGATAATTTTCCAACATATAAATATACAACTCTAACAAATTCATCAGTATTTCAACAATATCCCATTAGTCGAGATCATTTTCCACTAGTGTGCTTTGCTTTCATTTCTGGCTTCCCAGCAATACTGTAAAAGCGTAAATCTAAGTGTTTTGTTTCTTTTTAATCATTACTGGCTGTCATCACCACAATACTTTAGAGCAATTTACACATTTTTAGATTAGAAGGATAAGCATTGCCTTATGAGAGGAGGGGCAACATTAATAGCTTTCAAAAACACAGCAAGACAAAAACCTTGCAAGTGAACTCCATGCCAAAAGCTAATTAATGAAAGATCTTCTGTCGTCTCCTGATATTTTTTGCATACACATCAAACTTAATTCTAAGTGTACAGATATTACTTAGTGCAATAATGAGTACTGGGGCAACACTGTCAAGGAAAACTATTTATGAACAAAAACCTTAATTTCATTCATGTGACTCAAGTATTAAAAACTCAAGATACTAATCAGTTTAAAGTGTTCAAATGCAAGTACATTTAGACACACTACCTAAAAAAACTGAAAGCGGGAAGTAGTAGGAAAAAGCGGGGGGGGGGGTTGTTGCACTACAAATCTGTCTTTTGAGGTAATTTCACAATTAGGCAATGGAATACAGTAACAGTAAACCCCCCCCCCAACAAAAAGGGAGTTGGAGAAAGGACAAGCAAAGGAGAAAGCCACCCAGAATCTTAGCAAAAAGATGCTCATGATACTTTGATCAGACCTTGCCTATTTTGACTATTTACAATTGGGTTGTCTACCAAGATCACAGATAAAAGTCTACTACTGCAAATGAAATAAACCACATATACACGTATTCAGTGGAACTTCATTTTAACAGGCTAATGGGGGAGGGGGAGGTGCTTTGTTGTTCATAAATGTGCACCAAATATGAAAGTACACAATTGCAGCAACTTATATCAGTTAAATACAATATTCAAATAGTGTGCTTTTAAGCAGTAGGCGTGAGCTTAAATGGACTCCAGAAGATGGTAGAGGATAGGAAGGCTTGGAGGAACGTTGTCCATAGGGTCGCGATGAGTCGGACACGACTTCGCAGCTAACAACAAATAATGAAATAATTACACAAATGCCATAAACTGGTCCATTGCACAAGGTCTGCTAAATCAAAGTTTTGTTGTATTGTTGTTTGTGCCTGAACTAACTTATCCTACCCTTTCTGTTAGCAGGGAATGCAGCACAGAGCATGGGTAGTAAATTAAAATTAAAAATTAAAACAATAGAGAAGACGTTCCTTCTTATTTTTCTAACTCTGAATGATTCAATTCACCAAACAATGATGGCAACAGTGATCAATAATTATGGGGCCATAAATACATGGGAAACCTATTTGGAACGTAAGCAAAGTAAGTGGTAAAATGAATGAATCCATGCACGCATGATTGAATGGGCTGAATTAAACTGTATTAAAAGAAATGCAGTTATGTCTTAGCTTGAGAATTTAAGAAAAAGGAGGATATAACCTTTTCAGATCTTATGGACTGATAAACACACTCTTGTTGAGAAAATTCAGTAGGAAATACAAGGGTAATGTTAATTTCTAAATGAAGGATAGATTCAGACAAAAAGTGAAAGAGAAAGAAGAATGAAAAAGAATGGCCACAGCAATAGATAATTCCATGTAAGAAAACAAGTGTTGCAAAATATGATGAAAGTTATTTTATGCTGTGTATAACAGAGAAAAAGACAAGTGCAAAGAATGTAGTCAAAGAGCAAGGAACAATTTTAAAAGGCATAACAATGGAGAGAAAGTTTGATGGGAGTTTTAAAAGTTTCAAAAATGAAAGAAAACAGCGAAATGAGAAGGCTCCAGTAGACTGAATGGAATTACAAATAAAAATTATGGAATGACTTGGGGTTATACCAGACATGTCAAACTCGCGACGTCATGTGACGTCGCGCAATCGGGACGATTTCGCCATTGCCGGCAATGGGGTGGGCACGGCTTCCGGATGATGTGTCCGGCCCGTGGGCCGGCAGCTTGACACCCCTGGGTTATACTGATATGAGGAAATGCTGGAATTGTAGAGATTTGTATAAAAGGATTATTTGCAGAATGGAATCAAAATAAATGAAATCAAAGTTACTGTCATTTACAAAAAGAAAGTTAGAAATGCTGCTAAAACCCTGAAAAATGCTAAAGTTGCAGCTCTAGTCAGGATTCCTGGCAAAATGTTAAAATATGAATGTGGTTTGCTTATTATAGTGGTTGTGATGCCTGTTTTAACGTGATTGTAAAGCCTTCTCCTATGCCCGGAATGGGAAGAATATAGTTACTGTTCTCTTATACAAAGGAAAAGATAATAACGGAATGCAAAACTTACAGATAAATTAGTCTTGTGTATGCTAAGGAAGATATTTGGTAGAATTCTCACTAAAAACCTATGAGAGCTAACAATAAGCAACAATTTGGAAAACTCACTGAAGCCTTATTTTATGGAAAGGATATGCAGGTCAGATTTTTGTAGTCACTGCTATTTGTGAGAAATGTGTGAATGTGAGAAGAAAAATGTTTGAAAGAGAAATGAAGTATACATTTGAAAGTTATATACAAATGGTGAAAAGTGAGAGCAATTAGGCGGCTTGATTCTTGTGCATCTTCAAAATCATCTACTCCATGTAGAATATCCTTGTTCAAAATGAACCAATGGACAGTCATTCTGTGAGGCCCATTCTTTAGGAGATACGTCCAAGGAACCTTCTCAGTTATGTTTTTTGTGTTTTATTTGATTTTATTTTTATGATTTCATTCAGATTGCATTTTTAGTGTGTTTTATTGTAAACCAACCAGAGAGCATCAGTTTTTAGGCTGTTTTAAAAATTTAATACATAAATAAAACGACAGTGAGTTGGACAGTCATCATTTTTCTGGAAGCATATGCTTTTCTGCTCATAAAGAAAACTAATCTTTCTTTCACTAAAGTTGTAACATAATTGCAAAGAAGCCATCACCAAGGAGAGGTTTCTAACTCAAAAACAAAGAGACATGCAACAGAAACACAAAAGCCAAGTAACATACAATTTCAAAATCATTTACATAAAGTATTCAAGTAATTTTCTGACCATTACCTATTACCATACTAACTGCTATTAACTATTATCATAATTGTTAATACATGGGTATGAATATCAGATCTATATATTTATTATAAATTCAGAAATAAATTCTTATTAGGAACGAAAGGGGGGAATGATAAATGTATAAAACAGCTACAGTTGCAAGAAAAAGTATGTGAACCCTTTGGGATTACGTGGAGTTTTGCATGAATTGGCCATAAAATGCGCTCTAAACGTCATGTAAGTCACAACAATAGAAAAACACAGTCTGCTTAAAATACTACACAAACATTAGCTGTTGTCATGTTTTAATTGAACATAAGATGGAAACATTCACAGTGCAGGGTGGGAAAAGTATGTGAACCCCTAGCCTAAGGACTTCTCCAAGAGCTAATTGGAGCCAGGAGTGAGCCAACCTTGACTCCAACCAGTGTGATGATATTGGATGTGTTGCTGACAGCTGTCCTGCCCTTTAAAAACACACACCTGTTTTGGGTTTACTGGTCTCAAGAAGCACTGTATGATGTGAACCATGCCTCGCAGAAAAGAGCTCTCAGAAGACCTACGATCAAGAATTGTTGACTTGCATGAAGCTGGAAAGGGTTACAAAAGTATCTCCAAAAGCCTTGATGTTCATGTGTCCACGGTAAGACAGACTGTCTACAAATGGAGAAAGTTTAGCACTGTTGCTACTCTCCCTAGGCGTGGTCGTCCTGTAAAAATGACTGCAAGAGCACAGCGCATAATGCTTAATGAGGTAAAGAAGAATCCTAGAGTGTCAACTAAAGACCTACAGAAATCTCTGGCACATGCTAACATTTTTGTTGACACATCTACAATAAGGAAAACATTAAACAAGAATGGACTACATGGGAGGACACCACGGAGGAAGCCATTGCTGTCCAAAAAAAATATTGCAGCACGTTTGAAGTTTGCAAAAGAGCACCTGGATGTTCCACAGCACTACTGGCAAAATATACTGTGGACAGATGAAACCAAAATTGAGTTGTTTGGGAAAAACATACAACACTATGTGTGGAAAAAAAAAGGCACAGCACACCAACATCAAAACCTCATCCCCACTGTAAAACATGGCAGAGGGAGCATCATGGTTTGGGGCTGCTTTGCTGCCTCAGGGCCTGGACAGATTGTTGTCATTGATGGGAAAATGAATTCCACAGTTTATCAGGACATTTTGCAGGAAAACGTACGACCATCTGTCCGCCAACTGGAGCTCCGCAGAGGATGGGTGATCCAACAGGACAATGACCCAAAGCATACAAGTAATTCAACAAAACAATGGCTTCAACAGAACAGAATATACGCCTTCTGGAGTGGCCCAGTCAGAGTCCTGACCTCAGCCCGATTGAAATGCTGTGGCATGACCTTAAGAGAGCGATTCACACCAGACATCCCAAGAATATTGCTACACTGAAACAGTTTTGTGAAGAGGAGTGGTCCAAAATTACTCCAGATCGTTGTGCAGGTCTGATCTGCAACTACAGGAAATGTTTGGTTGAGGTTATTGCTGCCAAAGGAGGGTCAACCAGTTATTAAGTCCAAAGGTTCACATACTTTTTCCACCCTGCACTGTGAATGTTTCCATCTTATGTTCAATTAAAACATGACAACAGCTAATGTTTGTGTAGTAGTATTTTAAGCAGACTGTTTTTCTATTGTTGTGACTTACATGACGTTTAGAGCGCATTTTATGGCCAATTCATGCAAAACTCCAGGTAATCCCGAAGGGTTCACATACTTTTTCTTGCAACTGTAAGTAACTAAAACAAAACAAAACACCAGAATGATAATACTTTAAAAACTGAGTAATATCATCCTAACTTATATACCCAAACCCTAACTTCGGTCATATCTGAATTTAGCAATTCTAACCAAAAAAATAATCTTTCTACACTGAAAAAAGAGATAGTGCTTAAATGACTTTTCATGCTATTTGCTTCTCAATCCCTTATGTTTACTACATACTGTCTGTGATAATTTCAGTAAAGCTGCAAAGTGGCTTATTGTTCCCTAAAATATAGAAAGCAATATGTGTTGCTTATCTGTCTTTATATGCAATTGTAACAATTCTTTACATTAAATAGCATTTCAAACACAAAAACCAGCTACTTCTACTTTTAGAGACTCAGCAACAATCTGTCAAGTCTGGTCTTGTTTGTCATATTATGGATATTTTGAGAATCAGAGCTTGAAGCATTCTTACTATGACTATAGATGTTTGTTGCTGAAAAAGAAATGCAAATCTTTGTCAACTGGTTTCTAAATCTAAGCATGTTGCTGCAAATATTTTTTTCACATCACTCTCAGGCTGAGGGATGTGTCCATTAGTATCTAGTAGTTATTCTCTAGGAATACCCAGGCAAAGTATATTTAAAGGGAAAATGCCTGTGACCTATCATCTGTGTTGTTTTAGGATTTCTGATGGGGAGGGGAAAGAAACCAGAAAATCCTGATGTTGGCAGGATAGTTATATCAAACAAGCTACGCTACTTCTGAGGACAAGGAATTGCTCATACAAAATTAAAAATTATATTTGGCTACTTAGGATAACAATAGTAATCCAGAAAGAGACTCGGTACTAAAATAACAATGAGGCCAAGGCAAGATTTTGCTCACAGTGGTTTAAGAGATATATCTTTTCTATTTGTTCTGAAATAGAGATCTTTGTTGTGCATTCTTTTTATTTAAAGATTCAAGGTAAGTATAATTTTGAATCAAGCTCAACTCTTGATGACTGAGCTACACATTTTCTTGACATGTAAGGCAACGCTTTTTCCTTCAACCTCTTTTGGGAAGGTTTTTCCAGGTGCTACTTCAGCCAAAAGCCCTAATTCACGGGGACTCTTTGAATACTAAAGCTCACCCTGCATGGCTTCCAAGATCACAGTTCACTATACATAGCTGCTAAAAACATCTACAGCCAGCCAACAATGTATAGTTTTGTATTCACCGGTTTGAAAATATTGAGATGTAGTTCTCCATTCTCCACTATTGGAAAGAAATGAATCTATTTGGCAAAATTTTATATAAATGTAAGGTAAAGGTAAAGGTTCCCCCGCACATGCGTGCTAGTCGTTTCCAACTCTAGGGGCCGGTGCTCATCTCCGTTTCAAAGCCGAAGAGCCAGCGCTTGTCCGAGGACATCTCCGTGGTCATGTGGCCAGCATGACTAGACGCCAAAGGCGCACGGAACGCTGTTACCTTCCCACCGGAGTGGTCTCTATTTTTCTACTTGCATTTTTACATGCGTTAGAACTGCTAGGTTGGCAGAAGCTGGGACGAGTAACAGGCGCTCACTCTGTTACGCGGCACTCGGGATTCGACCCGCCAAACTGCCGACCTTCTGATCGACAAGCTCAGCGTCCTAACCCACTGAGCCACCGCGTCCCTTTTTTTTATATATAAATGTTAGTATGGTTATTTCTTCAAAACAAACAAAAAACCCCCACCCACCCACCTCATGTGAAAATGAAATGAAAATATTTTAAGTACAGAAAAAAATCCATAAGTTGGGAATTGAAGTTGGGAGTACTTTCCAATCTTATTTTGCAATCACTATGTCTTACAATATAATTTATAGTTTTTCCTACATTTTTTTTCATATATGAAAATTGCAATATTTTAAATAGACCTTACCATGCAAACCCTTGCATGTCTACAATGAGGAATTGTAGAATCAAATTTTAAATGAACTTATTGAAAATGATCAACAGGACGCCTATAATAAAATTGCTCATTTACATAATTACAGGCATATATGAATTGTTAGTTGGTTTACACAAAATTTAAACCCAGAAAAGAGCCAGTTTGGTGTAGTTAATATTCTGGTCTAGAAACCAGGCAACGGTGAGTTCTAGTCTTTCTCAAGGCATGGAAATCCACTGTGTGACTTTCAGTCACTCTCTTAGCCTAATCCAACTCATAGGGTTGTTGTTGGAAAAACAGAAAAAGGGAGAAGTATGGTTCCAGTTGTAAAAATAAAGGCAGAATATAAATCTAATAAATGAGTGAACCAAATTTTTACTTACCTATAGTGTCTGGAAGGTCCAAAAGTTCATTGTGCTGTAGATCAAGTTTGGTGATCTGTATGCAATTGCCAATCTCTTTTGGAAGATGTTCAAGCTGATTGTGGGCTACATCCAGCGTTATGAGGTTACACAACTCACCTGACAATGAACAAAGTCACATAATTTGACATTTTATCATAAAACAGGATGGAAGTTTTTTCCCCAATATTTAAATAAATAAATAAAAGCATTTAATATTGTCATCTGATGGATTACAAAGGATTATGGCAAAGATTAAGAACATACAAACACTATAAAGACACATATATCAAGTAATACCAATTTTTAACGTTCTTGAATGTTATTACTCTCTTTTTACATCCCATTCCATTGTATTTTTTCTTGCTCATTTTTATTAGAATTAAATAAAATAATTAGGAATTACTAGAATTTCTTTTTAAAAATCCAATGCAACATGTTGTTGTTTGAACCCAAATGCTTCAACTGAGTGTTAAAACTCTACTACAGAAAAATTTTGTAGGAAAAGAGTTGTATTTCACAAATTCTTGTAATAACGAGGAAGCAGTAAACAAAAATATTAACATTTCTATAAAATAATTTGTGGTAAGGGGGAATATTGGGTTAGATAAATGCTGTCATTTGTGCAACTTATATTCCACTTTTCAATGTATAATTTTAAAAATTAAAGTAATTCACATTAACAGCCTAACAAAACCAATAGATACTGCCTTATTTTATTGTTAAGTATTAATATTGTATTTTATTTTATTATGTAATTTTTATCATTTAGGATTTAAAAAAAAACAACTAAGACAATAGTATTTGAAAAAGAAGCATTTCCAGTATTCTTTTCTTCTGCAGGAACACTTGAAAAATTTAGATAGTTCCAAAAAGTATTCTTAAAAAGATATCCAACCAAGAGAGTCCAAGCAAATTACATAATTAGAAATTATGCAGACTAATTTATATTCAGCTATACTGAGCATCAATAAAATAAACAGACAGAAGAAGCCTGGTGTCAGCTATCAAACAAGAAAATTAATAATCACTTGCCAATACCTGATAATTTAGCCTTTTTTTAAAAAAATTGTTCTGCAGAAAACCCGTAAGAACTGTACCTAGCAGGACAATTCAGCAATTAAGCTGGAATCCATCAGATGCCCAGGATAAGCCAAGTCAGGAATGAAAATAATGTGCAATTTGACCCCTATGGCAAAGGACTAATTATACTGGTTCCTCATTTTCAGATCATGCACCATCTGTTCCAAAGTGAACACTAAGTCTAATGAGTGATCCACCCATGAATCAAAGCTGAGTGAAAGCTGAAATCATAGAAAGTGAACTCTGGAATCTGAAATCTCTTCCATGTCACTATTATTTTCCCTCAATTTACTTTCTCCTTTTTCTTTTCTCGTGGTGCCCATTTTCTCACATCCACCCTTCACAAATCCACTTTTCAGACAGATTTTCTTCTTGCAACAATTTATTTGATGGAAAATAATAATAATAATAATTATTATTATTAATTATTATTATTATTATTATTATTTAAAAAAGTTGGAAGGGACTTTGGAGGTCATCTAGTCCAACCCCCTGCTAAGGCAGCAAACCTTATACCATTTCAGGCAAATGGCTGTCCAGTCTCTTCTTAAAAACCTCCAGTGTTGGAGCATTCACCACCTCTGGAGGCAGGTTGTTCCACTGGTTAATTGTTCTAACTGTCAGGAAGTTTCACCTTAGTTCTAGGTTGCTTCTCTCCTTGACTAGTTTCCATCCGTTGCTTCTTGTCCTGCTTTCAGGTGCTTTGGAGAATAGCTTGGCTCCCTCTTCTTTGTGGTAGCCCCTGAGATATTGGAACACTGCTATCATGTCACCCCTCACCCTTCTCTTCATTAAACTACACATACCCAATTCCAGCAACCGTTCCCTATATGTTTTAGCCTCCAGCCCCCTAATCATCTTTGTTGCTCTTCTCTGTACCTCTGTACCTCTGTAATTCAAAACATCATAAACAATATACAAAATAGCCAACAGTCTTGGCTTGACTGTTAACTTGGTCTGTTTTTCTTATTTTTTTTTATTTTTAAGCAGACTGACCTTTAATGTCCCTTATATCATGATAAAACTTGCACTAAATCATACGGGGAAGATAAAGACTGTTTCACAAGGCTTTTCAAGAAGCAAAAGAAGTGAACAGAAACTTGAAGTAGATAGAAAACCATTAGGAATTACGCCAAGTGCATTAGTTTCACAACAATGACTGGAAAAAACAGAAACAATTTTTGCATTTTACATACTAGGCTTAGAGACTAGCAGAAATACTTTTACAGTCCCCAAGCTTTTAACATAGTATTCTTTGCCTCAAATGTATGAAGTATCAGCTATTATATTAATTTGCTGTTCCTGATAATAAAGAGCAAGCCCAGTAACACTTCATTATTCCTATGCTGTCGTGTCTGTGTTCAGGAGGCAGCACATACATCATTGGAACCCATGAGTCCCAACTGAAACATAATTTCCCTTGGCATTAACAACTTAGGCATATAAAATTAGATTGTTTTGCTGTACAACTTTAACTTTTGAACTGAGAAATTATGCAAGTTCAGAATCCTTTGAGGACATCTAGACATATACAGGATAATATTAAATAATACAACTATGTAGTTTTATAGTAAAAAATCAATTGCAGAAAAAATGCTTCTAGCAAAAATTTATTACAAGGTGTCTGCCTTTGCCTTATAAAAAAATACTCAAACTAAACCTGAAGCAATATTTCAACTTTAAAAAAAAGCCTTGAATTTGGTCAGACATACACCTATAGTTCTTTTTTTTATTTTTTCATGCTTAGTCTGCTACTCACTATCATTTATCATTTTTCTATCCCACTCTTCATTTTTGCTGCTTCAATGTAACAGAAAATTTCATACACAGATATGGAAAACATTAGATCTTATGAGGGAATTTTTCTCCATTTTTACAATTTTTATTGTAATCTATTGTTCATTTTAAACTATTCTCCAAACTATACAGAGAAGAGAAAATTATGCTATCTATTCTATGCTATCAAATATGTTAAGAAGTACAGTAAGCTAGATAATATGAAATCTATTTTCCCGATGGCAGCAGCAAAATGACAAATCTCAAGATTTGTAACTGATCTCACATACAGTTGGCTCGTACAGTAAGAATATGTTATAGTTTCTAAGAATGGTTTCTTTCATTCTCAGCCAAATATTCTACCTCTATGAAATATTTCTCTTCTCCTCCTTCCTAGATAAGATTTTCTTAGTACACTGCAGTCTTTTCCCAAACTGTACCCTGCCTCAGCACACTTTTTTCCCCTGGTGCTTCTAAATCTTTCACGATTTCCACTCTACGCCCAAACACATTGTGCAAAGTTAAGATGGCATGACTAGAAATCATAGTAGCTCTTTGAAACAAATCCATTGCAAGTATTTTTTTAAAAATTGTAAACAGGGCAAGATAGATCACCTGAGGGCTAAAGATATGTGTAAGAACAGACTTATGTTTAAAAGCATAGCATTGCTGACTTCAGAGCTAAAGAAATAATTATTTTCAAAAGGAACTTCATAGATGGCAATGAGACAAATCCCAAGAGAATCCCGGAGTTTTAATTCATGTCATTCAATTCTGAAGTAAACATCAGCTTCAAAATCAAATTTTAAAAAACGAATATGCATCATAGGGGGACACAATGGCTCAGCGGTTAAAGACACTGAGCTTGTCAACTGGAAAGCTGACAGCTGACAGGTTCAACAGGGTGAGTTCCTGTTAATTCCCCAGCATCTGCTCAGCTAGCAGTTCGAAAGCATGTAAAAGCAAGTAGATAAATAGGTACCACTTTGGTGGGAAGGTAATAGCGTTCTGTGCACATCAGTGTATAATCATGATGGCCACATGACCACAGAAATGTCTATGGACAATGGCTGGCTCTCTTGGCCAAGAAACAGAGATGAGCACTGCCCCCTAGAGTCAGATATCTTTTTATGTATTATTTCAAGTGAAACAAATCCATGAGACAGTGGTTAAAAATTACCATTCATTATAAATGAAATTTTGAGTATATTATTTTTTTATTTATGTTTTTTTATTTTAATTCCATTTATATCCCGCCCTTCTCCGAAGACTCAGGGCGGCTTACAAGCTTAGCAGTAGCCTTCATTCTATGTATATGCCTGCTTATTAGGGCTTTCACACCCCCTCCAAGCGGCATTATTACAAAGTCAGCTTAATTGCCCCCAACAATCTGGGTCCAACAATATTAAGCCCCTTAATACTTTTCTGTATTAACAGCAATAGCATTTAGACTTATATACCACTCCACAGTGGTTTACAGCACTCTCTGAGAGGTTTATAATGTCAGCATATTGCCCCCAACAATCTAGGTCCTCATTTTACCAACCTCATAAGGATGGAAGGCTGAGTCAACCTCGAGCCCCATCAGGGTGAACTCCAGACTGTGGGCAGAGTTAGCCTGCAATGCTGCATTTCAACCACTGTGCCACCAAGGCTTAATTAATATCAATATGTTTTAATTGTTAGAAGATTTGCTCATCATTAGCAGACATACGATAATACCAATGTAGATGGAAATAAGCATTTCATACAGGATTTTAAGAAGTTCTTACCAATTTCTGCAGGCAGTTGTTTGATTTTGTTTTCCCGTATGCTTAGCATGGTGAGATTGGACAAGTTCTTGATATCCTTTTCCACTGAAGTGATACGATTAAAGCGCAGATAAAGTGTAGTAAGGGAAGTTAGCCTATACACCACAGAAGGAATCTCTCTCAATTTGTTATGCCGTAGATCAACCATGCGAAGCTGTTTCAAGTTACCAAGAGAGTCCGGAAGGCTGGTGAGTGAGTTCTCACTTAAGGCCAAAGTTTCCAGATTCACAAGACAGCCTACCTCAGCAGGTAGTGACTGTAACTTATTTCCATATAAATAAAGTTCCGTCAACTGGGTTAACTCTTTGATAGATGATGGGAGCAGATGTATAGACCTCTTAGCCAAGTCCAAACGTACTGAATTTTCTTCCCGGCATTTGTTTAGCTCTTTGATCACCTCAGCATTACTGGACTTTTTACGGGCCCCGGGAGCTGGATTGGGCCGTTTTATTGTGTTGTCTACTGAAAAAGCCACGCCTGGCTGTGCACCACTGGAGTCCTTCTTCCCATCTTTGGTTTCCTTTCCTTTGGTCTTAGATTCTCTATCTTTACTTTCTTTCCCAAATCCACCAGAGGCCTTGGCCTCTTTCTCCCTTTCTTTTGCTGAAGACACTTTAGGATCCTTCTCTTTGCAATCTTTTTCTTTTCCAAGACTACTACTCATTGTTCCTCAGTTTAATTAATACCACTTGAAATCCAACTTGAATTTTAGTTAACAAAATCCAAAAGAGGAATAAAGATAATTCATTCACTGTTGATATACAAGGAGGTTTAAAAGACAAAATGTGGTCTAGAAGTATGGCGGCATAGTAGTTATCTGCTACATGTTGGATCCAGACAGCTTCAATATCAGAAAACTTGGTTACTGGTGCTCAGACAATAAAAAAAATCTTCATTAGAAGTTCTGTAATATAATAAGAGAAAAAAAGCAGATATTAATGCATGGATGCCTCTCTAAACCACATAGATTAGCTCTGCGAAAAAAAGGATATAAAATCACAGTTCATAACAATTTTTTCTTTAACTGTTTATGAGGAATGAAAGATTCATTATATTTCCCAAAATTATATTAATATAAGTTAGAACTGCTATTTTAGTTGCCTGAAAACTAAAAGAGCTTAACACGAAGTATCAGCTAACAAGATATTTCAATGACGCTCCCCTGCCTTGCTCTAAACTGGTCTTACTTGACCGAATGCTCTAATATTCTGGAATGCAGCTGTACAACAGTCACTTCAAAAGTTGAAAATCTGGAAGAGTAATGCAGATTTGGGGCCACACAATAACTCTTGCAATTAAAAAAGCATGGAAAATGTATAAAACTAAAAAAAGATGTTATTTTAAATATGCTCTTGACAATTTAGCACTTAGGTTTTATCTATTTGTGTGGACCGGTTGCTGGCATGCTGGGGCCCGGTACTAGTCATGGACTGTGGTTGGGGACCCCTACTCTAGAGTAGTGTTTCTCAACCTTTGCAATTTTAAGATCTGAGGACTTAAATTCCCAGAATTTCACAGCAAGCAATGGGCTAGAAGACTGGAACACCTACATGAGTACAGGTAGTCTTCGACTTACAACAGTACATTTAGTGACCATTCAAAGTTACAACAGCACTGAAAAAAGTAACCTATGACCGTTTTTCACACGTATGACTGCTGCAGCATCCCCATGGTCATGTGATCAAAATTCAGACACTTGGCAATTGGTTCATATGTATTATGATGGTTGCAATGTCCCAGCGTCATGTGATCAACTTTTACAACCTTCTGACAAGCAAAATCAATGGAAAGCCAGATTCACTTAACAACCAGGTTACTAACTTAACAATTGCATTGATTCACTTAACAACTGTGGCAGGAAGAGTCATAAAATGGGGCAAAACTCACTTAATGAATGTCTCACTTAGCAACATAAATTTTGGGCTCAATTGTAGTCGTATAGCATGAGTTATGTCCATTTCCAGATATATTGAAACAGAAGGACTCTTCCAAAACCAAGCAGAGATATTTTATAATTTTATAATGTTCACTCACAACTTCTAGTATTCAAACTTACTACAAGACATGAATTTCAGCTTAAAGGGAATCATAAATACCATTAAAAATTGGATTATATGCCATCAATTTATTCTTAACTCTTAGCAAAAAAACTTTTGCCACTTCCTTCAAAAAGATGTTGATATTGAAACACATATATTTATCATTATTTATTTCTCTTCTGCAGGCCAGATAGAGCCTGTACAATCTGCAATAAATTAAAAGAACAAAGTACTAAAAATTATATATAACTAATGAAAGACAACAGAAATTAGCTGCTGAATGCCTTCTGGAATTATCTAATTTTCAAAATGCCTGCAGAATGTGGACATTTCACACTTGCAGATGGAGAATATTCCATAAAATATGCCTAGTCTGGCCCTATGAACCTTGTGAGGCTATTTTCAGAATATGCAGATAGACACTGCTGAAAACAGAATCTGAAGTAGATTTTTTAATTGATCCTGCAGTTTTTTTTCTTCCTATTCAGTAACAACTTCTTTTGGAAATGTATCTACGAAATGTATCTATGAAATGGAATTTGAGATTATCATCTAACTTGATAGACACAGGTTCAAATTAATTAGGACACATATGCAAAGATCTAGCTCTCTGGAAAGGCTCTAATGCTGAGAAAAATGTAACAAAAGCAAAAAAGAGATCAGCTACAATCCATTCTATTAGCAATGAGTGCACACTTGAAAGACCAGGTTAGGGACAGATCATCATGGGAGAAAATCTATCTGTATTGCACATAATCATCAATCAAACAGAAACTGGATGCGGAGTCTTCCATTGCATAATGATCATTCTGTTATTAGATCAGAAATAATACTTTCCCTTTTAAAGAAGAAAAAAGAAAGAAAAGAAATGGGAATAGCATACAGAAGTAAAAAACGGAAAGATAAGAACAGAATATATTATATTAGCCTTTTCTTAAAGATTATGGAATTACAAATGAATTATTTGCAAGATAGCTTCTCCAAAAACTATACAGTCCAAAATTATTTTTAAAGAAATCTAAGTACTTGAGATACACGTACTCAGGCCTCTTTTAATAAATACGAAAGTGAAGTGAGAAACGGATCAACCAACGCAAATGAATGAGTTATTGTCAGACGAAGACTACAATATACGTATTGTATTGTAAATATATTTTTATTGGGCTATAAATTTTCATGGTTTTTTATGAAATCTAGATACTGCACAAAAATTAAAAGTGTACTCTCTTCAGCAAAGCATTTCATGTTGAAAATATTTTAACTCAAATACAATTTCAGCCAATAATGTATCTGAAAGAAACGTGGTAGGAGAACAACAATTTGTTTCTATTATTTCAAATCACAAGTAAGGATATGGGTTCTTATATATATGACAAATAGAACTGGATATAATATTTAGTAAGGTCTAAACCCAAGCAATGGGAAACAGAAGATAGAAAAGCAGATTATCTATGTGATCATCTGTCTCTCGAAGTTCCTTTATAAGCTACCATAGAATTGCTTCAGATTATCATAGTCTTATATTCATCTCAATGCTTTGTTGGGATACATGCCACTGTAAGCACATCAACCTTCTACAGTCTGAGAAACGCCCATCAGAAGTGTAATTCAACTTGAAGATTTGACGTTATTTTTAAAATATAAAGACACAAATAAAGAGATACAAACCAGTATTTCTAGAAGAAAAACCATATTACTAACAGACATATTTAGGCATTATAATGTAACATACCCATAGCACATCCACTGTTTTTAACCCAAAATGCAAGATTTTTCCTGGTATCTTTTTTCTTAGAATATAACAAGTTATTTTTCATCTTCAATAAGTTGGCCAGGTCACTAAATTAATTCATGCCACACAAGATACTACAGTCCAAATTCTGTTTTTGAATTTGCAACTCCAAACATAAGCTCAATACAAGCAGTTAGGTTTCTGGGTTTTAGTGAATGTGTCTCAGACAGAACTATTTAGTCTGGGTCCTAAAAAAATTATTTCCACTTTAGACTTAATCTGTGAAGTATTCAGAGTGTAATCCTTTTATTCTGCATTACCTCGTTTCTAGCAATTGGAAACAGTTTGTACACCATCCCATGTGGTTTGTCAGCACGTACCATTTTGAGTTCTTTTATCACAGTTGTCATGGTAATCTGTGCTGCATTACAATTTTGCATAATCTGTTAAATCTTGAAAGCCATAAATTGCTATGAGTGATGGTCTTATCTACCATCTGATAACACCCACATTACAAAAATGCTAGCACTAGTGACATATTTGTTGATGGAAGGGAGTACTTGAAAAGGTTGACTGGAAGCCAAGTTGCACCAATTTGAGTTTTTTAAAGCAGACACACATTCAAGAATATGATTAGCAAAATGAAAAACTTGACTCATACAAAGAGACTTCTTCCTTAACATGCATTTCTAGATTTCTGGATACAGCAAAATTGATTTCATTTTTTCTCTTTATTCCAAAGCAATATTCTTTACTTAATTATCACCCAGATATCTACATTAAGCCCACAAAATAAAAAAGAATGGCACAATGAACTCTTGCTTTCTTTTATAGCAATAGTTTGCAAAACGTTACATGAAACGCTTGCAAGTCAGGCTTCCAAGTGATCTTTAAAGGAATCTCCATGTGGATTGTGTTGCAATAATCCAGGTGGCTGATAATAAAGGCATGAGTCATTGTAGCAAAGTTGTCTCATCCCAGGTGGAGTTGCAATTGGCATGCTAGTTGAGGTAAAGAAAAAGGCCCCTCTGCCCACAGCTTCTGCCAACTGTTTCAAGAAGACTCTGGAATCATGGACTTTCTGTTTCAGGGATAATGCTTATCTATCCAAAGATACCATTGGACCCACCAAGAAACCTTAAAATGGACAAACAGTAAATCTTTCTTGCTAGGATTGAATGTTAGCCTGTTCTATCCAATCCACAACCTCAGCATCCAGATACGAAAGCAAGGCCAACAACAACACCACTTTGGCCCAGATTAATAATTTATCAAGTAGCAAAGTGATCGAACCAAACCCTGAACTGCCAGGTAACCATTCCAATGGCTTCATGTATATATTAAACAGGAGGAAATGAGGACTGCCTCCTCTTGCATCCAACAAGGAAGCAGCCTTCAAAGCCAACCTCTCCTCTCCTACTCCCACTGATGGGAACTTTCTATTGAGGAAGGAGTAGAATCCCTGCAGAAAGTGCCTTCAATCTCCAACTCCCCAACAAGTTGGTCTAAAAGGTTACCATGATCAATGCTTCTAAAGATCACATTTTAGTATCTTTTAGTATCTAAAAGAAACAGGACAGGTGCACTTCTCCCATCCAAGTCTACATAGGTTATCCACTGTGCAACCAAAGCTCTTTCTATCCCATGCCTGAACTCTGATAAAAGATCCAAATGTTCCACTTCTTTGTGGATGTTCTATGATTGGCATCTCACCGCTTTCCGAACCCTTCCTAGAAATGGAAGGTTGAAGACTGATGGTAGTTGTATAAAGTTACTATGAGATGTTTTACGAGTTGATAAAACACCATGAAGCATGTTTCAGTAAGTCATGACTCATTAGAAGAAAGTTGGTGAAATACCATTTCTTGAGCAGTAGCTAGTGTAGTGCAACAAACCAATAGTAATCCATTATCATGGATGCCAAAAGTAAAATGGAATGTTTCTGTCTTCAGACTTCCACAAAAATCAAACAAGTCAGCACCCTACTGTGAAGCTCAGCAAATTCAGATTTATATCTTAGATGCATGCACATCCATAGTACTGTGTGCTATAATCAATCACATTAACTGCCTTTCTAGCTGACTGGCTACCATTTGTCTGCTTCCGTGAAAAAATGCTTTTAACAGCATGTCAGATCTGCCCCCTCAGCAATGTAAAATTTCATAACTTTCACCACTCCACAAATTCCATCCATAACTGCTAAAGAATCTGAAAACAGATTGATTTTATTTCAAGAAACAATGAATACCTTTCAATTCAAACCTGAAAAAAAGAAAGTCAGTAGTATCCTTCTATTAGCATACATACAGCATGGTACCTAAACTGATACATCATTAACAGTTGTGCCTGCACATGTCTATGCAAAGAATACTCTTTAAAAAAGGAAAAAGTCATATAGAAAAATAAATTACTAAGATATTTTTGGCTCATAATCTGTAATAAAGGATTCATTTTTACACACGCTATTCAATTTTTGCTATAATTAACCAACATAACTTATTATTTGGGGGGGAATAAAATTGTTAACTAAATTACAGGACTAATATTGTTTATAAAAATCAAAGGAATAACAGCAAAACAAAATCACAAATTATAAAATCTGTATTCTTTCTAAATGTCTAGCAACTAATTATTGTGAATAAACAGAAGTGTTAAAATGTTTACATACATCAGCAACAAGGAGTAGACAGATGTGAAGGGAAAAAAGAGCCTATATCAATCATTAAGCATTACTTGAAAATGTGTATCTTTACAACACAGCCATCCAGCCTGCGTTCTGCCTGCTAGTATTGCTCCATGTATGACACATACACATTGTTATATTAGACAGTTATATTAAACACTGTGCAGAATTAAAAAAACATGTAAGGAACATTAAGTTTAAAAACAACAGAACAGATCACTGGTTGAGTGCTTGGCCAAATCATAGAACAGGCTTGGAAAACTTATCATTGTCACATAAAGTCACAAGTATTTTTCCAGAATTGTTATAGAGAGAATATTAATGTATAAGTGTTCAAATAATTTCTGGTACTATTATCAAGTTGAGAAATGTGTTAAAAATACAGAACAATATATAAAGTGCTCTGAAATGACGCTGATCTAAAACTATTATATAAAGTAACAAACACAGGTAAAACTTAAAATAAAAATATATTCAATTAGTGACAACATTGAAAAGGTACATAATGTTAGCTATAAACAAGACATGCACACTGCCAATTACTGCCATCTAGAATATAAATTTCATTTTTAAAAAAATAAGACTGGAATATACAGGTGTCCATCCCGGTCTTGATTGCATGCTGCTGTCCTTTCACTTGTTCAAACAACTCTTATCCTAAGGATATCTCTCCCAGAGTTTAGTTAAAAATTAAATTTCCTGCAATTTCTTTTAAGATTCTTAGATCTTTTCCTTATTTACTGTCACCAAGCCACACTCCTTCATCCTTTATTATGCATATCTGCATATTTCTCATATGTATTTCTTTGCACAAATGCATAAGTGTTGATTCCATCCAGCTTTGGGTCTTCTGATTTTTTTAAAAAATGGAATCAAAAGCATTTATAACAATGTCTAACAGTAGAGGCTTAAGACAGAATATAGTACAGCACTTGGTCCATTAATGAGCACTCAGTGAAAACAGCTGCTCGATGGCACAGAATCCGTTTTCTTCAATCACGATAAGTTCTCCCTATTTTTATTCTCTACAAGTCAACAGCATGTTGGAAATTAATTATGTAAAGGGGTCAGAATTCTGTCATCCATCTGTCGAAGATATACTGATGAGAGAACTACAAAGGGCTCACAAACTTTCTCTTATCATTATCGCTCTTTGAAATTTGAACAGAATGGGACCACTTTGGGGTGGGGGGCAGCCACTAGAAGAAAAATCACATTCAAAAGTGGACCAGATTCTGTTATCACCTTTGTTTTTATAATCAATTCAATATTTTTAAACTGTTCACTGCTCAAAGTCCTTTGAATGTTAGCCTATAAATGTTACTTATAAATAAATAAACAAACCCTATACAGAAAATAACTACTAATTGTTCAAATGCAAGCATACAGGAGGCATTTGAGCAGCTCAGAGTATTACTGACTTTGCATACTTCCCCTACCAGTATAAGCTGAAAAAATGTATAAATGTTATATAGTTCTGATTTATCAAAATTTCCAGAAAGCCTGACAACAAACACTATTTTAACACAAATATATGCCATTTGACAGAAAAGAATCCTATTTGTTATCTGAGAATATTCTGCATAGGACCTGGCAATCTTATAAGTAGCTTAGGTCTATAACAGGGATGTCAAACTGCCGGCCCACGGGCCGGACACATCATCCAGAAGCCACACCCATCCCATTGCCGGCAATGGCAAAACCGTCCCGATAAGTTGCGCGATGTCATGTGACGTTGTGAGTTTGACATGTCTGGTCTATAACAATGAAGTCTTTAAAGAAATTTACATGTTTTAGACAATTTCTGGTATCATGTAATAACCATACATCTTTTTTAAAAAATTCTCTATAAGATCATAAGAATGTAAATTTCACCCTTTTAACTACATATTTTTTCATTGATCCATCTGCATATTATAACCCAAATTCTTAGTCCACTTTATCAAACAATTTACCTGTTCCTCCTGTTTTAAATTTGGAGAACAATTTATATATTTTAGCAATTCCATATTTATCATTGGTGCACAATTTTGGTTCAAATTCTATCTTATTTTGCTCCTTATATCTTTTTTGTCCTCTTTGAATCTTTCTGATAACCATAAATGGGAAAATCATTGGCAATTATATCCTTCTGCTATTAGTTGTTCTTTTGATTTAATCTTGAATTCTCCTTGATGGTTTTCCAATAACTTCTAGTACATTAACCATATGGAATTAAGCCACAAGTTCATAACTACAATATCAACACTGTCAGTAATAATGTCTGCTACTATGGCTAGATTGTTAAAAAGATTTTAATAAAGGAATGATAGATGCAAACAAATTTTATCTGACAAGAATGTGGAACTACAAATGACAAGCTAAGAAATGATTTCAAAAAGGATAACTTACTATTATCCTTATCCAAAACTGGCAAGGTTTTAAAAATTAAAAAGGGAAATACAAATGACAAACCATTTGTATTTGATAAACAAATGATCCGGAAAAAAATGTTTTCTTACTGGATTTACAAGAGAGTCTTATTAAAGCCTTCAAGACATCTGTGTGATGGGACAAAGAACTAAAAAGACATAAAATCCTGCAACATTTTATTGAATTATAAACCAAGAGTGAAATATAAAAGAAGGAATGTAAGACTGATTTATGTGAAACAAATATTTTATAGATTTGCTTATAGATAAGGAATGAGAAATGGGAGGAAGAGATATCTGTTTAATTGTATAGGGGTGAAGAAATATTAAATTTATTTATACTTGTAATGAAACTTGGAAGTCACATCTTTATATATTTTCTTTATTAGATTATTTCTAATCTTTTTTCTTTTTTCTTCTGCATTTTCTTTTCTTTCCTTCCTTTCTGAATATTTAGTTTGTACTAGTTTTTACTACTGCAATTAAAATACTTAATAAAAATTATACTCTAAAAAAAAGGAATTTCTTCTCCAAAATAGCAGAACCTGACATCACTTTGTGGATGTGTCCAGAAAGAAAGAATTCCCACTGATCAAGTACTGTGATCAATGGTATCAAAAGTCTCAAAACAGCCAGAAATAACCACATTTTATTTCTTTCCAATCCAGATTATGACCAAAGATGTCAAATCCAGATCTAACTTGCCTAGAAAGTGTCAAGCCAAAACACTCCATCAAGTTGCATGGTCACTGTTTAATCCATTAACACAGACACAGAATACTGATTTAATGCCCATTTGCTTTACAAATTGGCCAAGTCCAATAAACTTAGATTCTCAAACAGCTTCCTTTAAAGTGGGTCTAAGTAACAGCACAAAGAACATTTTCCACTTTCTCATAGGGTAAATAACGACACTGATTGAGACAAATAGTAGGAAACTGTTTTGTTGAAAGCAACATCAAACTTTGTGCAAATTTGAGTGCTTCATCTGCAAAGAAACACATAAACTGCTCTCAGTGGAACTCAAATGAATTCAGATCATTGTCCTAAAAACTATTAGATGTTGGGCCACTTTCCTAAATTTCCTGGATGACAGGGAAGAAATATATTGCTTTTTCTCCTGATTGCAAGAGTAAAGGCCTGATGATAACGTCTCAATGTTTCTGCGAGGAATTTTCTCTAGACTTGCTCTACATTCACTCAAGTTGCTTGCCATATTTCAGTGTCTACAACTGCTATGAGTAACTTTAAATGCTACATGTTCTAACATGAACTAGGGACACTGGGCAGCATAGTAACAACCACCTGGAAGATTTTATAATTTCTTATCAAGACCCAGGTGGTCAGCCAGTTTGAAGAAAATATTCCCCACAGCCTACAATTCAACAGAAACTACCAATTTCCTTATTTGGCCCTCACCCTATAGCACATTCCAGAACTAAAGAGATAGTGGTCAATCCTGTGGGGTCCCTATACATAATAGGAAAGAAATCAGTTCAAGATTATGACGTGCCTCATGGGTGGGTTCCAAAATAGTCCAAGAAAAGCCCTTGGAAGCTATGAGATCCTAAATGGCATCTCTCAAAATAGCTAAACATGAATGTGCCAACACCAATTTGAACAACACCTGGTGCAGAGAGATAGCTTCCTTATTAACTATTGCAACACCCCTCTCACTCACGTAACTAATAACTAGTTGATGATGTGGATCCAACTGCACCACATCCTGCCAGGTCTCCATATGAAGTCAACATCTTAATTCACTACAGTATAGTCAAAAAAATTATTCTTTTATTAGACAATCATTTGGCTTTTAACAGATCCTTGTTCAGACAACAAAAACTAACTCTTGTATAAAGAAAAGGGCTACAGAACTCATGCTCACTGACTACATTATTAAAACTTATAAAGTCAAATGAATCCTAATTCCCTCACTCTAGTGTACCCCACACTAATTGAAAGAGGCACCAGGTTTATTGGAGAAAGACTTTAAACTTCCAGATCTTCTTACTACTACTCAGAAACTAAAACAAAATTAAACAAGTCAGTGATTGCAATCACTAACTTAACAGCAAAAACTCATTTGAAATTAAACAGATTTGTATCTTTGTACTCACTCATAAGTAGGTGTATTTGATCATTACCATATTTTCATTCTTTGTACTTAGACATTTAACTATAATTTGTATCTTCATAGAAAAACACCCAAGCATACTTCAAAAGCAATATTTTCACTATGTCAACATAATTTCCATTAAGTACAAAAAAAAGATTAAGATTTGTATCTTGTCTGAAATGCATTTTAGCCCTTGGAATTTCATGACTTGCATAAATGTATATCACAGGTTTTTCAACTAAAACACACCACAACATGCTACTCCACAGCATTACCAGCACAAATTGCTACATAACTGTCTCAAGCCAAGTTCCTTTCATATACCGTATTTCTTCCACATAATGTAAGTTCCTAGGGCAATTCTTGCTGTCTCTGAATAAACAATGGCATTGAATTAGAGGCTAGACTCCGCCTTCCTGTTCCACAAGGAGGGAAAGTCATCAAGAATGAGAGTAATGCCCCTCTCCAACAAATACAATTTGTAATGAAGCTGAACAGTAAAAAGTGTGATTGGGCCCTATAAAAATAACACAATTTCTAAAAAAACTCACTAAATTCATATTTTTTGTGAAGTTTCATATCGAGGAACATTGGTGGTGCAGTCGTTAAAGAGCAATATTGCAGGTTAACTCTGCCCACTGATAGTTCGATCTTGACAGGCTCAAGGTTGACTCAATCTTCCATCCTTTCGAGGTCAGGAAAATGAGTACCCAGATTGTTGGAGGCAATATGCTGACTTTTGTAAACTGTTCAGAGAGTGCTGTAAAGCGCTATGAAGTGGGCACATAAATTTGATAATAAAAATTTGATGACACTCTTTTTTAAAAAATTCAGGCTTTAGGATTTAACATTTATGTCAAACCTAAAAGACATTACAGGTAGTCTTTAACTTATATAGCCAGTTATTTAATCACCATTTGCAACCACTATAGCCTCAGAATGGGGACTTTACTAGCCACTGTAAAATGTTACACTGTGGGTGCCCCTGGTCACATGACTGCATTTTGGGCACTTGCCAACCTGTTTGCATTTACAACCAATTGCCAAGTGCCCTGCAATCATGTAATCACCATCTGAAATTTTCTCTGCCAGCTTCCTCAGAATAGGGAAAGCCAGCAGGCAAAGTTGTGAGTTAAGAGGACACTGGATTTGAGTTCCATTCTTCCAACACATCAAGGGATGTCCTCTCCCGTCCATGCAGGGAGGGCAAATCTTTCCATGTCCTGAAAGAGACTTTAAATCTGGCAAAAATGCTAGCAAACACCAGGGTTCTTATGATAATTCTCCTCAGTGGGATGAGGAGAGGGCCTAGGCCCTCTCTCTAGTAGTCTGCTGAATGAGCAGCAGGACTGCAACTCTTAAGCAAAGCAGTCATATGGCATCTCATTTAACTACTGCTTCGCTCAACAACCAAGACTGTGGTTGTTTCAGTCCAACTATGGTTGTAAGTGGAGGAACTACCTATATCTGTGTAAGTTCTTTGTAATCCTTAAAATTCTGTAACTTGGCATAGCATGTCGAAGTGTGTTAACCAGGAAGAGTTTCCTGCTTGGGTGGAGGGTTGGACTAGATGATCTACAAGATCCCTTCCACTTCTGTTATTCTGAAATGAAGAAGAACAGCACAAACAGTACCTTCACACATTTTTGTGAAAAAGTGTTCAGCTCTTTTGTATTCTTAGAAATGAACATTACCAGAATATTATGGAGTTTTATTACAGAAGGAAGGGTGGAGTGAGGGGAAGGCAGGCATATTTTGTTGTTTTTTTCTTTTTAGCGGTTTTCCCCAAATGCTTGTCACCTGTGCCAGACTTTGGATAGAGATAGAGAAGACAGAGAGACAGACATAACAGCATGGAAAAAAATAAACATTCATGTCAATTTGGGCATGTTTTGGCCAGTATACCACAAGCTAAGCAAAAATCTAGTTTTACCCCAAGCATGTTCTCTGTGTTCCATGAAAATTAGAATCTTTAAACTGAAGACTACCTTGAAAACCAATCTTTTGCACCTCACATGCCATCAGTTTTAAGGCGCATGCAGTGAGGAAACTGTAAGTTGGAAATACCAAAGTTCATATCTCTATTCAGCCAAGAAGGTCGCTGGTTGGCCATCTTCTTGTTTATTCAAAGACTTAGGGAAGGGATAAAATTGAACACTCTACTCTACACTACTCACCCAGCATACTACAGGTAGGATTCATATAGAAAAAAACATTAATACTGTGCAACCCTGCCATCTCATATCCTGGTAAGGATAATTCTGAATTGTTTATATATTGAATATGCATAGCAGACATTTTTTTTCTTTTCAAACATAGCCATAAGAGCCCATGCAGAATAAATAAATGAATGCAGTATCCAGGAGTATATTAATGGGATTGTGTTTAGGAAATCAAGCAATAATCTTTGGTGTTATAACTGGTTTTATTCAGTTTTCCCAATTTTCACATATAAAGTTTGTACACTGTGTTTTTTTTATCATCTTGATCATTACCAGGCTACTGTTTGCTTAAAATTTAGTTTTCATGACCATTCTCTTAAAAACAAAAGTTAGGGAGAAACTAAATACTGGAAGGAAAATATAGTATTGAAAAATAGAGCATAAACCAGGATTGGACAAAAAAGAAAGCAAGCTCAGTTGCCCATATAGAAGTTTGCTCATACAACAATGGGCTATAGGTCAAAATATAAGAAATCAACTTTCAGTTTAAACAGCTTATAATAAAAGATATGAAAAAATGGAAATTAATTAATAAGCCAAAACAGAATGGGAGCTTGCCAGAAGAAGCAGAAACAAAAAAAATACTATCCTACCTAAACAAATAAAGAGAACATAATAACCCTTATAAACAATTCAATACACCTGATATAAAACTAATCTGCCACGTTCTATCGTTCTATTCTTATGTGAAGGGCAGACATCTGGATTGCTGAATTGTGAAATATCTTCATAAAATAAGCTTGTATTATTCACACCATGTTATTCATTAGTACTAATTTCAGATTTTGACTGATGAGGTAAAGAATGAAGAAAATTCTGTACCATTTACATGCCAGGAACACACAAATATTTTGACACTCATTTCAACTAAAAAGGTCCCAGAACATCACATGAATGAATCCAACATATATGTTGGATTCATTCATGTGATGTTCTGGGACCTTTTAATTGTAATATTATTTTCTTCCACTTTGGAAAACACACTATAATCATTATTTCATCTATACAATAATTTTTACCCAAAAATATTACCGGTACCAAAAAAAAAGAGCTAGAACGTTGTCCTCAAAAGCTGCATGTACGAGTAGTAGTCACACAAGAACTGTTGAAGAACAATTGTAACTAACAGAAATACCACCTAAGGTGGGATGAAGTCATAGAGTGTTATGCAATGCTTCTACGACAGCCTGCATAAATAGCATCAAAACACTGGATTTGATATTTGCCTTGTCAGGCACAGAAATTCCACATGTGATAAAAATTTTGAACTACAGTAATGGTACTATTGGACAGACTCCAATAAAAACTAAAAATACATTAATTATGGCTTTTATCCAAAAAGATAACTAAAACTATATAGATTTACATATACATTTACAATGTTGACAGAACATTGGGAGGGGACTTAAGTGGCAAACCAATAATAGATGTCCAGTTAACAGCTACTTCCCCAATTCATTTTCCAGGAAAGAGACTGCCTTTTCCAAAATAGTTTCAAATGTTTTATGGTTTTCAGTATACACTTAGCCCTCAACTTATGACCATAATGGAAAGCCTCAGGGGGTGGGGAGGCCCTGGGAAATCCCACACTGCAGCACCTCCTCTGCTCACACATGGCCTTCTCAGGGCCTGCTTCCCACCTCCCAGGATCCTAGATCCTCCACCTCCCCATCACGCCTCAGTCCACTTCCCCCTTTCTGAAGATCACCTTTGGGCAAGAGAAGCAGCCAAACCACCCCGCATTTCCTATATGGAGGACCCATGATGTCTTCCCAGAAGCAGATGCCATTTTGGAAGCAGCCACAATTCTCGTGATCTGCCCAGGGACCCCATGCACCTATCCCAAGGCATCCTCCTTACCTGGGACTCCGTCTTTTTAATGACCTGCATGATTACTTAACAATCATAACTGGGAGTGCTAGGAATGCAGTCACTGAGTAAAACACCTGTGTGATTTCTTGCTAACAACCACTTCACTCAACAACTGCGCTTCCAGTCCCATTTGTGGCCATAGGTTGAGGCATACCCGTAGTTTGCTTTACAGACTTGTGAAGGCTGAAAATGTGAAGACTGCTTGCAAAGTTAATTTCTTCATCACCATCATAATAACTCCAATGGTAGCTAAGCGAGTCTTTTGCTAAACTAGGACTACCTGTAACTACATACTGGCAACTGTATGTACTGTTATACTGATTAAAAACTGCAGCCACATAATGGATATATTTTAAATAATTAAAAGTACTGTTAACTTAAATAAAGTATATAAGTACCAAATGACATATTTCTAAATATTTTTATTTATCCACTGATAATTTTTTAATTTAAGCAAAATCACTTATTTGCAATATTGCAAATTCAAATATTTATGCATCTACAATTCAGCCTAACTATACATGAGTATGGAATAATATCTAATCTAGCCATCTATTTCAGTTAATTTTTATGACCATTTATGCCATAACAGCAACTTTCAGCATCTAAAAAAGTTAAAAACAATAAAAATGTAATAAAAATAACCAATAATAAATGCACATACATCTGACGATTACAACAACTCATAAGCCAATTCAATTCCCATCTGCATGCAGGGGGAAAGTGCCATGTTTTTAAAGTTTTCCTAAATGCCAGTAGAATTGGGGTCAGCTAATCCTTGGGGATATGATTTCCAGAGGACAGGCAGTGCAAGACAAAATGCCAGGATCCCAGATACTACCAGGTATATAATGGAATGCATAGGTGACCTTAAGGAAAGGGAAGGTGCTTTTTCTCCAGAGAAGCCCCACTACACAGGATATCATCGCACCCACTCACTCACACTGCCTGCTCAGGCTCCTAGTGCCTTCACTCCCCACCTCTCTTCCTGCCTAATTACCTGAGCAATCCTGGGGTTATCCTGACAATTGGGACTTGCTGTGATTGCCATTAACAAGCAACAGGGTCACGTGACATCATGCTTTACAACAGCATCACAGAGTAATGGAAAATCTAGTCCCAATTGTTGTAACCCAAGCAGTATGGATAATCTATTACAGTTAGTCCTTGACTTACAACCACAATTGAGGCCCAAATTTCTGTTGCTAAGTGAGACAGGTATTGAATTTTGCCCCATTTTGCAACCTTTCTTGCCATAAAGTGAATCACTGTAGGTGTTAAATTAGTAACACAGTTGTTAAGTGAATCTGCCTTCCCCAGTGACTTCATATTGCAAAAATTGATCACATGACCCCGGGACATTGCAATCATCATAAATATGAGTCAGTTGCCAAGAGTCTGAATTTTGATCATGTGATCATGAAGATGCTGCAATGATTGTAAGTGTGAAAAACAGTCATAAGTCACTTTTTTCAGTGCTACTGTAACTTTGAACGGCCACTAGACAAACTCTTGTAAGTCGAGGACTACCTGTATAAGTAATGATGGCACTTAACTTTTCAACTACAAGTTTAAACACCTGTTTCTCAATACAGGTAGTCCTCGACTGATGACCACAATTGAGCCCAACATTTCTGTTGTTAAGTGAGACTTTTGTTAAGTGAGTTTTGCCCCATTTCACGACTTTGTTTGCTACATTTGTTAAGTGTATCATTGCAGTTGTTAAGTTAGTAACGTGGTTAAGTGAATCTGGCTTCTGCATTGACTTTGCTTTGTCAAAAGTTGCAAAAGAAGATCACATGACTCCATACACTGCAATGTCATAAATATGAACTAGTTGGCAAGCATCCAAATGTAGATCACATGACCATGGGGATGCTGCAATAGATAAATGGTCAAAAGTCACTTTTTGCAGTACCACTGTAACTTTGAACTGTCACTTAAATGAACTGTTGTAAGCCGAGGACTACCTGTATATTATGAGTTGCTTGTTCTTCTTTCGGACTGGCTCATAATGGCTGAATCAGCATACACTTAAAATAACCATTCATTGTCTGAACTAGTAGCTGGTCATCTCAATTACGAGACACTATTTATTATTTATAATAAATATGAATATAAAATAAACATACAAGTTTTCTCTTTATTTAAAACAGTATATAAAAAAGCAACCAGAGTTTGACTGATTTTCACAGAAGAACTAAAATGTGATGATGAACAAGTTAACTGTATTGAATTAGTACTGGAATTCCTGACCTTAAGATTTGTCTTATGATCTACTTACACACTAAAAAGGACAAATATAAGAATTGGAAAGAGGGGCACATAACTAAGGCAGAATATCAGCAAACAGCCCGTGCCTGCAAAGATGAAGTGAGAGAAGCTAAGGCTCAAAATGAACTAAGGCTTGCGACCAAAGTCAACAATAACAAAAAAAAGCTTCTTTCAACATATAAGAAACAAGAAAAAAGTTAAGGAAATGATTGGTCCATTAGTGGGGAAAGTGGCAAGAAGGTGACAAGCAACAGGGAGAAAGCAGAACTATTTAACTCGTTTTTTGCATCTGTCTTCACACAAAGGGAAAAAACAGTCCAACCTACCAAAACCAGTGCCATAAAAAACAGAATAGAAACGCAAGTTAAAATAGGCAAGAAAATGGTAAGTGAGCACCTGTGCAGCCTAGACGAGTTCAAATCACCAGGACCAGATGGATTACACCCCAAGGTTCTCAAGGAACTGGCAGACGTGATCTCAGAACCACTGAACTATATTTTTCAAAGATCCTGGAGCACTGGGGAACTACCAGAGGACTGGAAGAGAGCTGATGTAGTTCCCATCTTCAAAAAAGGGAAACAAATAGATCCAGGAAACTACAGACCTATCAGCCTGACCTCAATACCTGGGAAGATTCTGGAAAAGATAATCAAACAACAAATCAGTGAACACCTTGATGCGAACAAAGTTATCACTAAAAGCCAACATGGGTTTGTCAAAAACAGATCATGCCAGACAAATCTTATTGCATTCTTTGACCAAGTGACAAAACTAGTGGACCAGAGGAATGCTGTAGATATAATTTACTTGGACTTCAGTAAGGCATTTGATAAAGTAGATCACAACCTACTACTTGATAAGATAGAAAAATGTGGGTTAGATAGCATCACCACCAGATGGATTCGTAGCTGGCTGACAGGCCGTACTCAGCGTGTGGTCCTCAATGGAACTGCATCTACATGGAAGGAAGTGTGTAGTGGGGTACCCCAGGGCTCTGTTCTGGGCCCAGGGCTCTTCAACATCTTCATCAACGATTTGGATGAGGGGATAGATGGGGAACTCATCAAATTTGCAGACAACACCAAGCTGGCAGGAATAGCCAATACTCCAGAAGATAGACTTAAGATACAGGAGGATCTGGACAGACTCGAACACTGGGCACTATGAAATTCAATTGTGAAAAAAGTAAGGTTCTACATTTAGGCAGGAAAAATCAAATGCACAGGTATGTATAGGTGGTACCTTGCTCAATAGTAGCAACTGTGAGAGAGATCGCGGAGTCCTAGTGGACAATCACTTCAATATGAGCCAGCAGTATGCTACAGCTGCCAAAAAAGCTAACACAGTGCTAGGCTGCATTAACAGAGGGATAGAATCAAGATCACGTAAAGTACTAATACCATTTTACAATGCCTTGGTAAGGCCACACCTGGAATACTGCATCCAGTTTGGGTCACCACGATGTAAAAAAGATGTCGAGACTCTAGAAAGAGTACAAAGAAGATCAACAAAATGATTGGGGGACTGGAGGCTAAAACATATAGGGAACGGTTGCTGGAATTGGGTATGTGTAGTTTAATGAAGAGAAGGGTGAGGGGCGACATGATAGCAGTGTTTCAATATCTCAGGGGCTGCCACAAAGAAGAGGGAGCCAAGCTATTCTCCAAAGCACCTGAAAGCAGGACAAGAAGCAACGGATGGAAACTAGTCAAGGAGAGAAGCAACCTAGAACTAAGGAGAAACTTCCTGACAGTTAGAACAATTAATCAGTGGAACAACCTGCCTCCAGAAGTGGTGAATGCTCCAACACTGGAAGTTTTTAAGAAGAGACTGGCCAGCCACTTATTTATTTATTATTTATTATTTAAATTTATATACCGCCCTATTCCCGTAGGACTCAGGGCAGTTTACAGGGAAAATTAAAATACATAACATACAAAATTAAAATAAATTAAAACTATGATTAAATTACAGTCCCTAAAGTTAAGCTAAAACCCAATTAATTAATTAATTAATTAATTGTCTGAAATGGTATAGGGTTTCCTGCCTGAGCAGGGGGTTGGACTAGATGACCTCCAAGGTCCCTTCCAACAACAACAACAACAACAACTACTTCTTCTTATTATTATTATATTATTATTATTATTATTATTATTATTATTATTATTATTATTATTATTATTATTATTATTATTAATTATTTTAGTATTTCATTCTGAATAATTCAAAAATGTTCCAAATGATGCTAAACCTCCTCCAGATCATACTATTCTGTTTAGTGGTATGGGGATGTGGCTGGCAGTTTCAAGAACAAAATTCCCCAATCAGAAATGTTTGTACTGTATGTATTAGAACTAAATTGAAATAGGATTGCTTCGTGTGGAGCATGAACTCATTACAGTATAGAACAGAGGTCCCCAACCTTTTGGGCACCAGAGACTGGTTCCACGGAGAGTTTTTTGTGGACCTGAGGGTGTGTGGTTTTCTGTGCTGCCTGCATCCTGTGGATGGGGCTTTGCTCGTTTGTCCAGACCGGTTGCTGGCATGCCGCAGCCCAGTACTGGTCCACGGACCGGTGGTTGGGGACCCCTGGTACAGAAAATTTATTACTCAAAAATGTTGACCTGCTTTCACTATTACATGATCTTTGAATACCAGAATTGGAAAAGGCTTTCACCTGAAAATTTAGTTTCTGTTAGTAAAAACAAAATTTGGCTAAGGCATGCTCTGAGAAGTATTGGGGCTACAGTCAACTCCCCCAATTTTCAGTTACCACAGTAAAGAGGGAGGGAACAAAGTTCGCTCTGTCCTCATGATTATTGTTTGTGTGTATTTTTTTGTCTTTTTGATTTGAGAGGCGCTTATAATACTTGGTTGGTTTAGGGATTTGAAGGCTATTGAGGACCTTCAGGAGAATGGCACGCTGAAGGACAGTAACGTTGGGGCTTGCTGTATTCATTGTTTGGCAGCGTCTTACAGCGTTTTTGCTGCTTCCTTTCTTGCCCCTGTTTGGACAGCATTTTGCAGTAATTTACAGTATTTTTCCTGGCTACCTTTTCTGCCAAACTGTTTTAACTTTTGGCTGGTTATGCTGCACTATCCTGTTATGGTATGGTCTGCAGTTTTTGGACCAGGTGCCAACAATGGACTAGATTCGACAACCAGCTGTGGCTGAGGTCTGGACTAGGCTGCTGTTGGACATGAAGGGTCGGGGAAAGACCATCTGCTATGGATTACTATTGCTGCTGCCCGGTGTTGCTGTAGGATGCTCTTGCTATCAGGGTGTCTGCCTTTTTTGTCTCTGGGGATACCTGCTGCTGGACACCTCCTGCCATTGCCTGGTTCCTCTGCATTAAGACTTTATTCTTCTCTGGGATGCTGGCAGCTTTGGAGGTGTGGATGGTGATCAGTTTGGGGGGAGGGGGTGACAGAATGGTAGGCTAATGTGGGTCTCCTTGCCCCACAGAGGCCAGCTCTGCCCGCCCTCAGAGTAGCCCTTGGGGAGGTAGAAGTGAGGAAAAACAAAAGCAAAAAGATGTGATCCCGTCTTTTTTAAGTGCCTTGTATAACGTGGTGACTGGTTGTTCTTTCTGGGTGAAAGCCAGGGGATGAATCAATGCTGGGTAAAATGGGAGGAGTCTTCTGCCAGATGGCGAGAGCAGAAAGGGAGGAAGCCTCTGTGTTTTGTGGGGGACAGTGGAGGCAGGTCAAAGTTTCATAGTGATGTCAGGAATAGCAAGATATGGGAGAAGACAAGAAGTGGGTCACTTCTGGGGACTGTTGTAAGTCTTACTGTTATAAGATTATTACGAAAGAGTCTGGGAAAGGGCACAATTAACACAAGAGATCAATCTATGTGAAGGTCTTCTTGCTGCCACCTCTTTTCAGCCAGGAGCTGTGAGTGGAAGAGGATTTCTAAAATGACATGGCTAAGAAACAAAGAGGAGCACTGGCCCCTCGAGGTGGACATAACTGTATAGGGGAAACCGTTACCATTATACAATAAAACAATAGCTATCATCAAAAAGAGTAGCCAACTCGGCAAAACCACAATGTGTTATGCCTACAGTCATCACGTCTCTGTTGGCTCATCATATGTGCAAACTTCCATGCCAAAATGCAACAAATACTATACGCTAGCTTTGCTGAAAAAGAAGAGTGCAGAAGGTTTTCATAAGCAAGTTTCTGATCGAAGACAAAGAGGGGCTATGGATGTTGAACTGACAACAGAGAAGACTCTGGGAAGGAGATAGGAGGACTGCAACTGAGGTAATGGTTGGAAGGATTGACTTAAAACAGTTCCAGCTTTTGAAGCTCAATGCTTTTAATTATTATTAAAACCAATGATCTTCAAAAGCTGGAACTGTTTAAGTCAACTGTTTAGCTATGTGGGCTAATAAACCTAAAAACTGAACAGTGCAGTGATACACTGTTTTGTTAGTATAAGACATATGCAGAGCTAGGAAAGATCCAAAGACTCAGCGAAGACTTGAAGAGGAAAAGGCACCCTATAGACATGTTTATACACTGCAGAAAGACTTTGATGGGGTTGAACATAGTACAAGAAATTTTAAAAGCCAGAGAAAATATTTACCTGCCAACCTGATAGGTAAAGTACAGAGATAACCTAGAACAAAGAATGTAAGAATTTTTAAAAGTAAATGTCAACTTAGCTTTTGGAAGAAATAGAGGGGAGAGAGAAACTCAAGGCAACTTCACCTTTATGCTGCTTGGCATAAGAGAAATAAAAGGAAAGCTTTCAAGATTCTGTTATTATACAGTTTCTGACTTGACTTACCCTGAAGAATTGGCATTAATCTTGAAACCCACCCTAGACTCTAAACAGAGAGACATCAAATCTTATTTTGGTTATGGAGATAGCATCAAATACTTGAGGCATCACATTGCCAGCAGAGGAACTTGCTAAAGTATTATTGCAATACCAACAGCAAGTGAATATACAAATAACAATCCTGAACAATCTAATGATACAACTAGCACAGCATTTGGAACAACATTTACTTCAGCCAGGAGTAGCTCAACAGCCTGAAGTCAGACCAATAATTCTTTGCTCTCATGGAAGTCTGCCAGAGAAAAGGATCATTTTCTGACTTTCACAGCTCATTTTAATTGCTTATGCTGGGTCAGCTAGCAGAGTTTCCTAGATTGCTCCAGGGGTCACTTGTTCTAGCATGTTAAAAGAAGGGTCAGCCAAATGGGTTGTGCCCCTAATTGAAGGCAATGATCCACCAGAATTTCGCACACAGATTTAGAGCTACATTTTATGTTTCCGTTAGAAGAGCAACAGCAAATCAAGAGAACTGCAAATTGAAACTTGGCAATCTCAAACTTCATAGCTAATTTTCAATTATATGTCACAAAATGGAGTGGAATCCTCTAATCAACCACTTTCAGAGAGGACTTGCTGATGGATTAGTGAGATGAATTAGTGAGACAAAGCATTTTTACCATTTGTATACGTCTCTCCTGATCATAAATCATTCTAGATTTATCAACATCGGTAGCCCCTTTCTGAGGTCCTTAGAATATTCTTTTAATTGGGGAATGATTTACTTGCATTAATCTTGTCATAAAGACCAGAGTTTGATAATGACAATCTTTGGAGTTTTTTTTAAAAAACAGAGAACTCTTTAGCTTAAGCATAAGTAACATATCATTGCCTAACATCCAATTTATTTCATTAAGAAAAATGTTTATCCCTGAGCTTCACATATTTTTCCAAACAAAAGACTGTTGCCTCAATGTATTTGACAAGGTCCACTATACTGTTTAGGGTGCTGACCATTTAGCAGAGTCTACTAATGTGATGTTGGGATGTAGATGAATCTCTGACCTCTTTTTTTAAAATTACTATAATCAATACATATGCTTGAGGGGAAGTCTTTATAAACTGAGAATAAGTTATGGCTCTCCATGTATAAATTTATTTTTTGTTACATGGGATCCACAATCAAATTCTGTGTTTTCAAAAACTATAATATTTTAAAGTTGCTTTTAACTGTTCTCAGAACATATATTTCCAAGAAAAATGTGTCATAAACAATTACAATTGCAAGCTGGTAGAAATCCAAAATTAACATTGCACTCTTCAGTACAGATTAGTTTAAGTTGAAACAGTTCTGTAACAGCAGGAATACATCATGACATGTAATCAGTGATAAATTGTTTATAAACAAATGTGTTATTTTGCAGTGCTCTCCATACTATTAGATATAAATGCCCTTTTCCAGAAATTCTAAGCATCTTTTATAAATTTTGAAAGAAAATATACTGTTCCTCTTTCAATATAAACAGTATTTCCACTAAACCCATTAGTTTTAGTTACACAAACTACTGCCACAAGTGATAAACATTTATAATTAGATTTTAAAGTTACTTTGAAATCACTTAGAGTTTTGCCTAAACGAATTACTTGAAAATCAGCAGGCCTCCAACATTGTGGAATGTGGAAAGAGCACTGTAGCTTTAGTTTTCAAAGAACTTTTACTATGGTTGAATTACTATGAAGTACGTTGTGGACCTCACAGTGTAACACACAAAAGTTAACGCAGCTCTGTAAAACTTGTAAGGGGAAGGGACCACTTTGATAAAATAATAATAATGATAATGATAATGATAATAATAATTTGTCCAATCTCTTCTTAAAGACTTCCAATGTTGGAGCATTCACAGCTTCTGCAGGCAGGTTGTTGTAATTGTGGGCTGCAAAGTAATATCTACCACAACAATCTACTGGCAGTTACCAGAGTGAAGCAGCCCTGGAAGAGGCAGCATCGGTGAGGCCTGGAGGCACTGGAGGCTCTTGGTACCATGTTTTTTAGCATGGTGGCAGATTCTTCCTGGCAGCAGGATTTAGTGGCAATGAATTTGAGTTTTTTTAAAAAAATTCTGGCAGGCTACAGAAGCCCGTCTGGTGGACAGCAGGCTGCATATTGCACAGGCCTGGGTACTCTTCCTCAAGGGAGAAGGCAAGGCTCAGAAAAACTCCTATTACTGTACACTGGAATTTCTTTGCAAAAATTGATTTTAACTATATGGAGCTTATAGTGTCAAACCACACATTCTTTCTTAAACATTACCTTCCTTGCCCAACTAAGAACCTTATTGACCAGTACAGTGGTGGCGAACCTATGACACGCATGCCAGAGGCGGCACTCAGAGCCCCCTCTGTTGGCATGCACGCCACCGCTGCCAACAGCAGGTCCGCCGCCTGTAGCAGGAGCCCCATCCAACACAAAGGGGGCGAAGCGGCCAACCAGCAAGCTCGATTAGAGGTGGTAGAGCAGAGGTCACCAACCATTGTCGATTGGTGGACTGGAAGAAAAGGGAGGGGGAATCATTTTACATGCATGCATGCGCGCATGGGGCCATGAGCACGCACTCGCTGCAAATGGGGCGGGACTAATGCCTGCGTGATACTCACTAGCCCTGCCCAGTTCTTGCATGGCACCTTGTATCTGCACCCCGTGGTGTGGCGGTGGCTGTTTTTGCGCTTTGCAGCACAGTAGCCCATTTTTGCATCCCCTGGTTTTTGCGTGCCAGAGGCGGCACTCAGAGGCACCTCCCTGCCCACCCCCCCGAGGGCACCACAATGCTGATGCGGCCCTGGCACTTTGCGATAAATAAGTGGCTTTTGGGTTGTGGTTTGGGCACTCAGTCTCTAAAAGGTTCGCCATCACTGGACTAGAATAATGCTTCACAATAAGTACTATAACAGAAATTATTGTTTCAATGGAACCTAGATTTCTTTTAAAAAAAACTTTTAGGTCTCAAGAGAGGAACTCTGCAAGATTGTGTAGTCAAAAGCCACATCTTAAAATGCCCCTTTAGAGCCTCCAAAAAGGCTAGGCCAGGTCTTTTAGCAGTACTCCAGGGCTGTCAACATGGCTTGCATGCCACTGAACAGGCAGCAAAGTGGTCAAAGGAAAGACTTGCCTACAGAATTTGCTTGTTTCTCTCACACACACCCCACAAAGCAGAGAGAATGGAGAGAGATTTCAAAAGAGTAAGCTATATGCTCTTCTACATATCAAGAGCATATGATCACACCAACAGCAGGAAAGGATCATGTTTAACATGTTTTTCCTGCCACCGAATAAATCACAAAGGATCAGGCAAAAGAGAGATCGTCTACAGAAATTGCCTTTTTCTCTCCCCTTCCTCACTGAACAGTACAGAGATAATGGAAAGAAAGAGATTTCAAGTGAATACAGTACAGTAAGCTGTTTGCATAGTTCACCCATGGCTCCCAATCCTTGGGCTGCCGGCACAATCTCTAGGTGGGGAAGATAAAGCAGCTTACTCTGTGATAGAAAAGAACATTTGTAGCTCAGGATTAAACTGTGGCATCCTTGATGCTCTCTGAGCTTGGTAGTTTGATAATGAAATGTCTGCAAGAAAACCAAGTAATGTCATCACTGCATTGGAATCAGCTCACCAATTCATCAGATTCTTACTCCAAAGCTGTTGCTTTGCAAACTATACTTTATAGATCAGGGGTGTCAAACTCAATTTCATTGAGGGCCGCATCAGCATTGCAGTTGCCCTCAGGGGGCCGGGTGGGTGTGGCCTGGGTGGGCATGGCCTACTGGGTGGGCGTGGCTAGAGTGTGTATGGCTTACTGGATGGACGTGGCCAGCTCTACATCATTCGCATCAAGGGTGCCTATGGGGGCCCGGGCAGGAGTGGGACAGATCTGAGGGTCTCTGGCAGAAGGAGGGTCTCTGGGCCAGGGCCAAGGCAGCGGGGGACGTTCCCTCACTGTTTCCAGGATGGTTTTGCGGGCCGCATGAAACCACTTCGCGGGCCGGATCCGGCCCCCGGGCCTTGTGTTTGACATGTCTGTTATAGATGATCGCTGCACGTTCATTTCTCTTGTTCAAATCAAGAGAAAGCTTAGAAAACACCAAGGACCTAGAAAACATCAAGGACCCAACAGCTTACTTTCTTGTAATCCCTTTCTCTCCAATTAATCTTTTCTACAAGGAGAGGGAATGGGAAAAAAAACACAATTCAGGCACGGGACAACACTTACCGTTAATGTGATTATATGACTAAGGGACGTTGCAAAGGCCATTACCTGGTCATAAATGAGCCATAAAGTTGTGTTCTCAGCATAGTAATAACTTCAAATGGGTTAGGTTTAGGCTTCACAGAGTGGTACAAAGCAGCTTGCCTTGTGAGAAGCTCCAAATTCCTGACTCCAAGGGCGAAAATTAATCACCTCCCCCACAAAGCCCCAAACACTTTGGAAGCTCCATCCCAGCCACCCTCACTGCCCTGCCCTGCGTGGTGTCAACTGACCTTCACCATTTTCCTCCTCCCACAAGGTTGCCCAGCCTTGTGCCCTTTATGAAGAAGAAAAAATGCTAAAGCCACTCACTCAGCTACAGTGTCTTAAAATACTTCTTTTGCCATGCTTCTGGGTGGTGCTGGAGCACTGGAGCTGGCTTTATAGTGAAGAAAAGAAAAACAAAGTCGCCCTCTTCCAAAGCTGAACATAGCACCCTTGATTCCAAAAACAAAAGTTGGGTCCCTTTTTTGTATTCTTTGCAAAGGGGCAGGCTGGGCATGACTCCTAACCTCAATAGTTTTAAGAAGTTTTAACTGACTTTTTTGAGTTAAAACTATCACGCTTTTGTAAGTTAAAACTATCTTCCCAGAGATCAGCTTCAATGGAAGAAGCCATTTCCATGTATAAGAATAGTTTCCTTTAACCACCATGTGACTCGCTTAACAAATAGTGTCTTGCTTTACAACCACTGTAAAAACAAGTCTAGTCTTGTCACATTATGCCTCCATTTGTTGTCAGACATTGAAGACTACCTGTACTTTATGGACAATGACATCAACAACTTTAATTATTGGAAAATCCCTCAAAGCATTTAAGATTGTACTGGATTCCATATATTTTCTGGGGAAGAACTACCTAATTCAAATTATAAAGCTACTGATGCCTTAAATCCAAATTTAATCAGGAATGATCTCACCATTGTTTGAACTTTTCTATCTTCAGGCCATCTTTACACACAAGTAAAGGCCAAAAGTTTGTCTTGTCTGATTTATTTATTTATTTATTTATATTTATATTTAAATTTATATACCGCCCTATTATGTGTGAAATAGCCCAAAGATGGTTCAGGACAGCCTCTTTATTACCAATAGAACCATAAAGTCAATCTCACAGTATTCTCAGTATAAATGGAAAAATCTCCTAGACATTCCGGCTAGTAAACAGATGTGGAGTAATTATTTTATACATAAGCACTTTTCCCACAGGTGTCCTTATGGATTGCTACTATGTGCAGGCCCTCAAGCCAACTGTTACTGAAAAGTGATCATGAACACCCAGACTCAGACAAGGAAGCTCAGTAAATGATTTTGGATTACAGATTGTATTTAAACTGTATCTTGCTTGGTTGTGGGACAGATGTTAGAGTTTATGCCAGGTGACAGTAAGTCTCCTCTCTTGATACACTTCATCCTAAATTCAGGAACCTGTTTATTGCTGTTTTATTGTAAAGACAGAAGGTACAAATGAGCAAAATATCTGATTTTTGCAGAACCTAAGTATGTATGGGATATAAATTCTGTATCTTTTCCTCCAGGCTTTTTGAGCGAATGAAAATTTGGCCATACTTTTTAGGCTTAAGACTGTAAGACAAAGTATATGCTCAGTGATAGCATAAAATTTAGGTAAAACATAAGAAACACTGCTTCCTATTTAGCTTCAGCTAATATAGAGTATTAAATACATTGCCTAAAATTATGGAGCAAAGGCAGAATAGAATATTATAAAATAAAGCCTTGATGGTGCTATATCCTAGCAAGAATACTAAAATTGCTATGAACCACATAAAAGCATTAAAAAGTCACAGCTAAAAGAACTTGGGAGGTAGGGCTTGGTAAAATCAGCTGTTCCTAGTTCTCAAACTCACACCTAGACTTGGGGTTGATAAGGAAGTCAGCTTGGCTTCCTAGTCTATAAGCAATAAATTTGAGTTTATTGTGAGCTACCCTTGTACTCCATTGCTGCACCACTCTGCTGGAGGATAAAATGATAAAGTTACTTCCTAAGATAATAAATTTCTAAAAGCAAAAAAAATTAGCACGAAGAACAAGCACGAAAGAGAACTCAGCAAGATTTAATATGTTACGATGCCACAAATATAAAGACGTTTCAAAATGTATATGAATCTTTTTAAAAGGCATGATTTCTTCCTAATACGTAGTCTATTATGATAGAATCATAAATGACAAATGAAAACCCTGTAAGTGCCAGCAGTAAGATTATCTGCTGACACTAGCACATTGTAGGGGAAATTATTAGTGCTCTCTGTCTGGCAGAGGCTGTCTTACAATTCCACTTGAAGCCTCCTCAGAGTATACAAAGTATACAGAGTATACAGAGTATACCAAAAGCAAGTTGCATATCCTAGTAATTTCATGGCAAGAATACATTTGCTGGTGAACCAACTGAAAACACATCAGAATTAACACAGAGATTTATATGACTTCAGGCATTTCTGAGCAACTATCTGTTATGTCTGCATTTTAAGTACGTATCTTCTCATACAGAAGATTAATCTAGTAATATAATCATGAGGGGAAAAAGTGAAGACTTCTTCAATAATAAAATGCAAGTGCAATAACTATATTATGCGTTACCCAGAAAAAGTGTACTATCCGTACTAGTGCTAAATGATTTTTGTAAATTGCAAACTGATAACATTGTTGCATTTAGCTTACTTTAAATACACCTGCAAGAACCCTGGTAAGAATTGAAGTTTGTGAAGCAAGGAAGTAGTACTGTTGTACTTATGGATGACATATTTAGCCATTTTTGAAATCAAAGGTTCGCTCCTCACCCATCTAAGGGTGACGTGGTATTCAAGGGGAGCCTATTTGTCACTAATATTTTATCATTAGGCTCGATGTAGGAATGTAGCTAAAAAACTGCAATTTTCCCCTTTTTTAAAAAAAGAGCTGTTGATCCTTTTATCTCATTTTAGATTTTGAGAGAGAACACTAGAACCTTATTTATGATATAATCAAGACTTTTTCATAAGATTATCTATTTGGATCCATTTTCTCCAACAGCTTTTTTATGATGTTGAAAATTACAGTGTATACCATAACTGATGACAATTACCTTATCTGATATAGGCCACCAAATATATTATAACCAAAGACAGAGTAAAAGAATTATGAAACAAAGCTACACTCATTATATATATTCACCAATAGAATTTTTCCACAGATTAAGTGCATTGAAGTATGTTTTCACAAATTATATACTTAAGTGAAAGATCACTTGCAATCTTAAAGAACCAACTTAATACGGTAATGTTTCTTATTCTACGTTTACAACATCAAAAAAATGTAACAAGGCACAATTCCACATGCATCTTAGCATATCAACAAACTTGACTTCTGATCTTGACTCACAGATGAGTAAAATAAGTACCTGTTTATAAAGTATAAGAAATGCATAATGTTATTCTTGTAATTTGGAAATTGCTTCTGTTTTTATTTTATTGCAAAATACTCAATGCAGATTCTTATCCCAAGCTGTTGCTTTGCAAACTATACTTTATAGATGATCACCACATGTTCATTTCTCTTATTAAATCAAGAGAATAACAATAGATTTATAAAACCAATTTGCATGCATTATCAGAAGAGAGCCAGTGTAATGTAGTGGTTAAAACATCCAATTAAAAACCAGGAGGTAATGACTTCTCGTCCTGTATTAGGCTCCAAATCAACTGTGTGACCTTGGGCCAGTCACTCTCTCAACCCAGAAAAAAAGGTAATGGCAATTATGTTCAAAAGTCTTGCCAAAAAAACTAAAAGGAGTAGAACAGGAACAAAACAAAGTCACAACCTCCTCTCCCCACCAACTAATTCATTTGAGTATTGTATATATATATATTAGCTATTTTGTTGCTTGCCTATTTCTCAAGATATAACAACACACTTGTGTAGTCAACACATTTTCAAAATTCATTAAAATATAATCACAAGCATGTTTTTCAGCCTTTGACAAAAATTCAGTAGAAATTCAGATATTTACATTTAAGATAGGGCTGAATGTTATATAATGTCTAATATTAGAATTTAATATAAATTAAAATTAAGGCAAAACACAAAGAGCATTTTTCCTATTGAAAATTACAAATAACTCTGGCACTCAGCAAGTTATCTTTAATCAATATTTTTCATAACGCAGGCCATGAAGTGCATTTAAAGTATGTTGTAACTATTTTCTGCAAAGAACCATTGGCTATGTATTAATACGAATGGTTACTTCAAAGTCCACTTCAAGTTATATTTTGAAATTTATATGATACTGAAATTTTGAACTTGAACTTTCTTACAAATGATTTTTAAATAAATATACAGCATGCATTCATACATTGCAACAGGTGTAATATCATAGATATCATTTATCTCAAATTACTATTATTTAAGTCTATAAGTGCATATGTTGCCAAATTTAAATGAGGTCAAAAACTACTAAGTATCTATCCCAAGCAAAACTGACGAAAGAACTACATTAAAATTGAAAGAGAATTATAAATCTAGGAAAAGATAAGAACTGATGTTAAAAACTGTTCTGGCATTCAAAAACCCTGAAATAATTTATTTCTTCAGCCTTCTGTAAGACGAGATACAAACTATCACTCACAGTTTCCCTCAGTATCTGTATCTGAGATTATATATAATACAGGTGGATATATTATGAAACAGTGCACTCATCAGCAAAACCAACTGCAATCATAAACCGAGAAATGCTGCAGAAATCCAGTACAATACGTAACATGCTTGCTAAGACAACTGAAAATTAAGCTGATGAAGAAATGCAATATAAAGATGTATACAGCTTCCCACCAGATAACAAGACCAATGTTAGAGGAAAAATAAAAATAAGCCTTCTTACCTCTTGCAAAAAATAGTGTATAAATAACAATGCTAACATAAAACCATGTTTTACCACATTTGAACACATCAACTTATACTGTCCTTCCTCAATCTGATATCCTACCCACAAGGTCTCTCTATATTTACCTCCGGAACCTATCCGCTATTTATAAATAAAGCCCAATAGCATCCTCCCCAGTTTTCTCTCCTCCAGCCCCGGGCCTTCATATATGCCATTTACCAATACAGACCATCATCATTTTCTTTAGCTTGTCTGGACCAGTAAGGACGATGGGTGCTTGGTGGCAATGTTTTGTTTTTTTTCTTAAATCCTAAATTGCCACTGAGCTCCAACTGCGCCTACCCTTAGTGCCAAGCCCGGAATTACAATGACCGAGGCCTCCAATCTGCATGGTCGCAGCAGGGACTGAGAGTTGTACTCCAACGCAACCAGAGAGAGTGGGCAATGGAGAAACCTAACCAGGTATATACCTCACGCTATATTATGTCGTTTAAACGCAGATAATCCAGCTCTCCACCTGCGTTTGGGGTTGCCCGCTTCTTTTCGTAACCACCTCCTCCATTGTTGTTGTTGCCACTACTCTTTCTGCCCTGTGCCTCTGGAAGCCCAGCCCCTGCTTTCTGTCAGCAAGCCACCGCCTCCCAGCCCAGGCTGGCTCAGAGGTTTCTCCACCTACAAACTTGCAGCAGGCAGGAACGCAAAACGGCAGCGGGGAAAAAAAACAAAAAAACAACAACCCCACATTCCTCCACGACCACCACCTACCTCTCCAGCCCTTCCCATCGATACTCCGCCCGCAACCTGAATTGCAGCCCCTGGGGTTGCCCCCCCTTACAACCGCCGCTTCTTCCGGCGGGCCCGACCCCTCGACCTGGGCTCCATCTCGGGGCACAGGTGCAGAGCCTCCCCCTCCAAAAGCAGAAGGGCCCCGCCGTCCCTGGCTGTCCACCCCCCCACTTTGAGCACCGCTTGCCTCGCCTGCGCTCCCTTTCAGCTCGAAGATCGCCCCGCTTTCTTCTCTCTTTTTTTTCTCTCCCCCGGCTCTAGACGGAGCCACGTCCGTCTAACACAGGGGTCGGCAACCTCGGCTCTTTTATGACTCGTGGACTTCAACTCCCAGAATTCCTGAGCCAGCGTAGCTGGCTCAGGAATTCTGGGAGTTGAAGTCCACGAGTCATAAAAGAGCCGAGGTTGCCTACCCCTGGTCTAACACTTCCAGCCCGGCCGATCCCATTGTCTCCCTTCGCTCCGGGCCCTCCCAGCACCCGTGAATCGCTTGCTCCCCGCGTAGTCGCGGCTTTCCCTTTAGTTCTCGCCCGACCTTCGTAGCCGCGCTGGGTCGGGCTCCGCCGAGTCGCCCCAGACGTTCCTCCGCTCCGCACCTGGGCCCAAACCTCCCTCTCCGCCTCCCGCAATGGCTTGGCGTCCCCAACTCGCCTCCCGTCCTCCCCAAGCAGTGAATCCGCCAGACTCTCCCCGCCTCCCAGTCCTTCCGACAGCCTTACCCTACCCGACTGCCTTCTCCGGCGTTTCCTCCCTGCCTCGCTCGCACAGCTTCACATGCCAGCCGCAGCCCGGAGAGCTACTCCCTTCGGCTTACGCGCCTAGCGCAGGCCTCTTTCTCATTGCCCAACCCCTCCTTTAGCAAGGAGACTCCGCTTTTTCCTGCCGGCCACCGTCGTCGCGTACCAAGCCACTCGTCACGGGGCTCCCTGCCCACAGACCTCCACGGAACCATAGAGAGCGAGGGCGGCCGGAGAAGCCGCGAGCCGGGTTTTAAAAGCCGGGCGCCGCCATATTGGCTAGGGGCGGGAGAGGCTTACAGTAAATTGCTAGTGGAAACGGACGAGCGCAACTGCGGAGATTACAAAGGGAAAACGGCAAAAAAAAAAAAAGAGAGACCGGCAGTGGACGGTAAATGTATGTGTGGCGGAACATTTTTACTAGAAATAGTGGCAAACGTGGAAAGTCATAACAAATATCTCTCGACTGTCACCTGAAGATCAACCGAACGCCAAAATGCTGCGATTTTCTCCCTTGGGTCCTCCTTCGCGCACAACGCCGCGAAGATGGTCATGCCAAATGCAAACTAATAAACGACCTCGGCTCGCACAGAAAAGGCCATAGCAGGGCGCCCTCCCTCCTCGTAGCCAGGTTTGGTAGGACCGGGCATTTAATCGAGCCGGGGCTCCCGAGCGCCATGTTAGGCGGAGCGAACAGCATAGCTTCGCCTTTATGCTGGATTCGGCGCCCGTAAAAAAAGGGCGCCGCTGCAAAGTTCAGCTCGGATCGGGCTTCCTAAATGCGCAGAGGTCGCAGCTCTCCCTTCCACTCGAGTATAGATAGTCCTCGATTTACGATCACAGTGGAACCTAAAGGTTCTGTTACTGAGACATGTTAAGTGGATTTTGCCCTATTTTACGACTGCCAGCAGTTGTTAAGTGAATCAGTGCAGTTGATAAGTTAGTAAACCTGTCGTTAAGTGAATCTGGCTTCCCTATTGCTTTGCTTGACAGAAAGTCGCAAAAGGTGATCACATGACCTTGGGACAAAGTAACAGTCGTAAATATGAACCAATTGCCAAGCATCTGAATTTTGATCACAAGATCATAAGAGAATGTTGCAATGGTTGTAACTAAAAAATGGTCATAAGTCATATTTATCAGTGATGTTGTAACTTTGGTCACTAAGCAAACTGTTGTAAGTCAACTACCTCTATGACTCTACTAAACATTTCTCTTTACATGCGATTTATCGCCACAACACTTAAGAAGGCCACAACCACTGTTTTTATCAGGGTTTCTTGTGCTCATAAGTGTTTGTTATACTAATGTTTTGTATGCATGGTTTTTCTTAGTACAGGACTGTAATAATAACCGCCACAGTGTACTGCTGCAAGACTCTTTAACAAATAAATGAAGCTGCAAAGGAAATATGTTGTTCTTTCATTGATTTTCCAAAAGTGTAGGGTACAGCAAATAATCTTGGATTGTATATGTTGATTAGCATTTTTCTTCTGATCTTCTTGAATTGTGAAATGTTTTGCTCAAGTATGGAGTTATACATTGGTTGTTGGATGCAAAAAAAGCGTTCGGTGATAGAAGTAAAACATATGATAATAAATGCAGTATTTCGTGAATGGTCAATACCAAGCAGGGAATACTGTAAACAAAGTTAGGTAATCTCTTGGTTGTTTAATGGGAAAATGTGCAGGAATGCTTGCGGTAATGTTTGGGAGCAGATAGTATGTTGGTAGAGATTTGCTACATAGATGGTACAGTATCTGCAACACTTCTGAATTTGAAAGATAAATGTGTCAAACACATATTTCATGGCAAATGGCAAGTTACACATAAATGCTGAATACGTAGAGCAAGCAGCATATTATAGTTTGGAGCCTAGATAGCAAAATAGTAAGATGAAAAATAATGGAATAAGATATAGTATGCAGTTTGTAGTGAAAAATGAATGGTGAAAGAAAGAAATCTGAATGTGTATAAAAATGCTTTAGCCTGCTTTGTTATATGGAAATGAGAGTTCAGTATGTCAGGGCATATATAAAAGTATATTGAATGTATGGGGAATGTTATAAATGTAGGCAGATAAATGTGGGCAGATAGTATCATGAATGAATAAATTGAATACAAAAATGAGTTACTACAGGTAGTCCAGCACTTACAAACACACTGAACTCAAAATTTCTGTTACTAAGCAAGACGTTGTTAAGGGAGTTTTATCCCATTTTATGACATTTCTTGCCACAGTTAATCATCGCAGCTATTAAGTTAGTAACACAGTTGTTAAGTGAATCCAGCTTTCCCATTGACTTTGTCAGAAGTTTGGAAAAGATGATCACATGACTCCAGGACATTGCAACCATCATAAATAAATGCCAGTTGCCAAGTATTCAAATTTTGATCATGTAATTGTGGGGATGCTGTATAAGTGTGAAAAATGGTCATAAGTTATTTTTCAAGTGTCTTTGTAACTTGGAACAGTCACTAAACGAATGGTTGTAAGTAAAGTACTACCTGTAGTCCAAAATAAATTATATTGAGGTGCTTTGGCCGTATAGCAATAGCACTTTGACTTATATACTGTTTCATAGTGCTTTACCTCTCTAAGCAATTTAGAGTCAACATATATAAAAAGATTGAACAAAGTCTGAATCACAAAACAAATATGTGAAGGAAGAATGGATGAAAAGTTATGAGAACAAAAGGCAGAAACTAGGTTTTTGTCATTTCTTATGTTTATGTTATGGTAATTGCTATTTTTGGAGCTGTTAGGGATAGGTTTAGGGAATTTCTGGAGCAGTGCAGGATACAAATCTTAATAAATAACATAGCAGTAGAAGCAATGTTAGCAAAGATTGCTAAATTGCAATTATAAATGCACTTCTAAAAATCATTCAAACTTAATCCTACCTAAATTTGTATAGAATTGCACAATCTTCAAAGTATGTGATGATACATAGATAACTATTGTATCTGAAGCCACAAGAGGTCAGGCTGCAGATACATCAGAGCTTATATAGGCAGGGAAAATATATAAGGTGTCAATTCCACAACAAAATTAGCTGAAACCATTTCCCCTTCCTTTTCAGTTGCCACAGACTCGGGAGGAGGGAGATGAGTTTTATCTTAGCCATAACAATACATTGTACTGTGGGAACCAAGGTCATTGCTAGCTGCATTTTGGTGGGCTGCACAAGTAGTTAATTGGGGAATGTGATTTATGACATGCTACAGGGATGGGAAGTTTCACTTGTAACTTTGTAACCTTGGAGGGGGAGGTGTTTCAGTTTTGGGTTCACTTTTGACCCTGCTGATATTTTGTAGCCAAATAAATATGTTCTTTAAGAAAGCTTTAGCCTTGGAGTTCTTTTTACTGGTCTCATCTATCGGAACCATGACATAAGGAATGTAAAATAATTGTTTTTCTGCCTGCAGAGTATGTCAAATGATTTAGAGTCACTTAGCAAGCTTTTTATAAATTAGGGCTTTGGATAAAGCCAGAAAGAATTACTAATTTTGGGAATTCTTGATGTTTGAGAATGGGTGGATCTAAATATCTCCTAACAGTGATCTTTAAAGAAATGTACTCTTATTATTCAGAAATGCAAATAAGCTATTTCAAATTCATTTTAATAAATAATTTGCAAAAATAAATATATATCTCAAAATATATCTTTTTTAACATTCCATTTTTTATCCATTTGGAAAAAAACTTCATTTTCTAGGATGAAGCAAATAAGCAATTGTCATCCAAAGAATTATTATACATTGCCATAACATTGTTCCAGGAGTTCTTAATGTAGTGACAGCTCTTCAGCAGATCTGGGTGTAGATTTTGTGTGTGTGTGTGTGTGTCCTTATGTGTGCCTACATTGTGTTTTTGCATGGAAAGAAAAAAATGTTTTATCAGATATTATCAAATGTAAAATATTATTAAGTATTAATGCTAGTGCCTTTGGACCCAATTCCTTAAAAGATCACTTCCTCCAGTACAACTCAACACTAAAATCAGGAAGGCTCTTAGTTTCTCATACATTTCTCTGTTTCACACTGCTCAGTCATAGTACTCCCATTATGTAATACTCTCTTAAAAGAACTTTGACCCCAAAGTTCCCTCTTTTTTAAGAAAACAATTTAAAATGTGCTATACACCCGGGTTTTTGTAGATTAAGATTGTCAGTTAGATTTTCTCCTCTAATACCATTTTTAACGCCCCTTATTTTGTTTGTTGATTTTAAAAATTGTTGGTTTAATATTTTAATATTTTCAGAAAATGTATTTGTTTAGAACATTTTATGAGGGATGAATTTTCTAAATAATATAGTATGCTTTTTTCTCTTTTGTGTTCTTTTTCTTGATATGAGTAATATAAAAAAGTTAAATAAAGGAAATGTTTTAGATATTAAAATGTGACTGAATTTAAGATAATTATAATGGATTAAAAAAATGCTTTGAATAAGTGGGCTTGCTGATTGTCTACCCAGCATTCTAATCATGTGAGCCACTGTATTTATTATGCCACAGGTGATTAGAATGCTACAAATAAATAGCACTAATGAAGGAAATAAATAGCACTAATGAAGGAAAATATTTGTAGCTCAGGGTTGAAATGAGGGGTCATTAGTGCTCTCTGAACTTGATTGTTTTTTTTTGCAGACATTTCATTACCCAAATTAGGTAACATCATTAGACTAGCACTGATTAAAAAAAAAACAACCAATCTCATAGAGAGCAAGCAGCAAGACCCCTCACAAATGTTGACTGTTGAAACTGGAACAGATTTTACCATTCCTTCTCAACCAGTCCTTTTGATTTCCATCCTGGATGTGGGAGAAGAAAAGCTTGCTCCTCAGTTCGGCCCTTCCTCTACTGTACAGACTGGTAGAAGGATGTTTACTGTTATTGCCTACTCAGAAACTCTGCGTAACACAATCTCAGTAATTTTAAAAAGAAATTGCCCACTATTACTGGGGACTCCATATAGTCTGGTATGCATCAAATAAACAGTATCTGAACTCTGACAGTTTGCAGACAACATTTTTACTGGAAATATTGAGAGTTTAAGATATATACCAGGATCTAAAACTGGAAAAAAAATCTGGAGAAATGTCATTGTCTAGTGTACTTAAGAATCTTTGTTAAGAGCTAGCAAAAAAAACCTTTTGCATGACTTACTGGGGAAATTGCAATGAAATTTAGAGGCACCTCCAGAAGTTCCTTTGACATAGCTAAAGTATTATGTTTTCGTTGCCATAAATAAAATATAGCTTTTAAAGTACAGAAATATTGTTGGAACAACTTTTAAGAACGTTTAAATTTTATGGCAAGTGGGTGTTGGCACTGTTGCTTAATGTTATATTCTCTTGAGTTTACCACCAACTGAACAAAGAGAGGAAATAAATATTTGACCTCACCCTTTTCCAAGTTGCCTTAGAACTCCCAAAAATGATTTTGTGGGCAACTTCAAAAGTAAAATGGAATCATTCTGAACTGAATGGACACTGCTAGGGAGGAAAAATAGTCAGATTTCTATCATTGGCCTTATCAAATAATTTGTCTGAGGAAACAGACAAAAAAGTGATATTAAAAGAGAGTTGATTGTTTTAATTTATTATATTTGTAATTACTGAGTATATGAATTTGAATGTTTGGATTGTTTTGACCTAGATGTCAATTGCCTTATGGCATTACTATTTAATCTAATACTGATGGAAGAATATCTGATGAATTATTAACATAACAATTATTAACTTGATTTTTATTTTGGATTTAGCAATAGCTAAATTATAGCTATATACTACTTCACAGTGCTTTACAGCCATCTCTAAGTGGTTTACAGAGTCAGCATATTGCCCCCAACAATCTGGGTCATCATTTTACCGACTTTGGAAGGATGGAAGGCTGAGTTGAACTGCCGGCAGTTGGCAGTCGGCAATCAGCAGAATTAGCCTGCAATACTGCATTCTAACCATTGCGCCACCATATATAGTCCAAAACCATAATTTACATAGGACAGCAAAATATAAATTTTTGTCTAAAAATGAAAACTGAAACAGCAACATATTTTGGGATAATGCAGAACCAAAAAAAATATCAGTTCTAAGATAGAAACAATGCTGTAGATGATTATGTAAGCATTTAATGCTTGTTTTAATAGAATGCTAAATTTTACTTTGGATCTGGCTATGTCATTTGAAAGATACTTTTAACATAAAACAGAACCCAAGCTGGATTCTTGGGCAAGCTTCCTGTAGCAGAGTGTTCTTAATTCGGCAGGCAGTTGATCAGCATTCAAGCATATTGTAAGGCTTGGCAGCAAGTTAATTCCTTTTCAAAGAACTCCCTTTAGTTGGGTTCATTTAAACAAAGATTAAAAATGAGTACTTTCATTATTTAAGAAGCTTATTACTAATCCTAGGCTTCTTGGGCAAAATGTAGGTTTTGACCAAAATAAATTTAGTGCAGTACTGTACATAGAGGGCTTACTGAATTATAGGGTGGTTTTATCTGTCTGCATTTGAAAGAGGTTTCCCCACTTCCTCTCCGTTTTACTAGATTTTACTAGATATAGTTAGACTTCTCTGGCATGCTAGAATGACTTTAGGTATGAAAGTTACAAGCAATTGCCTTCTCCTACTTTTAACGCCTTCTATATTGAATGTATTTAATATATTTCTATACCATATCCATTATTATACACCTTAAAGTAGAATGATTAAAGTATAATTATGAACATGTCAGGTTAAAAACTACAAAATATTATTTGTAATTATAGAACATATTTAAAATAAATATATACCAGGATTATGACATTTTATAGCAGTTTATGACATTTTTGTGGCAAGCAACAATGAAAGATAAGCCCTCTGGAGTATACTCTTTCTGGCTGGTGAGGTTGCATGCTCCATACCCATTTCTGTGGGTGTAGGGAGAAGCAAGAGCAAAGTAGACAGATGGTCTACACTAGACAGAGACAAAGAGGGAAGAAAGAGGAGAATATCTGTGGCCCAGAACAATAGAAAGCTCCCACTCATTGTACATAGCAGGAGAGCGAATGCCAGAATCACAGCAGAAGGTTGCCTGTCATAATGAGAAACTCAATCCTCTCTAGGGACATAGTTGAACAGTGCTGGCAGCACTGTGACATTCATTGGGCTCATCACAGCCACTGAGGCCAACAACTCGCAGCTAAGAAGAAAGCAAGTTCTGCCACAAGGGAGACAAACGATGGCTACATTCCTTGCCCTGTATCAAGGCACTACCACAGCTAGACCCAAGAAGAGCACCTGCTCTTTCCCAGTTGCCTGTTCCCCCTGGCACCATAGCTTCTCCTTGTCTGGAAAGACTGGATTGTTGTAATTTTTAGGCTAATGAATTAATTACACAGCATTCACGGCCACAACCCCACGCTAAAATACAGAGGTTATCAATGAAATTATTTATGTGGACTCTTAGTTTGAGTCTGGATTTTTAAATTCTATGATTCATACAAATATTGAAAACTCATGCAGATTAATATAACTTTTTTCTTTAATTTCTTTTGAAAACATGGGAGTTGGTCCCAGGCCCAGATTAAGGTTCATTATTTGTTCGATTTTTCCTGGGCTCCAAGATCACTGCAGATGGGGACTGCAGCCAAGAAATTAAAAGACACTTGCTCCTGGGGAGGAAAGCCATGGCAAATCTAGACAGCACACTAAAAAGCACAGACCTCACCCTGCCAACAAAAGTGCATATAGTCAAGGCTATGGTCTTCCCAGTTGCAATGTATGGCAGTGAAAGTTGGACGATAAGAAAGGCTGAGCACCAAACAATTGAGGCCTTTGAACTATGGTGCTGGAGAAGACTCCTGCGAGTCCCTTGGACTGCAAGGCGATCGTCCTAGAGGAGATCAACCCTGACTGCTCTTTAGAAGGCCAGATCCTAAAGTTGAAACTCAAATACTTTGGCCACCTAATGAGAAGGAAGGACACACTGGAGAAGAGCCTAATGCTGGGAAAGATTGAGGGCAAGAGATGAAGGGGACGACAGAGAATGAGGTGGCTGGATGGAATCACTGAAGCAGTAGGCATGAGCTTAAACGGACTCCAGAAGATGGTAGAGGACAGGAAGGCCTGGAAGAACGTTGTCCATGGGGTCGCGATGGGTCAGACACGACTTTGCAAATAACAACAACATTTGTTCAATGGCCAGTTTTTTGATATTTTGTTCTATAATATTTTGGTCTGTGATATTTAATATTATCTTTGGTCTAGTTTTGTACCTCATTCATTGGAGTTCGGCTGCCAACAATTTTAAATAAATACTATTCATGAAGATTATATAAACATTTTGTTTTACACTATTTTTATTATTTTATATTTTTTGCCATAAAGATGAGAAATAAATTGATCTGCACAATTCAATTCCTTAACACTAGAAACATTTTTCATAGCATAAATCTGTGCATCTCTGTTGAGTTCAGAGATACTTTCTACCAAGCAAATATGCAAACGACTTCAGCCTAGCATTTTTTATCCTTATACTTGCAGGTATATGAAAAAGGGGGCTGGGTTTGTTAAGTAAAACTAAGACTTTAAAATGGAACAGATTCAGAATTATATCATTCACACTTCTCTCAGCTAAATTATAAACTAGGAGACTATATTAATTTGGCCATCTTGGACATGAACTGTTTACATATCTTGAATTGACCTATTTTCTACAAATGTTTTCAGGAAAACAAACCCTCAAGTTATTACATTACAGTCCTCTTCTGATTAATTCCTAATGGTTTCTAAATGTCTCTTAATTATATCTATTAAATCAGATTGAAAGGCTTCATTTACTAGACAACAGTCAAAATGCATATAGGATAGCTTTTCATACACAAAAGCAATTACTGGTGTGATAGTATTAGTAAGTAATCGTGTTTTACTGCACTTCTGCAGTAAAATGCCTGCAATGTGCTTATCTCTCTAAAAAAGATCAAGGGTCAGAGCTATAATTGCAAGGTGGACAGTTATATAAAACTATGTATTTTTCCCCTCCACACTTTGGTAAGAGGATATTAGGAAAAACAAGACTACAAAGAGAGAGGGAGTAAGCACTCCTTGCTTTAAATTTACCCATAATGTAGCCCCAAACAAGTAGCTTGTAGGGTTGTGCAAAGTTCCAGATACAAAGAGCAAAATTAGATTTGGAAGATAAGCAGATACAGTAACCTGTCACGGACACCCTAAAGCAGTTTCATCTTTTTCAGGTTACCGTATATTTTGTTTTAAGGTAGTGTGTTTGCTTTTGCCTATTTCCATTTATATTTTATTCTTCAAATTACAAGCTTACAATACCATTGTAGATAGGAAGAAAAAAAAGTTGCTTGCTTTTGTTTCATTTGAACTGAAATAATTCATTCAAGCTACTTTTCTACAACACGTAGTAAAATATTTGCTGCTTGAAAGCAAGTAAGTATAACCTGCTTCCTTGCTCATTGTTCCTTCTAAAGTGAGAAAACGAAAAGTATGAATTCTAAAAAGGTTTCCGAGATGTTAACTAATTAATATGAAATATAAATCTCTTTACAGACATGGTCACTAAATGGCCCTTTAAAAATGTTGATAGATCGTTAGATCTGTCCATTTCCAAGCACAGAATTAAAAGAGAAAGCCAATAACAAACAATCTAATAACAGAATAATAGCACCACAGAGTAATCTAAATCGGTGCTTTTTAAAACTTTGCAATTTTAAGACGTGTGGACTTCCAACTCCGTTTCCCAGCCAGCATGTTGAGTCCACTTATCTTACAGTGGCCAGGTTTGAAGAACACCGATCAAATTCAAACTACAAAGCACAAATCACCCCGTTGTGTTGCCTTTAACTTTCTCTTTTGTAAGATAAACCTCTCCAGCTTGGGCAGGCATTTTCTGAATTCGCTCCCGCTTCCCCACGTCTATAATCAATAAGGCGATACTCGAACTCAACCTGGTACTCCAATAGCGCTGCAATCATCACAAAGTAGAACAAAACGCGGTCTTCTCGCGCCGTGCGTTCCTCTCTCCCCCTTTCAGTCATCGGTTGGGCTCATCTGTTGCTAAGAGTAACCAAGCTTTTTTTCCCCTTATTAGCCAATATGGCGGCGCCCTGTCTAGAATTTGGCCGCGCCGCTGCTTTAGCTCTCTATCGTTCCCGTGCTGGGCAAGGAGCGCGGTGACGGGTGGTTCCTTTGACGGCGGTCGGTAGGAAAAGGAATATTCGCGAAGTGCGGGGCTCGCTGGCTGCGGTTAATGATTTTGGGAAGGTTTCCAAAGCTGAGCCCGGAGGGAAAAGACAGTAAGGCGGACCAAGAATCGCGGAATGAGATAAGGCAGGGGGTCTTCAAACTTGGCCCTTTTATGACTTGTGGACTTCAACTCCCAGAATTCCTCAGCCAGCTTTGCTGGCTGAGGAATTCTGGGAGTTGAAGTCCACAAGTCATAAAAGGGCCAAGTTTGAAGACCCCTGAGATAAGGGAACAAGAACGAAGAAAGGGGGGGGGAGGCGATGGCAGCACTTTGCTGCCTTTGAAATAAGAGGTTTTCTTCTTTCCCCGCCAAAAGGGAGCTCAAAGACCGGAGCCGGAAAAATTGTGGGGAGAAGGAACCCCAAGGCGCAAGTTCAGGCCGTGGGTAAAGGGGCCGAAGAAAGTGTTTTGCGTTTCTGGCTAAGCTTGAAACCACGTTTCTTAGGCATTTGGATTGTGCCATTTGTGAGAGATGAGATGAGACGCCAGGCCCCCATTGATTAATCAGAACCTTTTTTGTAAAGTTCCGAATCATTGAATTTAGTTAAGAACGGTACTAAGTTGAACGGCTAATACCATTTCTCTTTACAGAAACTTCCTTTATTTGTAATGAGCCTACCTTGTCACTTTCGGAATGTCTGAATCAAAGTTTCGGGAGGTTTTGCCCAAGCACGGTAAGCAGCATTACTTAAGAATGCAAAAAAAGCAAAATCCACCTTAATGTTTTCCAGGGTCCTCTGTAAGAATTCTGCACTTATTTTTACTTTAAATTAAGGGAGGGTGGGGTCTTATGTGATGGGTTTTTAAATATTGTAAGCTATCCAGAATCACCTGTGTGAGTTGGGAAGCTGTAAAAATTAGTTTAATAAAGTCACAAAGTACAGATAACTAGTTTTACACTAATTTACCATTCTATATTATATATATGAAAAATACACTCATACACCTTTCCTTACTAGGAATAATATCATTACCTTTTAAAGTAGTCTGCTGACTTTGTAAACCAATTAGGGCTGTAAAGCACTGTGAAGCGGTATATAAGTCTATGTGGCAAAGATGTGAGCCTATTTCAGACTAAAGATCAGTGATTTTGCTCAAATAGCAACATTCACCAACTAGAACTTGATTTAGACCAAGATAGCCAAAGGTAGATTGGATGATTTCCATTTCCCAAATTATCAGTTACAGAAACAAGTTTATTTTTTCCCTTTTGCCCTAAAGCAGCAGTCCCCAACCTTTCCAGTCTGTGGACTTCTGCCTTTTAAATAACCTCTTTCTGAAATAGATTTTGCCAGCTAAAATGCTGTGATTCCATTTTGAAAGTGAAGTTGGAAAGTATCAAATTTGAAATGTTAATGTGTAAAATTGTCTCATATGAAAAATCATCTCCTGTTTTGCAGTATTTACGTATACCCTGATATACACACAGATGATTTTATTGGGATCCAAATAGGAACTGTAATACATGAATCTGTTTAATTGATATATATGAATTTATTCTTTGACATTATTAGACATTCTATTTTTATTGTTTTAGGCATGTTGGCAGTAGAAGATGTAACTACCATGGTGATGTGCAAGCCCAAACTGCTGCCATTAAAATCTGTTACTTTGGAAAAACTTGAGAAAATGCAACGTGAAGCACAAGAAATTATTCAACAACAGGAACAAGCTGCACAGCAGTGTTCAACATCTGCTCTTGATCAATGAGAAACCTACATGATGTTTGCAATAGTGGTGAATACATGATGTTCCTACTCGTCTATATTAGTGTATATAGCAATGCAATGGGTGAAGTCTTTTTATCAAATGCATTTTAGATAAATGTCTACATGTTTGTGTTATAATTTTGTAAATAATGTCTGGAAAATAGTAGCAAAGTTACATTCACCTTCTTGCTTTACAAGCTGCATATCTTGTTATAGTATTAGTGGAATTTCTAAATAAACGATTATGCTACCAAGGTTTCCTATATTCTGAACCATAAAGAGATTTCTTGATTTTGACTTTGTGTTACTTGAATGCAGCTCTTAAATCATGACTTACTGCATCATGTAACCAGATTTAGAAAGTTCAAGAGATTGTTATTAGAGAACTTATGATGTATTTAATATTCATCTGGAATGTCGTCGTCACAAGACACAAACTATGCAATGGAAATAAAAATGCACTACTCATTGTGCATAAAGAGAGTAAGAGGGTGCTTTAGAAAGACTAGTCAGTCCCCACTTACAATGATTGTAATTAAATTAGCTAGTAGGATTTCAGCATTCAGGTCTGAATATAGCAAAAGTATTTCTAAAATGCGAACATACTGCAGGAACATCAAATGCTACTGAAATTTATTAGTGGAAAAGGGAGTGGTATGCTTTCCAGAGGCGTTCTCTTCCCAAATCCAGTCTTAAACCTCTAAACTTTCAACCCCAACCCTTCTGGCATGTTACTAGAAGAATTTTTATGGCTCTACAACTGCTCAGATTAGTAAATTGCAGCCTCAGGCAAAGGGAAAGTTGCTCCTAACATTTATGAAAAAACAGGAATATCAGCAACTGTATAGGATTAGTCTCAATGGAACCTAGTTTACAACATACACCCACATACTAAAGATACGTAAAAAAGGAAGAATATATTTATACATGCATTGTGCTTGTTTATTCCCAAGTTTAGTTCACTGATGAAATCAAGTAATATACGAACATGTAGCTCCTTTTGGGACCAAGGTGAGATTTAGATATAATTTTAAATGCAAATCAACATGTACTTTTAGAAGTTAAGAATCTGCTCCACAAATTTATTTTACAATACATTCTGTCATAACTGCCCTTTTTCCAGTCCTATAGAAAAAGAATAGATGTTCCAGCTACCATTTGCTGAACTAAAGACCAAGATCATCTCCTGAAAAATATGTTTTGATCATACTAAACTTCTTAGCTCCTTTAAAACAAATAACTTTTTTTTCTGTCTTTGTAGCAGCAAAATAGAGCTCTAGCAGCTTAATATAACCCATTGTTTTCAATAAACCAGTGATTTTATCACAAAATTCTGTCCTCAGGAAGGAAGGAATGGCAGGCAGGCATTAATGCAAAACATGGAATGATTGGATTGAATTTATGGCACTTAAAAGTGCCATAAATTTGCCTTGTTCTGCAAATTTCATAGATGGGGTTATTTTTTCTGTCCAACCATTGGTTCAGAGAAATGAAAGTTGGAAGATTTCTTGCATGAACACAAGTTTATATAACCATCAGAAATTATTAGTGCCCCAAACAAGTGCATCTTTTAAAAATAAATGAACTGTGTTAAGCAACTATTACTATAGAATATATACACATATATTCCCTTTAAACATCTACAGCTGCAAGAGTTCATTCACATATTCAGTAGCTCTCAGACTTCAGGCGTCCTCCATCTCCTTCACTTACAAAGCGTTTCCTTCCCCTAAAATAAAATACAGATATCATTTCAGCAACTCCACTATTCTTTTAGTTGGCTGGAGAGTTATCTTATCAATCTGGGAAAATTATACATTAAGTAAACATCTGATCAAGTGTATATCAGCTACATACAGACATTAATTACCAGATTTTCTGCTTGTAAAATTAAGATTGGTGAGAGGAAATAAATAGCTGATACCATCATTAAGCTATGAAGAAACTCTTTCAAACATGATTAAGGCTAAACATAGATCCCAGAAGAAACACTTTTCTTCATAACCAATGAAAATCAGAATAGGTTTTTTTTTATTTATTTTAATCCCATTTATATCCTGCCCTTCTCCGAAGACTCAGGGCGGCTTACAATTTAAGCACAAACCAATGTGCTTAGCAGTAGCCTTCATTCTATGTATATGCCTGCTTATTAGGGCTTTTGCCCCCCCCCCCAAGTGGCATTATTACAAAGTCAGCTTATTGCCCCCAACAATCTGGGTCCTCATTTTACCTACCTCGGAAGGATGGAAGGCTGAGTCAACCTTGAGCCTGGTGGGATGCGAACCTGCACTAATTGCAGGAAGCTGGTGTTACTTAAGGAGGCTTTAGCCCACTGCTCCACCAAGGCTCTTCAAATAAATAAAATAATCTTTAATAAATAAAAATTGAATTTATCCTTAATTTAATTACAAAATATTTCAGAAATGGCAAAAAATGTGGCTGAGCTGAGAACAGAATCTGGCAATATGTCTAAGTCTTGAAAAAATAAATAAATTTAAATGCAAATGTAAAAAATTTAGTATCCCTAATGGTTTGAATAAGTGAGACTTTAGCTATTATCTACACATGCCTAGCTGCAACCTAGCAGTACGGATAAAGTATTAATCCAAATAAAAGCAAACTATGAAAAATTCAATATGGAAAATAAAACTCTGCCTATTTTGTAGAAAATGCAGGGTTACTATATGTCACTGAACAACAGTAATAAGAGTTTTGTATGGTGCTTAGAAATTTGTATGGTGCTGGTATTTCAGCAACAGTATGTCATTAGATATTTATAAAGACATCAACATGTCATTAGGTAGTCTTAAAAATGGTTTTGTAGACAGTTTTAAGCAACTTAATTTTGGACATTAAAATTGGCCATTACCAACAAAATATGGGCAAGCCTACATTATAGACATTTAAATATTAGCTTTAAAAGAAGCTATTAAAATTTGAGACATTCACCTGAATAACTGAGTATGCAATTTACTTATTAGTTATTTCTGAAACACATGAACATAAATATACACACATACACTTAAATGTTTACCTGGAAGGACAAAGATCCCTTAATGGTTTTGAAATTATTCCAGCACTAAAGCATTCCTCTACAAATCGCTCAAGTACAGAATATGAATGTGGAACATCAAGATTAATGTCTGGGATTTCATTATAAACACGTTCATAGCCCTGCAACATCAATATTAGATGGAAATATTTATTTCAGAGTGATTCTATATAGAGTCAATCTTTGTTACCTTTAAATTTTCATTTCAATAAATAAAAGTTCTAAAACAGAGCATTTTCAGATAAATAGATGAAGTAGCAAATAAAGGCAAAGGTCTCTTCCCAATCAAAATAAACTTATATGTTCTGACATTGATCTTCTGCGAAGCAGTTTCCATTATGTAACAAAATCAACATTTTGTGTTATCTAATCTTAATTTGGAAGGGACGCAGTGGCTCAGTGGGTTAGGACGCTGAGCTTGTCGATCAGAAGGTCGGCAGTTTGGCGGGTCAAATCCCAAGTGCCGCGTAACAGAGTGAGCGCCTGTTACTCGTCCCAGCTTCTGCCAACCTAGCAGTTCGAAAGCACGCAAAAATGCAAGTAGAAAAATAGGGACCACTATGGTGGGAAGGTAACAGCGTTCCGTGCGCCTTTGGCATCTAGTCATGCTGGCCACATGACCACGGAGACGTCCTTGGACAAGCGCTGGCTCTTCGGCTTTGAAACGGAGATGAGCACTGGCCCCTAGAGTTGGAAACGACTAGCACGCATGTGCGGGGGAACCTTTACTTTTTTAATCTTAATTTAGAGCACAAAAATTAATGTCACTTGGTGAATACAAATAAAGGCAATCTACTTATCAAATATTAATATTAAAATATTAATGGGTAATACTTGGGAATGTATAATGCACATTTACTCTTTTCATTTGGTCCGTAGTGATGACAGCAGATCTCCAGAGGGATTTCAACAAACTGAGCATCATTTTAAAGTTTGTTTCTCCAGTTGATTCCAAAACCATCACAACTGCCTAAAATGTAAAGTCAACGTTAATTTTTAATTACAATGGTAAAAAATATGCACTACAGAATGGGCCCTATCTATTGCATTAGGGTCAAAAAGAGACTAGAATCCAAGAGGCTGGTGCTATTCAATTACAACTTTGTTACTCAGGTTCGCTTTTTGCAAAAATTTGCTTCGTATATAAAATATACACATTTAAAATATATAAAACAACTCAGGCAAGATTGCTGTTGTGTCACATTCACCAGTCCACTTAGAATATGTCAACATTACTGTCAGCTGGCCTCCATGATTTCAGGTAGTAGGTCTTTCCATCTTACTTGCAGATACCAGAGGCTAAAATCTAGGATATTCAGCATTCTTAAGAGTTTGAGTTTAGAGTTTGAATGAGCTTCGAGAGGACCAATTACTGCAGAAAGGAACTTATTTAAAATGTACTGTTTATTAAAATAAGCTCTTAAAATAGTATTGTGTAGCCTAGGTTGCTTGACAACCATTACAGATAATATAATTGTATAAACTACATACAGGAAGTCGTAATATTTCCTGTATATTGGCATTTTTTGATTACTAAACAATTGGTGCCAATTTTTGTTTTATTCCTGCCTTACTTCATATACAAGTTCATGGTGAAAATGGGGTACTTCTAACTCTTGAAGACAACGTTCCGCTTCAGAAACATCTCCTGAAAGAAGGTACTCCTTCAACAGCATATCAATCTATTAAATTAAAAAGATAACACTGTATTAGGCTAAAAACTAGGGTTAAAAAAACAATCAAAATGCAAACAGCACATAGCAATATTTACACATTTATTATACAAATACCCTCACACAGTCTATAACAAAAAAAATGATTTTTTTTTTAAAAATTATGTTTAGGCTGTAGTTTTCTATTTTCTTTGAATTTCTCATTTTCAACTTGCAAACTAATAAATACACAGGGCATACTAATAAAAGTCAGATCTCACAGACAGTCACTGTTTTATTAATATCATTATTTTATTAATATATTTTATGAACATTCGTAGAAAATGTTATTGTAATGTTCAAAGATAATGCATCAATGAACAATCAAGTGTTCAGAAGAAAACAGCAAGCAATTCAAATATTTAATGTATTTTTGTGTGATAAATTGCCTATAGGCATATCATGACTTTTGATATACCGTATATATTTGTCAGATCTGACTTTAGAGTTAGGAACCATTAGGCACAAACACACCATGCCAATCCTTGATTGGTTGCACCATTACAAGTTATAAGATTACTTCATGCAACATCACAAATACATGCTGTGCTCTTTCTCTACCACCCAATTCACAGCAAGCAGCACAGAACTATTGCTGCTTCTTCTGCTTACTTTTCTTCTTAAAGCTGCAGAAACAGTAAAATTTAACAAAGAAAAAAAGTCTGTAACAATTCTGCAGCTGATTTTCTTAACAACAATTACTACATATCTATAGCCAGTTAATATACTCCAAACAAAAATTGAAGTTCAGTTTACTTTGGGTTTTTTGGTAATGCAAATAAGAGAAAAAGAAAAACATTCAACAGATCTTCTCATAAAGCCATGCAAGAAAAATGAGGCATCAACTGCTGTCTGATCCTTGTTTCTTTGGACAGCAGGACCAAGTTACTGACACCCAGAAAGAGTAAATATAGAAAAAGGAAGCAGCAGCTACTGTACTTCCTAAAATGTCATCTTGTTGTTCTTTTCCCCTTGTACTTTTACTTTTGCAACAGTACTGTATAAGCTCCAACCTCTGAGAAAACAGAAGTGGAACAATTAACTATCTTCTTTGCTTTTTAATGCTTTCTTTGAATGAGGCAGCAGGAAGAACTGCACAAAATAATGTTGCCTAAAGAATTAGTGGACAAATGAAAAATTGTAGGAGACATTTGTCCACTTGCTTTCTTTATCTGAATGGTCAGGTACAAACCTAGGTGAGGACCAAAAATGAAGGGCTTAAAAATGTGTTGCTTCAGGCCAGAATTATCTTGAATCCATGATTAAAAATGAAACAAATTACAAACCATTGGGTGTTAATTACCTCTTTAACAAGATGTTTCACAGACTGCTGCCCACCACCTGAGCCCCATACATTGTCTATGCGTTTTCCACCTTTGCTCATACTCAGCAGTACAGTAGCTCGATCCAGAGCAGCCCTATAAAAGAAATGGATTGTAATGAGTTGCTTAATATGCAGTACAAGCAGCTGTAAATAAATATAGTCAACAATTTTATCTGAAAATCCTAAAATTACCAATTTGGTCAGACGCAGTACTAAAGCACTGACAGATGAATCTTCTCAGTATCACACATTGCTGCAGCATGGCAAGGAGTCATTAACAAAAGGGTTTTTTAGCTTTTAAATTAGGTACAATGTGTCTTCCAAAATATCATTTTCTCTTCTCAGAGTTCAAATACAGGTATCGCACGAGAGCTTTTCCAAACTTTATTTTCAGAACAACAATTCTATTAGGTAAGATACACTCAAACACAAAAGCTGATTCCAAGTTCATGTCCAATGAATTCCAGTTCAAGTAAGGATTTGGACCTGAATCTTTCCATTACTATTCAACATCCTAACCATCATAAAACTTAAATGAAACTCAATCAGTTTTGGCTTGTTTGAGAAAACACAATTAAAGCCAAACATGACTATTTTATGGTACAAGTTTGAACAGCTTAGTTTAGGTTTTGTAGTAATGAGAATTAAGATAAAAATTATCTTTATATTCTTTAATCAAGATAAAAATAAAACATTTAACAGTGATGGTATGTCTGAACTACGCTAGAACTTTATTTTGTAGTCTGAATTTTCTGTTCTCATTTGACAATTCCATATTAAGATACCTTACACTGCATTTTTGCAGTACTTTTTATACAAATCTAATATAAATGGGTTTTAACATCCATTATCACAATCCCTTCCATTAACTTCCTGCCTTTCCCTGTATCTTGTCCTTTTATTGCTGTTTTGGAATACTTACTTTCTTGCAAAATCACAAAACAATCATTATCTAACTTTTACTTGGTAATTAAAATTATAAAGTATTTAAAAACTGGTGGATGTAATGTATGGCTGAAATTTGCAAGGCAAACCACTTACCGAGCCTGAACACAATCCACAGTACCCTTGTAACCATCTATGTAACTACTGCGTAATATTCCATCTCCAACTGATCTTGCAATAAACTGACCTACCAGCTGCCAAGAAAAGGAACATTTTTTTCAGATCAAAGCTGAGACAGATACAATACTGTACCAAACAAGAATATACCAATAAAATGGGGGGAAAGAAATAAACAAGAGACCATTTTTCCTTGCTGGGCATATGCAGCAACACAGGGCAAAGCTAGCATGTTAGCTTGCATCTTTCACTCAAAGTAACCCCTCCATTTTTACCATAACTCTCAAAACAAAAAGCAAATATATACATTTTAAGTAAATTACTTTTCAGTTTATTTAAGACTAGACAAAACATCTAACTAAGCCACTATGAGATTTTGTTTGGTTTTGAGCTTAACAGGTGCCCAGCTATTACAATCTGAAAACCATAATCTATTTTATACACATGCTTGCTTACCACTTCAATCACTGCAATTAATCAACTTTCACTTAGTCAATATATATAGTCTTAAACAAGACACAGCTTAACAGAGGCACAAGCTGAGTAATAACTATATGTCAGTAGATTCACAATTAAATGTAAACAACCTTCCACTTCTCCATCTACAATTTAGGAAAAAGTAGGGACTTACCAGAGATGATGAAAATACAAATCATCATTTGATTGCTAATAAAAGGTATATATAAAATGTATAAAAGGTGTATATAAATAAAATGTTACTTAACATACATTTGGAAATGCTCAGGCTAGAGAAAAAAAAGATATGTTTACTTTTACTCCCACCTCTTAACTCCAGATCATATTCCAATGTGGGTTTTTCCCCCATTCAAATGTATAGGACAAAACAGAAGGAAATATGTATACAGGAAATTCAATGTAAGACAAGAACCAATTAACCAAATGAAAACATTTTCATTTAAAATTAACTCATGCAAAAACATTTCTCCCTTAAAAGTATCATTAGCACTTCATTTAGGAAATGTTTGCAAGTAAATGTATTTCATTTTATTCTGTTACCAGTAATTTTTGTAATGATTTTTTAAAAGTGGTATGTGTATACAGGGAGTGCAGAATTATTAGGCAAGTTGTATTTTTGAGGATTAATTTTATTATTGAACAACAACCATGTTCTCAATGAACCCAAAAAACTCATTAATATCAAAGCTGAATATTTTTGGAAGTAGTTTTTAGTTTGTTTTTAGTTATAGCTATTTTAGGGGGATATCTGTGTGTGCAGGTGACTACTACTGTGCATAATTATTAGGCAACTTAACAAAAAACAAATATATACCCATTTCAATTATTTATTTTTACCAGTGAAACCAATATAACATCTCAACATTCACAAATATACATTTCTGACATTCAAAAGCATAACAAAAACAAATCAGTGACCAATATAGCCACCTTTCTTTGCAAGGACACTCAAAAGCCTGCCATCCATGGATTCTGTCAGTGTTTTGATCTGTTCACCATCAACATTGCGTGCAGCAGCAACCACAGCCTCCCAGACACTGTTCAGAGAGGTGTACTGTTTTCCCTCCTTGTAAATCTCACATTTGATGATGGACCACAGGTTCTCAATGGGGTTCAGATCAGGTGAACAAGGAGGCCATGTCATTAGATTTCCTGCTTTTATACCCTTTCTTGCCAGCCACGCTGTGGAGTACTTGGACGTGTGTGATGGAGCATTGTCCTGCATGAAAATCATGTTTTTCTTGAAGGATGCAGACTTCTTCCTGTACCACTGCTTGAAGTAGGTGTCTTCCAGAAACTGGCAGTAGGACTGGGAGTTGAGCTTGACTCCATCCTCAACCCGAAAAGGCCCCACAAGCTCATCTTTGATGATACCAGCCCAAACCAGTACTCCACCTCCACCTTGCTGGCATCTGAGTCGGACTGGAGCTCTCTGCCCTTTACCAATCCAGCCACGGGCCCATCCATCTGGCCCATCAAGACTCACTCTCATTTCATCAGTCCATAAAACCTTACAAAAATCAGTCTTGAGATATTTCTTGGCCCAGTCTTGACGTTTCAGCTTGTGTGTCTTGTTCAGTGGTGGTCGTCTTTCAGCCTTTCTTACCTTGGCCATGTCTCTGAGTATTGCACACCTTGTGCTTTCGGGCACTCCAGTGATGTTGCAGCTCTGAAATATGGCCAAACTGGTGGCAAGTGGCATCTTGGCAGCTGCACGCTTGACTTTTCTCAGTTCATGGGCAGTTATTTTGCGCCTTGGTTTCTCCACACGCTTCTTGCGACCCTGTTGACTATTTTGAATGAAACGCTTGATTGTTCGATGATCACGCTTCAGAAGCTTTCCAATTTTAAGAGTGCTGCATCCCTCTGCAAGATATCTCACTATTTTTGACTTTTCTGAGCCTGTCAAGTCCTTCTTTTGACCCATTTTGCCAAAGGAAAGGAAGTTGCCTAATAATTATGCACACCTGATACAGGGTGTTGATGTCATTAGACCACACCCCTTCTCATTACAGAGATGCACATCACCTAATATGCTTAATTGGTAGTAGGCTTTCGAGCCTATACAGCTTGGAGTAAGACAACATGCATAAAGAGGATGATGTGGTCAAAATACTCATTTGCCTAATAATTCTGCACTCCCTGTATTTACAATACTAAAATATGGTTCTGAGTAGTTAGAATGTAAATTGTCAGTAAACTTTGGTAAACCCAAACTAATACATCAACTAGAATATACTGAGACAAAGAGATTAGTAAAAAGAGTATTCAAAATGTTACATATGAAGGTGGCCTATGTAAGAATGAAACAAATATTCAATATAATTTACATAACCAAATACAAATTTGAGATATAAACCATGTCCCTACACTAGAGTTTACCTTCTGAAACTGGGCAGATTTGGCTGATCTATCCATTTCAGAAACCAAACCTTTTAGTTGAAGAAGAATCTACCGTTCATATTTACATCAAAAATACTTTACTTCAAGTATTAATGCAGATTAGGACTGAAGCAGTTATTAGAAACAGACGTACTAAACCAACCTGTGGAGCTCTAGGTGTGTCCAGTACTAATTCTGGTAAATCTTTTAAAAGCCTGTCAAATGACTTTTCCACATCATGTTTGGAAATAACTGTCCCACATAAGTCGGCAAGAAGTTTTGAAGTCATTTCTCTATGACTAGCCTTTCCCTCCAATGCCAATGACACAGCCAACACTGCAACACCATATTTCATTTCACCAAGACTGAGATCTTTCACCATTTCCTAGAACAGTAGAAAGTAAACTGTCATTTTATTTTTGAGTGTTATAATTTGAAAGTCTATATAATAAACACAAAGGAATAAATTAGTTCTTTTACAAGCCCATTTTGCTAGAGAAATTTTTTGGGTGAGTTAATTTATTTGGTGGACAGAAAATATTTTTGCTTCAAAATTTGTAGAATTTTTTTAGATGGGAACAAACAGAAGGTGATTTAAAATCAAAACAGCACTTTTGAGTTCAGAGCGCTTTTGGAATACTCAGAATGGCACTGGTCCATCTCTAGTAATACAAGTTAATTGTCCTAAACTTGAAGTGGACTGTTTGAAACTTGCAACTTCAGGTATAAACTATTTCAAATCTAATAGTAACAAACATATGCCTATATTGTAAAGCATAAAGGGTATAGTAATAGCATGACAAAACTCTTTTAAAAATCTTATTTATACAAGTACTTATTACATATACTAAAATTATACAGTAAAATCTAAGGGACTGAGAGACTCCATTCTTTAGACATTCTAAATTTCATTATCTGCCTTTGAAAAGTAATTAGACATACCGCAACTTCATTAGTATCACCATGTTCAAAATATTCCTGAATTATTGGAGTTAGTGTTTTTTCACATGCTTTTTCATCCAAAGGTAGAACTACAGTTTCATAGACACAGTTATCCTATTTCAAACAAAGACAAAATACTTTACTAAACAAATATATTGTGGATATTAAGAATATTTATCTGCTGAATGTAAAAGTTTATAGGCTTTCCAAATCATTGTCTATTTAATACTTTGTTCAGTAAAAGCTAATAAGCTTTGTCCAGTAAAGTCATTTCTGTAAATAGGTATAATAATAACTATAGTTAAATTAATTTCCATGTATTCCACTAATAACAACATTTTAGGTTACACAAATCTCAATGTAATATAAAAAGAAGACCCATAAATCTATGTTTATACTGTAAGTGTAAAACAGGATTTTTAAACTACAGAAATAAAATAAAAACAACACACTTAATATTGTGCTAATTCACACAGGATTCAAAAATAAAGCAGTCAAAAACATGCAGAATCATGCTATAGCTTAGTATATAAACCCAGTCAATGTGATCTTCACCTATATTGCAAATCCCAAACTTGTCAGGGAAAAACAAGTATGACTTTGAAATCCTGTATTTTGCTACTACTCAGCTGTTTCTGTCACCACTTTGCCTCTCTTCTACCTTAATCTCTTATGGTAAAATAACAAAATGTAAAATGGACTCCAGAAGATGGTAGAGGACAGGAAGGCCTGGAGGAACATTGTCCATGGGGTCACGATGGGTCGGACACGACTTCGCAACTAACAACAACAGTTAAAATCTTGAAGGTAGAATACCTAATATATCTGAACATTATAAAAATTCTGGGGCCAGAAAAAAGGCCTTTAAAAACTTCAGTGTGCTGAATACCTCTCCAGCTACATATACAAATTTTAAAACAAAGGTATTTAATTATTTTAGAGTCAAGGATTTGTACAAACTTTTTAAATATGTTTAGCATTGCATACGATTTTGCTTAGCTAATCTCAAAAATCAAACAGGTTTAAACAGATTATTACTCAAATATAAGATAACCAACAAATATCAGCGATATCAATTAAACTGGCAAATCAATGAAACTTCTAGGGAAAAGGGAGTGGAAAACCATTTTCATATGTTTGTCCCCAAAACTATTGTTAGTCCTCAACTTATATGCACAATTGAATCTCTAATTTTAGTTGTAAGTTATTGTAGTTGTTAAGTGAAACAACCACAACTGCCTTGCTCAACAAACAATCCCAGCTCTCCCTGTTGCAATCGTTAAGCAACTGAACAGGTCAGGGATGTCTTTGGAGGACTGGCTCTCACCAGCATATAGAAACCTGACTTAGGCCATAAGGCTTCAGCCAGCTAGGCACAGCAACACCTTGGCTTCATCCCTGCCCTCCACTCCCAAAATGCCTGGCCTTATTCCTGCTCCACCATACATGGGTCTACTTACCTTTCCCTTTCCTGCAGGTGCTGATAGGTGAGGCTCAGCTAGAAAGCTAGTGAAGTCATTCTTCCTCAAGACAGAGGCAATCTTCCTCAAGGTTAGAGAAGCAACATTTGTCAAGGTTGGCTCAGAACAGGAGTTGGGGGGAGGGAGGAGGCCCATGTTCTGCCGGGCCTACCTGCTGAGGCCTTCCAGGCATAGGAAGGTAAGGAGGAGGCAAGGAAGCGCCCTGTGCACCACTGGGCCTTCCAGGAGTGGTGGAGCAGGGAAAAGACTAGACTTCTAAGCAGTGCCTGGGGGGAGGGAGAAGGCCTGCACATTGCTGGGCCTAACCGACTGAAGCCTTCCAGCCTGAGCCAGTTAGGCCGAGCACATCAGTGGATCTAGTCAACCAAAGCCTCCTGGCCAATGGTGAAAAGGACAGAGTTGCAGCATTCCAATGCACATTAAGGGTGAGCAAAGTGCCCGAATTTTGATCAGGTGATTGTGGAGTTGCTGCATTGGTCAGAAATTCAGGCCTTTGTCATAAGTCCCTTCATCTGGAACCATTGTAATTTTTAGTAGTCAATAAACAAATGGTTGTAAATGGAGGACTACAAGTACAGAGATATTTCCATGAAGTCACCAAGAGAGCTGACTCAAAAACAACTTCACCTTTTAAAAGTGGGGCTAAGGAAGGGAACATGTTCAAAGCAGAAAGTAAAAACCACAATGCATTTGTATTTCTGCACATTCCAAAAATCTCTTTAAAATCAGATCTGAAGTCCTGCACAGCCGGTTATACATATAATAATTACAGAAGAGCTGTATAAATATAAATTAGTAGCCGCAGTAGCACTGCACATAATAGGAAAGCAGACTATATGGACTCATTTTGAACTATCAAGGAACAAACTAAGCATTTTTACCTGATCATCATCATAGTTGGGATCTTTAATATCCACTTCCTCCAAATCATATACTTGCCCTGGTGTTCCCCAAACACCTTTGCCTCCTGCACCACCTGGCCAAAAGGGTGGAGTGAGGTTAAGACCAAATGTAAAAACCAGATCACAGTGATATACGTGTGTGTGTGTGTGTGTGTGTGTGTGTACACACACACGCTTCTTTTAAATCACTTCATTTAAATTAACAAATCAATAATTTGTCAATATTAAAATTAGGAATCTTAACTTTTTTTAAAAGAATTCTAAGACAAATATTACACTTTAAGAGTTTTGGATTTTCAAATCTCTTTGTTGCTCATCTTATTGCTTAAAATAAATAAAAGCAACAAAGGACTGACAGGAAGAAAAAAGCAAAATAAAAGCCACCCTCTTATTGCTATTTGCTAGAAAACCCCAAAGAGCACTCACCTTTCTTTGGTAGGCCCCTTCCTTTTCCAGAACGAGACCGCCTATCCAGATATTTTCCCTTTGGACTTGTTGGCACAATGACTCCACTTTTCAGGGCTTCACCTGTATCACTCACTGAGTCACCTCTTCCAGAGTCTCTAGAGGAATTTTTTCTCAATCGTCTCTTTGCTTTGGCATTGATTTTAGCTTCATCAATAGATGTTACAGGGTTCCAGTTGCCATTGATTTCAGCTTTTATTTCATCAGGTCCACCATTTTCCTCATCACCAGAAAAAGGAGTATCACTAAGATTATCCAGTTCTAAAAAAAGAAACACACACACACACAAATTAGCTGTCAACATAAATTATTCCTATGAAAAGAACATAAAACTGAAAGTATATACATATGTTCTGGGGAGTACATTATAGTCATAATGGAGCACACAATTCAACATGATGCATTTAAAATAATTATGATGCAAAATTTTCTTGATGGTTTTAACTTCACATTATAGCTGAAAAAAATTAAATACGTGGACCATTACTACTGAGATGAGGCATGACCTGAACATGGAGGACATTAACATCAATGTTTTGCCACAAATAAATCACTTCCTCATCTAACTATAAATCACAGATCCCCTTGATCCACACAATGATAGAGGACTAGTTAGAATGGTCCACTGATAAATCCCAACTGCTCTGGATCTATTAGTTGTGTTCTTCAAAAAATTGGTGGCCAATTATACTTAAGATTGTGTGTGTATGCATGTGTGTACAAATGTCTCTGTATATTTCAAACAGCCTGTTCCAAATTTGAAGCAATTGCTTTGAATTCAAAATCTGGCATTTCATACATGAAATGTTTTGCATTCCAAAAAAATTAGACATTTTTACCATATGCATTCATGTGCCTTCTCCTTTCAGGTATCAATCATATATTACGCTAGGGAGGTCATCAAAATATTTTTTAAATGCTTGGAGTTTTTTTGGACCTTTGTGAGCTTCTCACACATAGCTAGTATGCCATTGTGGGGAAAAAATGTTAGATTAAATAATCCTATAGAAAATGTGTCCTGTCGATATTATGTAGAGAGAGACCATTCCTAAATTACAATTTTATACATGAATTTGTATCACATCCAAAATGAGGTCTTCTTTGTATGTTAATATTCAGTTTTATAGAAATTCTTATATTAAAATGAACCTAGTAGCAGGGAGAGGATTTATCATAGTTTACAATTTCATTGTATGACTCATACTGTGTTGACTACTGTTCCTGATATTGATAGTCTATGTAGAGTTTAAGAACAATTTTCAGGTTTTAAATGATAAAATATGTTTTGTTGTTGTTGTTGTGAAGTCGTGTCCGACCCATCGCAACCCTATGGACAACGTTCCTCCAGGCCTTCCTGTCCTCTACCATCTTCTGGAGTCCATTTAAGCTCACGCCTACTGCTTCAGTGACTCCATCCAGCCACCTCATTCTCTGTCGTCCCTTTCTTCTCTTGCCCTCAACCTTTCCCAGCATTAGGCTCTTCTCCAGTGAGTCCTTCCTTCTCATTAGGTGGCCAAAGTATTTGAGTTTTAGCTTCAGGATCTGGCCTTCTAAAGAGCAGTCAGGGTTGATCTCCTCTAGGACTGACCGGTTTGATCGCCTTGCAGTCCAAGGGACTCGCAGGAGTCTTCTCCAGCACCATAGTTCAAAGGCTTCAATTCTTTGGCGCTCAGCCTTTCTTATGGTCCAGCTTTCACTGCCATACATTGCAACTGGGAAGACCACAGCCTTGACTATACACACTTTTGTTGGCAGGGTGAGGTCTCTGCTTTTTAGTGTGCTGTCTAGATTTGCCATGGCTTTCCTCCCCAGGAGCAAGCGTCTTTTAATTTCTTGGCTACAGTCCCCATCTGCGGTGATGTTGGAGCCCAGGAAAATAAAATCTGTCACTACCTCCATTTCTTCCCCATCTATTTGCCAGGAATTGAGAGGGCCAGATGCCATGATCTTGGTTTTCTTAATGCTTAGTTTCAACCCAAGTTTTGCACTCTCCTTCTTTACTCGCAACAAGAGGCTCTTTAGTTCCTCTTCACTTTCTGCCATTAGAGTGGTATCATCTGCATATCTTAGGTTGTTGATGTTTCTTCCGGCAATCTTAATTCCAACTTTTGATTCATCTAGCCCTGCCTTTCTCATGATGTGCTCTGCATATAAGTTAAATAGGCAAGGCGACAGTATACAGCCTTGCCGGACTCCTTTCCCAATTTTGAACCAATCAGTGGTTCCGTGTCCAGTTCTTACTGTTGCTTCTTGGCCCGCATATAGGTTTCTCAAGAGACAAATAAGATGGTCTGGTATGCCCATCTCTTAAAGGACTTGCCACAGTTTGTTATGATCCACACAATCAAAGGCTTTAGCATAGTCAATGAAGCAGAAGTAGATGTTTTTCTGGAACTCTCTAGCTTTCTCCATGATCCAGCGTATGTTAGCAATTTGATCTCTAGTTCCTCTGCCTCTTCGAAATCCTGCCTGTACTTCTGGTAGTTCTCAATCCACATACTGCTGGAGTCTAGCTTGTAGAATTTTAAGCATAACGTTATTTGCATGAGAAATGAGTGCAATGGTGAAATAGTTTGAACATTCTTTGGCACTGCCTTTCTTTGGAATTGGAATGTAAACTGATCTTTTCCAATCCTGTGGCCACTGTTGAGTTTTCCAAATTTGCTGGCAAATTGAGTGTAGCACTTTTACTGCATCGTCTTTTAAGATTTTGAATAGCTCAGCTGGAATACTGTCACCTCCACTAGCTTTGTTGTTGCTCAGCTTTTCTAAGGCCCACTTCACATTCTAGGATGTCTGGCTCGAGGTCAGTGACCAACTCATTGTGATTATCAGGGACATTAAGCTCATTCTTGTATAGTTCTTCTGTGTAATTTTGCCACCTCTTCTTAATCTCTTCAGCCTCTGTTAGGTCCCTGCCATTTTGGTCCTTTATCATGCCCATTTTTGCATGAAACGTTTCCTTCATCTCTCCAATTTTCTTGAAAAGATCTCTGGTCCTCCCTATTCTATTGTTCTCTTCTATTTCTTTGCATTGTTCATTTAAGGCATTCTTATCTCTTCTAGCTATTCTCTGGAATTCTGCATTTAATTGGGCATATCTTTCTTTTTCTCCCTTGCCTTTCGCTTCCCTCCTTTCCTCAGCTATTTGCAAAGCTTCCTCAGACAGCCATTTTGCTTTCTTGCATTTCTTTTTCTTTGGGATGGTTTTGGTTGCTACCTGTTGTACAATGTTGCGAACCTCTGTCCATAGTTCTTCAGGCACTCTGCCTATCAGATCTAATTCCTTAAATCTATTTGTCACCTCTACTGTATATTGAACAGGGATATGATTTAATTCATACCTGACTGGCCTAGCGCTTTTCCCTACTTTCTTTAATTTAAGCCTAAACTTTGCAACAAGAAGCTCATGGTCTGAGCCACAGTCAGCTCCTGGTCTTGTTTTTACTGACTGTATAGAGCTTCTCCATTTTGGCTGCAGAGCATATAGTCAATCTGATTTGTGTGTTGACCGTCTGGTGATGTCCATGTGTAGAGCCGTCTCTTGGGTTGTTGGAAAAGAGTGTTTGCTATGACCATCGTATTCTCTTGACAGAATTCTATCAGCCTGTGCCCTGCTTCATTTTGCACTCCAAGGCCAAACTTGCCTGTTATTCCAGTTATCTTTTGGCTTCCTACTTTAGCATTCCAATCCCCCATGATGATAAGGACATCATTTTTGGGTGTTAGTTCTATAAGGTGCTGTAGGGCTTCATAGAACCGGTCAATTTCATCCTCTTCAGCACCGGTGGTTGGGGCATAGACTTTGACTACTGTGATATTGAATGGTTTGCCTTGGATTCGAACTGAGTTCATTCTGTCATTTTGAGGGTTGTGTCCCAGTATTGCTTTTCCTACTCTTTTATTGACTATGAAGGCTACTCCATTTCTTCTGAGGGATTCTTGCCCGCAGTAGTATACCTGATGGTCATCTGAATTAAATTCACCCATTCCTGTCCATTTTAGTTCGCTGATACCTAAGATGTCAATGTTTAGTCTTGTCATCTCTTGTTTGACCATGTCCAGCTTTCCTTGATTCATGGATCTTACATTCCAGGTTCCTATGGAGAAAGAATCTTTACAGCATCGGACTTTCCTTTCACCACCAGACATATCCACAGCTGAGCGTCCTTTCGGCTTTGGCCCAGTCGCTTCATTCTTTCTGGCGCTACTAGTACTAGCCCTCTGCTCTTCCCCAGTAGCATATTGGACGCCTTCCGACCTGAGGGGCTCATCTTCCAGCGTCATATCGTTTTGCCTTTTGGTACTGTCCATAGGGTTTTCATGGCAGATACTGTAGTGGGTTGCCATTTCCTTCTCCAGTGGATCACGTTTTGTCAGAACTCTCTGCTATGACCTTTCCGTTTTGGGTGGCCCTTCACGGCATAGCTCATAGCTTCATTGAATTACGCAAGCCCCTTCGCCATGACAAGGCAGTAATCCATGAAGGGGAAATATGTTTAGTTACAATCAATTAATGAAATATTGAAAAGTTTTAATTTCTTTGTACTTGTGAATCCCTTTTTTACTTTTCCTACTTTCACCTTTTTTAAGTGTTTTCCCTTTCCTGAATATATATTTTTTCTTAAAATATTTTGTTGTTGTTAGCTGCGAAGTCGTGTCCGACCCATCGCGACCCTATGGACAACATTCCTCCAGGCCTTCCTGTCCTCTACCATCTTCTGGAGTCCATTTAAGCTCACGCCTACTGCTTCAGTGACTCCATCCAGCCACCTCATTCTCTGTCGTCCCCTTCTTCTATTGCCCTCGATCTTCCCCAGCATTAGGCTCTTCTCCAGGGAGTCCTTCCTTCTCATTAGGTGGCCAAAGTACTTGAGTTTTAGCTTCAGGATCTGGCCTTCTAAAGAGCAGTCAGGATTGATCTCCTCTAGGACTGACCGGTTTGATCGCCTTGCAGTCCAAGGGACTCGCAGGAGTCTTCTCCAGCACCACAGTTCAAAGGCCTCAATTCTTTGGCGCTCAGCCTTTCTTATGGTCCAACTTTCACTACCATACATTGCAACTGGAAAGACCATAGCCTTGACTATACGCACTTTTGTTGACAGGGTGATGTCTCTGCTTTTTAGTGTGCTGTCTAGATTTGCCATGGCTTTCCTCCCCAGGAGCAAGCGTCTTTTAATTTCTTGGCTACAGTCCCCATCTGCAGTGATCTTGGAGCCCAGGAAAATAAAATCTGTCACTACCTCCATTTCTTCCCCATCTATTTGCCAGGAATTGAGAGGGCCAGATGCCATGATCTTGGTTTTCTTAATGTTAAGTTTCAACCCAAGTTTTGCACTCTCCTTCTTCACCTGCAACAAGAGGCTCTTTAGTTCTTCTTCACTTTCTGCCATTAGAGTGGTATCATCTGTGTATCTTAGGTTGTTGATATTTCTTCCGGCAATCTTAATTCCAACTTTTGATTCATCTAGCCCTGCCTTTCTCATGATGTGCTCTGCATATAAGTTAAATAGGCAGGGCGACAGTATACAGCCTTGCCGGACTCCTTTCCCAATTTTGAACCAATCAGTGGTTCCGTGTCCAGTTCTCACTGTTGCTTCTTGACCCGCATATAGGTTTCTCAAGAGACCAATAAGATGGTCTGGTACTCCCATCTCTTTAAGAACTTGCCACAGTTTGTTATGATCCACACAATCAAAGGCTTTAGCATAGTCAATGAAGCAGAAGTAGATGTTTTTCTGGAACTCCCTAGCTTTCTCCATGACCAAGCGTATGTTGGCAATTTGATCTCTAGTTCCTCTGCCTCTTCGAAATCCTGCCTGCACTTCTGGTAGTTCTCGATCCACATACTGCTGAAGTCTAGCTTGTAGGATTTTAAGCATGACTTTACTAGCATGAGAAATGAGTGCAATGGTGCGATAGTTTGAACATTCTTTGGCACTGCCTTTCTTAGGAATTGGAATGTAAACTGATCTTTTCCAATCCTGTGGCCACTGTTGAGTTTTCCAAATTTGCTGGCAAATTGAGTGTAGCACTTTTACTGCATTGTCTTTTAAGATTTTGAATAGCTCAGCTGGAATACTGTCACCTCCACTAGCTTTGTTGTTGCTCAGCTTTTCTAAGGCCCACTTCACTTCACATTCTAGGATGTCTGGCTCGAGGTCAGTGACCACCTCATTGTGATTATCAGGGACGTTAAGCTCATTCTTGTATAGTTCTTCTGTGTAATTTTGCCACCTCTTCTTAATCTCTTCTGCCTCTGTTAGGTCCCTGCCATTTTGGTCCTTTATCATGCCCATTTTTGCATTAAACGTTCCCTTCATTTCTCCAATTTTCTTGAAAAGATCTCTGGTCCTCCCTATTCTATTGTTTTCTTCTATTTCTTTACACTGTTCATTTAAGAAGGCATTCTTATCTCTTCTAGCTATTCTCTGGAATTCTGCATTCAATTGGGTGTATCTTTCTTTTTCTCCCTTGCCTTTCGCTTCCCTCCTTTCCTCAGCTATTTGCAAAGCTTCCTCAGACAGCCATTTTGCTTTCTTGCATTTCTTTTTCTTTGGGATGGTTTTGGTTGCTACCTGTTGTACAATGTCACGAACCTCTGTCCATAGTTCTTCAGGCACTCTGTCTATCAGATCTAATTCCTTAAATCTATTTGTCACCTCTACTGTATATTCAACAGGGATATGATTTAATTCATACCTGACTGACCTAGTGCTTTTCCCTACTTTCTTCAGTTTAAGCCTAAACTTTGCAAGGAGAAGCTCATGGTCTGAGCCACAGTCAGCTCCTGGTCTTGTTTTTACTGACTGTATAGAGATTCTCCATCTTTGGCTGCAGAGCATATAGTCAATCTGATTTCTGTGTTGACCATCTGGTGATGTCCATGTGTAGAGCCGTCTCTTGGGTTGTTGGAAAAGAGTGTTTGCTATGACCATCGTATTCTCTTGACAGAATTCTATCAGCCTGTGCCCTGCTTCATTTTGCACTCCAAGGCCAAACTTGCCTGTTATTCCAGTTATCTTTTGGCTTCCTACTTTAGCATTCCAATCCCCCATGATGATAAGGACATCATTTTTGGGTGTTAGTTCTATAAGGTGCTGTAGGGCTTCATAGAACCGGTCAATTTCATCCTCTTCAGCACCGGTGGTTGGGGCATAGACTTTGACTACTGTGATATTGAATGGTTTGCCTTGGATTCGAACTGAGTTCATTCTGTCATTTTGAGGGTTGTGTCCCAGTATTGCTTTTCCTACTCTTTTATTGACTATGAAGGCTACTCTATTTCTTCTGAGGGATTCTTGCCCGCAGTAGTATACCTGATGGTCATCTGAATTAAATTCACCCATTCCTGTCCATTTTAGTTCGCTGATACCTAAGATGTCAATGTTTACCGTAGTCTTGTCATCTCTTGTTTGACCATGTCCAGCTTTCCTTGATTCATGGATCTTACATTCCAGGTTCCTATGGAGAAAGAATCTTTACAGCATCGGACTTTCCTTTCACCACCAGACATATCCACAGCTGAGCGTCCTTTCGGCTTTGGCCCAGTCGCTTCATTCTTTCTGGCGCTACTAGTACTAGCCCTCTGCTCTTCCCCAGTAGCATATTGGACGCCTTCCGACCTGAGGGGCTCATCTTCCAGCGTCATATCGTTTTGCCTTTTGGTACTGTCCATAGGGTTTTCATGGCAGATACTGTAGTGGGTTGCCATTTCCTTCTCCAGTGGATCACGTTTTGTCAGAACTCTCTGCTATGACCTTTCCGTTTTGGGTGGCCCTTCACGGCATAGCTCATAGCTTCATTGAATTACGCAAGCCCCTTCGCCATGACAAGGCAGTAATCCATGAAGGGGAAATATGTTTAGTTACAATCAATTAATGAAATATTGAAAAGTTTTAATTTCTTTGTACTTGTGAATCCCTTTTTTACTTTTCCTACTTTCACCTTTTTTAAGTGTTTTCCCTTTCCTGAATATATATTTTTTCTTAAAATATTTTGTTGTTGTTAGCTGCGAAGTCGTGTCCGACCCATCGCGACCCTATGGACAACATTCCTCCAGGCCTTCCTGTCCTCTACCATCTTCTGGAGTCCATTTAAGCTCACGCCTACTGCTTCAGTGACTCCATCCAGCCACCTCATTCTCTGTCGTCCCCTTCTTCTATTGCCCTCGATCTTCCCCAGCATTAGGCTCTTCTCCAGGGAGTCCTTCCTTCTCATTAGGTGGCCAAAGTACTTGAGTTTTAGCTTCAGGATCTGGCCTTCTAAAGAGCAGTCAGGATTGATCTCCTCTAGGACTGACCGGTTTGATCGCCTTGCAGTCCAAGGGACTCGCAGGAGTCTTCTCCAGCACCACAGTTCAAAGGCCTCAATTCTTTGGCGCTCAGCCTTTCTTATGGTCCAACTTTCACTACCATACATTGCAACTGGAAAGACCATAGCCTTGACTATACGCACTTTTGTTGACAGGGTGATGTCTCTGCTTTTTAGTGTGCTGTCTAGATTTGCCATGGCTTTCCTCCCCAGGAGCAAGCGTCTTTTAATTTCTTGGCTACAGTCCCCATCTGCAGTGATCTTGGAGCCCAGGAAAATAAAATCTGTCACTACCTCCATTTCTTCCCCATCTATTTGCCAGGAATTGAGAGGGCCAGATGCCATGATCTTGGTTTTCTTAATGTTAAGTTTCAACCCAAGTTTTGCACTCTCCTTCTTCACCTGCAACAAGAGGCTCTTTAGTTCTTCTTCACTTTCTGCCATTAGAGTGGTATCATCTGTGTATCTTAGGTTGTTGATATTTCTTCCGGCAATCTTAATTCCAACTTTTGATTCATCTAGCCCTGCCTTTCTCATGATGTGCTCTGCATATAAGTTAAATAGGCAGGGCGACAGTATACAGCCTTGCCGGACTCCTTTCCCAATTTTGAACCAATCAGTGGTTCCGTGTCCAGTTCTCACTGTTGCTTCTTGACCCGCATATAGGTTTCTCAAGAGACCAATAAGATGGTCTGGTACTCCCATCTCTTTAAGAACTTGCCACAGTTTGTTATGATCCACACAATCAAAGGCTTTAGCATAGTCAATGAAGCAGAAGTAGATGTTTTTCTGGAACTCCCTAGCTTTCTCCATGATCCAGCGTATGTTGGCAATTTGATCTCTAGTTCCTCTGCCTCTTCGAAATCCTGCCTGCACTTCTGGTAGTTCTCGATCCACATACTGCTGAAGTCTAGCTTGTAGGATTTTAAGCATGACTTTACTAGCATGAGAAATGAGTGCAATGGTGCGATAGTTTGAACATTCTTTGGCACTGCCTTTCTTAGGAATTGGAATGTAAACTGATCTTTTCCAATCCTGTGGCCACTGTTGAGTTTTCCAAATTTGCTGGCAAATTGAGTGTAGCACTTTTACTGCATTGTCTTTTAAGATTTTGAATAGCTCAGCTGGAATACTGTCACCTCCACTAGCTTTGTTGTTGCTCAGCTTTTCTAAGGCCCACTTCACTTCACATTCTAGGATGTCTGGCTCGAGGTCAGTGACCACCTCATTGTGATTATCAGGGACGTTAAGCTCATTCTTGTATAGTTCTTCTGTGTAATTTTGCCACCTCTTCTTAATCTCTTCTGCCTCTGTTAGGTCCCTGCCATTTTGGTCCTTTATCATGCCCATTTTTGCATTAAACGTTCCCTTCATTTCTCCAATTTTCTTGAAAAGATCTCTGGTCCTCCCTATTCTATTGTTTTCTTCTATTTCTTTACACTGTTCATTTAAGAAGGCATTCTTATCTCTTCTAGCTATTCTCTGGAATTCTGCATTCAATTGGGTGTATCTTTCTTTTTCTCCCTTGCCTTTCGCTTCCCTCCTTTCCTCAGCTATTTGCAAAGCTTCCTCAGACAGCCATTTTGCTTTCTTGCATTTCTTTTTCTTTGGGATGGTTTTGGTTGCTACCTGTTGTACAATGTCACGAACCTCTGTCCATAGTTCTTCAGGCACTCTGTCTATCAGATCTAATTCCTTAAATCTATTTGTCACCTCTACTGTATATTCAACAGGGATATGATTTAATTCATACCTGACTGACCTAGTGCTTTTCCCTACTTTCTTCAGTTTAAGCCTAAACTTTGCAAGGAGAAGCTCATGGTCTGAGCCACAGTCAGCTCCTGGTCTTGTTTTTACTGACTGTATAGAGATTCTCCATCTTTGGCTGCAGAGCATATAGTCAATCTGATTTCTGTGTTGACCATCTGGTGATGTCCATGTGTAGAGCCGTCTCTTGGGTTGTTGGAAAAGAGTGTTTGCTATGACCATCGTATTCTCTTGACAGAATTCTATCAGCCTGTGCCCTGCTTCATTTTGCACTCCAAGGCCAAACTTGCCTGTTATTCCAGTTATCTTTTGGCTTCCTACTTTAGCATTCCAATCCCCCATGATGATAAGAACATCATTTTTTGGTGTTAGTTCTATAAGGTGCTGTAGTGCTTCATAGAACTGGTCAATTTCATCCTCTTCAGCACTGGTGGTTGGGGCATAGACTTGGACTACTGTGATATTGAATGGTTTGCCTTGGATTCGAACTGAGATCATTCTGTCATTTTGAGGATTGTATCCCAGTATTGCTTTTCCTACTCTTTTATTGACTATGAAGGCTACTCCATTTCTTCTGAAGGATTCTTGCCCGCAGTAGTATACCTGATGGTCATCTGAATTAAATTCACCCATTCCTGTCCATTTTAGTTCGCTGATACCTAAGATGTCAATGTTCAGTCTTGTCATCTCTTGTTTGACCACGTCCAGTTTTCCTTGATTCATGGATCTTACATTCCAGGTTCCTATGGAGAAAAAATCTTTACAGCATCGGACTTTCCTTTCACCACCAGACACATCCACAGCTGAGCGTCCTTTCGGCTTTGGCCCAGTCGCTTCATTCTTTCTGGCGCTACTAGTACTAGCCCTCTGCTCTTCCCCAGTAGCATATTGGACGCCTTCCGACCTGAGGGGCTCATCTTCCAGCGTCATATCGTTTTGCCTTTTGGTACTGTCCATAGGGTTTTCATGGCAAAGATACTGGAGTGGGTTGCCATTTCCTTCTCCAGTGGATCACGTTTTGTCAGAACTCTCTGCTATGACCTGTCCGTCTTGGGTGGCCCTGCACGGCATAGCTCATAGCTTCATTGAATTACGCAAGCCCCTTCACCACGACAAGGCAGTAATCCATGAAGGGGTCTTAAAATATACAATAAAGTATATTCATAAAATACTTTTAGAAAAGGTGAATATAATATTTTCTGGTTTTTAACTGTGCTTTTTTAAAACTTTCTTACCTGTTGTATTGATGATGTCTGTCTGTTCATTTTCTACTTCCATACTTGTTCAACAGTATTTCAACTACACTGAATATAAATGAAGTTTTTATTGTTTCTGACCTAGTTAAGGGAAATTAAGAAAATTTTAGCACAATTACGTCAGTTTTAGTAACTTGTGAAAATCCTGTACAAGTAGTCATCATTTAGGGCTGAAAAAGTAAATCCTTCAATCCTCAATATTTACAGCCTTCACAGGTCTATAAACAAAAAGCTTAAATAAGATCACAGGCACAGTCACAGTTTCACTTAGCAACCGCTTTGCCTAATGACTGGTCCCAATTGGCTGATCCCAATTGTGACTGCTAGCAAGAACTATATTCCCTGACAAATTGACAATGGCTACTTAGTGAATATTAAATTAATGTAACTGTAGTGTTATTTAACAGTGAGTTAGCAAGAGGAACAAATTCTCATGATTTAAAAACATTTCATTTTGCTACTTATCTCTTTAAAAATTCGATAATATTCTTATTTCACCAACTGAGCAACTTTTTAACAAATCAAAATATCTGCCATACTTGTGCACTTCAATACAAGTAAGAGCAATTGTAGACTCTGCACCTCAAATATGTACCCTTTAGCATACATAAGAAAACTGTATGTCCTAAATAGAATCTTATTACCATTATTTTAATAGAAATTGATTATCAATACTGGTTGCCTAATTTGTCTATATGGGGCTCTTTTGCACTTCTCAAAGTATTATACATATGGTACCATTTTGTTTGTATGCATTCTTTTACCCTAAAAGTAGATAATCAGGAATTTCTATTACTCTATGTTCACTTGTCAACCCTTAATTGTTAAATTTTATGACATTTTTAACATAGTATTTTAAAATAAGTTAGCACCATCGACAAGTTTTATTTCTAATCACGCTCAGTTTAGGTAGCATGGTAACAATACATGTATCAGAGAGAAAGCAGACAACCATTCTAACAGAATATTAAAATTTACCTGGGAGCCTTTTATTAAATATTAAGAAATCCCAGTAAAGTTCCCAGTCAATATCTGACCCATATAACTTCTTTCTCCACATTCTTCCTCCACCTTTAACAAGCAAATACCATGCATTGCTAAGGGCTCATATTATGACATCAGGTGTCTTACTTCATACCTCACAGCAAGGGGTTTTTCTGCATTACCTCAGCCAATCATTCACAAGTTATACAGGTTGCTGATGTATTTTCTTTTTGCTAGTTCACTTAGATCTCAAGATGTCCAAGTAACTGATTAATTTGTAAAATTAATTCCTTTCGTCTTGATAATGTCTTCCATTACATAAGGTCAGTCTCCTTGAAAGCAAAAGAAAAAGTAACAGAATAGTGCTTTATGAATTCAATATGACTTTTATAAACTCTTGAATTTTATCAACTAAATGTACATTATACAAACTACATTATAGTAGTTAGATCAAACTCAGGCTATGGTGTGGGACTATCAAGCTTTCTTGACAGTAAGACTTTGCATCCAAATATAATCACAACAACCTATATAGAAAATAACATCTTGTTCACATTATTTAAGTAAGGGATGAACATACCTCCCTCCCAGGAAGGAAAAACATCCACTAGCTGAGAGTTGAAAACTGAAAAATAACATATTTCTAAGCTGTTTATACTTGTGACTGATCTTATAAGTACTCATCTAAAAGCCTTGAACTTGAAGGAACTTACTTCTGAGAGGCAAATAAATAGTGTATAAGCATACATAGGGTTATCCAATAAACCCATAGTTAAATGTCACAGCACCTAAAAGAATGGTTTATGTATTCATCAGAGAAGAGGGTTGATCATTTTTCACAAATGGAAAATGTTATTTTGATTATTTAAATCATTTGCATTATCTACACTGATCCAAATGGAGTATTTGCCTCATTTGTATTAGTCACTGAATCTGTTTGAGCTGTTGCACATGAAATCCACTGGGCTCAGCTAAACTGAGGTAACACTGTATTTCTCTATTTGAGTTTGGCATAGACAAAATAGTCCAGTAAAACTAAAATGTCAAAAGAAAGGACAAAAGTTAAAATTACTTTTTTGTATATGCTTAAATTTTTCAGACACAGATGGCTTTCAAGAAATGACATGATATGGATTCTTAAGAATTTAGCAAATAAGATTTCTAAGGTGGATATTTTACCTAAACTTTTCTAACCATAACTCAGTTTAATATTTAAGAGAAAATCTACAACTTTTTATAGATATAAAATGAAGGGATATTACAGAAAGAATTAGTAGTAGATGACTGTAAAAAGAAATTGGTTTTTTGATAACTATTTAAATAGATATTGATTTAAAGTATGGTTGGGATACAAGTAAAGCCTTTATAAGAGAATACTTATTTTATTCAATATAATGGAATTTGAAAAAGAAATCCCAAGAAAAAATGCAGGCTATTTTGGATGAAATTTTTTAAAAAGATGGCTTACAAAAACCATTAGCAAATTCAATTATTGTATATCAGATCAACATTTTATGACAATTACCTATGTTAAATATAAGAAAAACAGACTAAATTGAACTATATAAAACAGAAGAATTTTGAGTTTGGAAATAAATCAAGGAAATGGTTTACTTATCAATCAAGAAAGGAAAAAGGATATTGAAAATTCAGGATGCCAGCACTGTATTATTGGATAATGCATATATACATTAAAAAATTCATGACTTTTATTCCAATTTGTACAGCATATACGCTATTTCCTTGAAACGCATAACTGAGTATTTTAAAAATAGAACCTAATTAAATTCTCACAATCTTAGAGACTAATTATGAATATCCCTATAACTATTAGCAGATATCAGAAACTGTAAAAAAATTAAAATAGGAAAGACACCAGGAGGCAAATGTATTACCAGGTTATTATAAATGTTTTGAGGATCAATTTTTGCAACCATTTTAGACAGTGGTGAATTCTATTTTACAGGGCACTCCAATACCAGAATTGTGAAGAGAGACCAATATATTATTACCAAAGGAACAACAAGATTCAACTTCTGCTAAGAATTATAGAGCAATAGGGGAAGTCTGCCACCTGCTAAATACATTTAAAAATAAAATAAAGAAAATATAATTAGTTGACATTTTAAAATCAAATCATATCTCCAGCTACATCTTTAAATATTAAGAAGACTATGGCTTATAGTACATTTTGAATTTGCTCTTTTAAAGGGTAAAGGTAAAAGTGTCCCTGTTACTCGTGACTGACTTTAGGGAGAAGTGCTCAACTCTGTCTCTTAAGCCAAAGAGTCAGCGCTGTCTAGAGACAATTCTGTGGTCATCTGGCTTACATGACATCATGCCACAACACAAAGTATAAGGTGAAACACAGAACATTATTACCTTCTCACATGCTTATATGTGGTATCTATTTATTTACTTGAACGTGTATTCTTTCAAACTGCTAGGTTGGCAGGAGCTGGGACTAGTAACAGGAGCTCATTCCATCTCACAGCACTTGGATCTTGAACTACAGAGTTGTAGACCTTTAACAGTCTAACTCAGCATCATTACCACTGAGCCATTGCATACCTTTTGCTCTTTTAAGCATAAATTAAACCTCGTTTAACAAAGTTTATTTTCCCATCTACAGTGCTTTGAACCACACAGAGAATATATTGTCACTCTTTTTAGCAATAACAAATATACTGAGTCTATAGCTATTAAAAAGTGCTGCAAAAGTTTAATATCTTGGCTATTTTATTTACAAACATATGTCAATATCTTCAGAACCCTTTACAACACTAAGTGCTGTGTAAAAACTGGCAGTACTGACTTATTTGCAATTAGTACCGGTGTACAGCAGGTTGTGTTCTATCTCCATTTTTATTACTGATTATCATAGACTATACCATGAAAAAGGCAATGAATAAGTTGGAGTTCGGCATTCTGTGGAATAAACAAGGCTGACCTAGATTTTGCTGATGGCATAGCTTTACTTGAAAACACAGCTGAAAAATGACACTGGCACTTGAAGCAGAGGCAAGTAAAGTGGGCTTAAAAATTAGTGAAGTCATGACTAAGATGATGCACGTGGCAATGTTCAAAACACCACTCCAACATTAGGAGGACAGGCCTTAAACTTTTGTGGAACAATTTAACTACCTTGGTAGCATCATGGATACAGATGGGGAAAGGAAAATATGAAATGCCAAATAGGTAAAGCAACTGTCTAATTTTATCTTAATTTCTGTACTTATTATATGTTATTGTTGTTAGCCGCCCTGAGTCCTTCGGGAGATAGGGCGGGATATAAGTCCCATTAATAAATAAATAAATAAATAGATAAAAAATAAATGCGCTCAATTGGACCATACCTGTTATAAACACAGCAACCAAAATGAGATTATTTAATGTCATTGTGATACCAACTACTATCTATGTCAGTGAGACCTGGAAATCTACAACAAGAATTATTCATAAAATCAACATCTTCCAACAACATTGTCTCAGAATGATTCTTCACATCTATTGGGACTGTCACAAATAAGGAAATTCTACAAAGAAATAATTCCTGAAGACTGAGATAGTGATAAAATGTAGAATGTGCTTTGGTGGACAGGTGCTCCACATGAATGAACAACATCCAGCAAAGGCCGCAACCAATTGGATAACACCAGATGTTCACAGAAAAAGAGGAAGGCCAAAGAAATTAAATTTATATGCCACCCATCTTGTATCCAATGACTTTGGTTATACTGAATAGAAAATTAACTTCATTATCAAATAATAAAAACACAATTCAAATTAAATGTAATACTGTACTTAAAATCATTTTATTACTTGGCATTCAATGTTTTATTCATTTTTATCTAAGAAAATATCCCTGTTTAGCTAGAATACAGCAACTTTGTTTCCTCATGTAAGAAAAGCATCAATTTTTTTCAGCACTAGTCAAACATGTGAAAAGGAAGATTTGAACAACTTTAAAATCTTACTTTTTCTTGTTTAAAAAACCTCCAATATAATAATTTGAAGTTGGACATTCTGGGGCTGAATTAGCATGTATGAAATAAATACAAAAAGTATCAGTTTCTTCCCTGATAAACAGGAAGATCACTGCAGCATACTCTTGTTGAACACTGATGTTCTATTATGTCTGAATCTGACTACTGTAGTTTGTAATGCAAAGCTAGGCCATTTACAGTACTTCATTTATTTGAGTCACTATATGCAGGCAAGCTGTCATGATCCTAATAAGCAGGCATATACATAGAATGAAGGCTACTGCTAAGCTTGTAAGCCGCCCTGAGTCTTCGGAGAAGGGCGGGATATAAATGGAATTAAAATAAATAAAATAAATAAATGATCCCTAAATTCAGATTTGTAATTTGAGTTAATGAATGGGTAGCTATACAAATATGATACTTTATTAGGTTGTGGCCTTCCCTAACTTGGCTACCAGTTGATGTATGTACTTCAAGTAGTAATTCTCAGCAATGACCGTCCTAGCTGGGGAATTCTGTGAGTTAAAAATCCATTGATCTGAAACATTCCAGGTTGGGGAAGGGTGGCTCAGCAATAAACTGATTTTGTTTGTATGTGTCTGTCTTTAAGTCAGTGTTGACTGCCTGGATTAGCCCCCTGCAGTTATCTTCAGAAGACATTCAAAAGTAATTTGCCATTCCCTTCTTCCTAGGATTGACAGGGAATGACTGGCTCAAGATCACCCAGTGGGTTTTGTGCTTAAAAAAGAGCTCACAGTCTCCCATTTATAGCCTGGTAAACCCATTATACCAAACTGACTCTCAATTAACTGAATAAAATTTAAGAACCTATGCTAAGTAAAACATGGCTTACTGTGATATGTAACCCAGTAACCATCTCTTATTACACTGGAATCTCACAGAACCTGTCTCTTCACAGGAACCCCACCATTTCTCTTAATTTCAACAAAGGGAATAACTCTTAAGACCAACATTTCCAGAGTAGAAGTTCTGAAGTGCCAACTTTCACTAAAACGACGTTTTGGGTAGCTTTAAATGACAGAACAGTTTTGGAAAGTATACAAATTACACAACTGCTAGGGACCACCCAAAACGCTAAGCCAGAAATCCAGATTTACAAATCACAGAAAACTCGGTTGAAACAGAAGTCACCAATTACAGCTGACTTTACAACATTACAGTTCAGCAACAGGGGAAAGTCGAGCACAACCTACCAAAAGTACCTCAGTTATAGCATTGTGAGCACAACGACCCAGAACCCTTTTCTGCGAAACTTGATTGCCATCCCTAAAGTTGCGTCTTGGGGAGTCTCCATGTGAAAACCAGATATGTAAAGTCTAAGGCAGGGGTCGGCAACCTCGGCTCTTTTATGACTCGTGGACTTCAACTCCCAGAATTCCTGAGCCAGCTATGCTGGCTCAGGAATTCTGGGAGTTGAAGTCCACGAGTCATAAAAGAGCCGAGGTTGCCGACCCCTGGTCTAAGGCTACTCCGACAATGACAGGAAGATGGCCACAGCAATAAAGAGCTGCAGTTGTTGCTTGGACAAGAAGTGCTTCTAATCTCCTTTAAAAGGGGCAAGATTCTGCTTCTGCAAGCTGGATGACTAAGCTACCCCCATTATTTCCTACTCTCCCTCAGCACGGTCTCCTTTTCAAAGCAGCCGCAAAGAACGGGTATAGCGCTCCACTTTAAGTGATCTTTACTCGGATCTGGGCACTTAAAAGAGAGCCGAGCGCTTCAAGCTCTTTTATAGGAGGAGAGCCCCAGCCGCCTCAGTATTACTATCAGGGTTAGCGGGTTACTATCAGGATGGTCATTAGTGTGAAATGGGACCAAGAATAGGAAAAGGGATCGAAAGCGGAAGCCGCACGAGATCTGTGATCTGCCTTAACCTCCACCTCAGAAAAGACCAAACGGTGCCAGAAGAAAAACGGCGCAGCAGTCCCCGCACCAACCCGAGCAGCTCGAGAAGCGGGGAGAGAGAGAGAGAGAGAGATGGGTGTTTCCGAAATGTGAAAAATAATCAAAATTAATACTCTCCCGACTTCATAGAAAAAAAAACGTCTACGGCTAGTCCTCCGCTTTTAACGTCACGTTCCCCGACGGCAGCGAGGGACTCGAATTACCGTAGGCGGCGGCCTCGGAGCTGCCCAGACAGCCACACCTTTCCCTCCCCCCTCCCCTTAAGTCGCCACCACCAGTGCTCGCTTTGCCTTGGTTTCTGTTTGTTTTTCTTCCGCCCAGCAACACCAACACGAGCGCCCGAATCTGATTGGACAGCTTGGCCCTGGCCAATGTAAAAGGAGACAAGCCGGGTGATCGTACGGAGAAGTGCTTAAACAAAAACAAAGCGGCGAGGGGGGGAGGGGGAGAGGGTGTGTGACGCCCTGACAGAAGTTGACGAAACTAGCTCAAGTAAAAGGAGGGGAGATATCAGCCGTGGGGGTAATTGTAGATCAGGGGTCTTCAAACTTGGCCCTTTTACGACTTGTGGACCTCAACTCCCAGAATTCCTCAGCCAGCTTTGCTGGCTGAGGAATTCTGGGAGTTGAGGTCCACAAGTCATAAAAGGGCCAAGTTTGAAGACCCCTGTTGTAGATAAATGGTAAACAGGTTAAGGTTCAGAGGTAAAAGATCAAAGGAAAAGATCATTATCAATGGATGTCCTATAAGGGTAAATTCAACCCACTTTTTTTCAGGGGGAAAAAAGCGATAAGGCAGGCTGTGGCTGAATTAATGGTGAATGTATTGGCCTCAAAACAGCTTGTCAGCAGTAATTCTTATTCCCATCCCAGGATTCAAACCACTCATTTATTTTCTGAATAGATTCCTTAATGGGTCTTCTAAGTGAAAACACACAGAATTATGTCGTTAAAGTAAACTTACTGGATTGTTTAAGGATAGCAATAAGCTGCTGCTTTGAACCTCAACATGTATATGATAGATGACATTTTACAACCAGCACAAAACTATGGTTGAACTCCTGCTAGATTACTTGCACTTTCAAAAAGTATTAGATCATCTTTGCAGTTCATTACATTATTCAGTAACCAAAGTAGGTGCACTTGAGAACCCAATAGCAGTCAAAAATACAGTAAAATACAGACTTTAAAAAAAACTTCAAAGGAAATGTATCTAAGACCGCATTAAACGGCACCTCTGAAATGGCTGGCATGTTATTTGGGTTCTCTTCCATTACACAAGAATGTGCACTTACAGCTTATGATTAACCTCACTCCACCCTTTAAAAAAGACTCTCCCTGACCTTCCAGTTAGCCTGCTTTAGTGGAGTATACTGAGCCTCCACCTTAATTACATAGTGTAGCTTTTGAGTAGCTGGCAGCTGATCTTAGTTAAAAATAGCAATGCTAAAAATTCAATCAAGTATCCCCATTATTGATGCTTTACCAAAAATCAAAGTAATAAACTTTACTTACTCCTCCAGCATGTCACTTCTACTAGAAAATAGCTGAAGCAAATCACTTAGAATCTAAAACTGATCTTACATAGTCCTCCTCAAAAACAGTCTCTTCAAAACAGTTCAACTTCAGATTACCACCTTTGCCATTGCGGCATCAGAGAAAGTAATCTTTATCAGAAAATAATTGCAAAGGATGAGTCATCACATGTGAGTAGGGCAGCCATATAAATTTGTTTAATAAAGATTTTGGTAACAAATGATGGAAATTGTTTATTCTACAGCAGGGTTCTGCATAAACATCTGTAAAATGATCTGAAAAACAAATCATTGAAAAGCAAAGCAAAGTTCTTTCCAGCTTCATTTTTGCAATAACCTATATGGACAACTATTATCATTGTTCCTTTATAAGTGCAACCAAAATGAGCTGCACATTCCTAATTCTATTTATACCAAAAAATTTAAAAAATGAGGCATGCTTTTACTTTCTATCACTAACTGAAATCTTCCTTTCTAAGAGAAATTAGACTGAAGAAATATCCTGGTTATACTATAGGAAGAACATATTTAAACCCCATCAGAAGTACCTTAACATTTCATTTCTAGTTTCCATGTTTTTCTTAAAAGCACTGCATAAAACTGCAAAAGACTGCAGGCTATAATTTAGTAGAATACATTACAATCATAAAAGACTAAAATGAGAGCTATTTCTTTAAAAAAAACACATAAAACCTGTTTGAAGAAACAAAGGTCATCTAGTCCATGCTTCTGCTAGTTAATGCCGTGTTGAACTGTAATTTCATTGCTTCATTGTTATAGTAGTGGTTAAGATATCAGGCTAGATACCAAGACACTATGAGCGGGGTGACTTTAGACCAGTCATTTTCTGTGTCCTGGGAAGAAAGCAATAGCAAACCACTTCTGAAAAACCTTGCCAAAAAAACCTGCAGGGACTTGTCCAGGCAGTGTCCAAGAATCAGACACAATTGCATGGAGAAAAAAAAGTTTAATATACTTACCATGGTGGTAAGAAAAAGCAACATGTGAGTAGATGGCTGCATTGTTTATCTATCCCTATTGGATAAATCCAGGCTGGAAAAAGGGTTATTAAGTATGTGGAGGATTAAACTGTATTTGCTGTGAATTGGACATTAGCTGAGTAGGTCCAGTTAAGATAGATGTCTTGTATTCCAAGATTATTTGGGATCAGTTTGAGTCTCTGCATCTTGAGGAATTGGGTAGAGTTGTGTGTGCTGTAAGCTCTGCAACTTTAAGACTAGATCCCTGACTTTGTTTTGTGAATGCTGCCAAGAAGGTACTAAACCTACTTAGCCTCAATAATTATCAGTCTGCAATCTTCATATTTTATATAAAAAATTGATTAGCTGGACCCTTTTCAGTTGGGATTCAGATTTGCGTAAGAAACTATATTAATTGTTCTTATTGATGTTCTTTATTGGGAATGGGATAAGGACAATACAAGCTTCTTCATTCTGCTGGACCTTTGATACCACCAACCATGGCATTCTTCTAGGCTAGTTGAAAGTGGGGGCACTGTTTTTCAGTGATCTTCCTTTCTGAGAGGCTACTTTCAATGGAGCAGTAATCACATCTGAGTACTGAAATGCAGACTGTTGCAGGTTTGGTCTATATCTTGACTATTGTCAACATTTGTACAAATCTACTGGAAGAGGTCAACTCTTGGCACAGAGTGAGATAGAGAGAGAACTGTGTATCTCCATTCTGGCCTGGGCAAAAGATGTGGTAGATATTCTATCAGGGTCTGGATAAATTAAATAGGCTTAGGGTAAATCTTATCATCTGGCCAGAATTGCTCTTCCCAAACAGAATTGTGCAGTTTGGGGGTCTTTTTTTGACTCATACAGTAGTTCCTGCTGAGCATTAAGTGAGGCTAAAAAATTTTTAATTAACTTCCTCCGCTGGTAAAGCTTCGTTTTTCCAATGTTGAGCGAAAACAATTCTCACTGCAGTTAATACATGTAAAATTAGATATATACACTCTTTCTCATAATTTCCTACAATAATGCCTAACAAAAATAATTCTGGCTTAAAATTTATGTTTTTAGTCATTTTCTCTAACCATATGTGTATTCTTGACCAGAATCTTTTGGCTTTGGAGCATGTCCACCAAAGGTTTCTGTCTACATTTCCAACAGTTGCTACATGTGTTTTTAAACATTTTTGTTAACTTCACCGTATTAAATGCCACCTGTAGAACATTTTGTAGATTTTCTTTGTACACCACTACTTTTAAGCTGTGGCTTTTTTTTAATTAGAGGTTTTGCAGAATTATTCACACCCTTATCACTTATGCCTGGACTACTGCACATAAGTAGTTCTTGAAGGCTAGCAACTGTTCAACAAGGGGTTCTTTCATGTAACATTCCTGCTAAGTGATAAATAGTTACTGGATAGCACCCAGGTACAATTGAAGGTGCTGCTTGTTATCATGAAAGCCTTAAGATTCAGGGTCTGGATATCTCAGAAATATCTTCTCTCTGTTTGAATCTGTCTGCTCAACAAGATGAGGAAAAGAAGGCTTCCTGAGTATTGAGTGCAAAAGGGAATGCAACTGAGCATACGTGATGAGCCCCTATATTCAGATATCTGGACCACCCCCTTCTTCATTTGCTTCTAAAGAGCCTTGAGAAACATGGCTGTTCCAGAGAGGACTAGGGACAAATGAGTATTATTCTAGCCCAAAAGCTGTGCACTTGATGTTTTTCAAGTTATACTTATTATTTTTTTACAGTTATAACCTTATGTTATATGATAACCTGTTTATTGCCTGTGAGAATTGAAAGGTATAAAAAACCCAAATAAATATGTCTACCATTCACATATAAACATTCCAGCTGGGCAATGATTGCCCACATCTTCCAAGTACATCAGGATATGAAATCTAGAAAATAGGAAAAAAAAACCCATATCCAGTAGCACTAACTATTCAAATTAGCTAGAAACATTATTTTCCAGTCGAGCAAAATTATCCATGAGATTTACTGCTTACCAACTTTTTCACTGAGTCTAATTAATATACAAATAATTGGAGGGAGGGAGGGAGGGAAAAACCAGGGAGGTTAATCCATGCCAGGAAAGATATCCACAATGTTTTGGATGGGGACAGTCTGTTGCTTTCTAACTTCAGAGGACTATAACTGAAAAATCGAGAAGAATTTAACATGCGGTATCTTCCCCAGGGTCACAAAATCTAGGATTACTCTTTTCGGTATGTTTTTGTTGCCTTCTAGCGTTCTCCCGGAATATCTGCAGCCCGGGTATGGAAGCCCTATACTTTCCAGAGATTATCCTTCGAACCCTGGCAAGCCTTAGATCCGCATCAAAGAACTGCAGCCGCGGCTTGCAAAAGTTCCACTCCGTATAAAGACCGTTATGTAACAGCCCCTCACCCCGTTTCTCATAACCAGAAAAATCAACTAGGCTGATTTAAGAGTGTAAAATACGAGTAGGGTTAATCTGCAGAACTTCTTAGTTAAAAAACGTATTTCTTCGAAGTATGTCCTGTTGCGTTTAGAAAGACTTATTTAAGGAGGGGGGGAAAAAACCACACCTCGATTTTAGGCTGCAATGCTGTGCACGTGTTAATAGATCTGAGGCTTACGCACGGTTCGGTAGCGAAGAGATCTATCGAACATAAAGGAACTCAGATACTTGTACGCAGCTGTGTCTCAACCTGCACCTTTCACAGCCGCTTGAGAGCAAGGTCTACCCAATGCAGCGGAACTTACTTCCCAAAAACACCACATGCAGATCGGTCAGATTGGTCAAAGCTGACTTGGTAACCAGAATTATCTGGTTTCGTGCAACTGAACCAGGAGAAAAGCCAACAACCTGCCCTCTCTAGAAGTTTCTTCACACCACGGGCAGGCAAAATGTGTTCCCGTGCACTTTTTTTTAAAAAAACAAAACAAAAACGGAGCGAACCGCGCTCGCGTTTGTTCAAATGGAGGAAAGCAACATTTTTGCACTTCCTATAGGTAAGACAGCCCTTTGCGCTCGAGCGATTTCGTCCTTCTAATTCAGGGGTCTTCAAACTTGGCCCTTTTATGACTTGTGGACTTCAACTCCCAGAATTCCTCAGCCAGCTTTGCTGGCTGAGGAATTCTGGGAGTTGAAGTCCACAAGTCATAAAAGGGCCAAGTTTGAAGACCCCTGTTCTAATTTCTCCGGCACAACAGTTGGGGAGAGAGGAAGAATGTTAAAAGAACTCAAGTAACTTAAAAAGTTAAGATGCTGAAAAGTCACCCTTTTCCTCAGAAGTCCCTGAGCGCCGATTTCTCTAGCTCTTTCTCCTCGGCCAACCAGTTTCAGTTCCTTCCACTCATTTGCGGTTGTTTTCAAACAGGTCTTGGGTTTTTCTCCCCACGTTTGGCCACATCTAAGCCCGCCTACACGGCTCAAGAAAAAAGCAATTATTGGGCGAGGCGGCCCTTAAAATTACCCTAAGTTCTTCCCCCAGGGCGGAGCGTGTGTAAGTAAGTTTTCTAAGTTTTTTTTGAAACTGCATTAACTGCCATTTTCTTTTGCGCGCTTAATTTTGTGAGGAATTTGAAGGATTTAGGTTGCTGTCCTGTATATGCTGGAAGTAGTCGCGGCTCTCTCTTCCACACAGTTCTCTGTTATTTACTAAGAAGTAAAGTCCGATTAAGCTCAGTGGAAGTTATTTCTAGGTAGGCAGAGGGTTGCAATCATTAAAAAAGACCTCATAACGCGGTGTCTCATAAGTGAGGCTTAGAGAGCTATGAAATCAGCAAAGATGCTGTACTTTGTTTTCTATGCAAACAAGCTTTTTTTCTGCTGATGTTTTTGGCGAATAGTGCACCAAACTGTAATACTACTAGTAACAGTAATCATAAACTACGGTTCATCACACCTTTTAAGGGACTGTATCAGAGTTCATGTGCAGGTTACTACCGAGTACGTTTGATGGAAGCAAATGATCTGTTCTGAGCATTGGAAGTGCCTTTTGAATTACAAAGCAGATTTAAGGAAGGGTACTAGGTGCAGATAACCTGGAAAAAAAAGATTCCTGCATGATAATTAAAACATTTCTAAAAGTTACAGATAATTTCATTGTCCTATGCAGTTTAGTGCAAAATATTGCCTGTATTTTTGTTTGTTTGTTTGTTGTTGTTAGCTGCAAAGTCGTGTCCGACCCATCGTGACCCTATGGACAACGTTCCTCCAGGCCTTCCTGTCCTCTACCATCTTCTGGAGTCCATTTATTTTTGTTATTTATTCCAAAATTACCATTTGTCTTTTTCTAAGGTATGAAGATCTATCAGTGCCAAATATGCCATAATAAAGCAATCATTTGAATAAGAATTAAAATCAATGCACAGATCACTTAGTGCACTTAAAATAGTGGCTCCCAACTTTTTGGGCACCAGGGACCCATTCCATGGAGAGGTTTTTCAAGGAGACAGGATGGGGTGTGGTTTTGTGTACTGCTTACATCCCGCGAATGGAGCTTTGCTTGTTTGCACGGCCTGTTTCTGGCATGCCGCAACCTGGTGCCAGTCCATGGACTGAGGGTTGGGGATCCCTGCCTTAGAGACCTGACTAAAGTAAAGGATGGTGCCTTTTTAAGTATTATGGATCCAAGAGCATCCACATAGTGCAAATCTATTTCTTTAAAAAGAATTTTATCCTTTCCAAAACTGAATATACCCTGGTTTTTTCCTGCCAGGAAAAAAATTAAGCTTCCTCCAGCCCACTGCTGCTTTCTGAACCAATTTGATATGGTTCAAAATTGCAGCAATCCCCTGCCTTAGAGTAAAAGAAACTACTGTATGTAGTATCATCTGATGACAGAACACATAACACACACCCTGCCCCCACAATTGCAGTGGTTTCCTGTAGATACTTAGTTTATTTTTTTATTTGATTGATCTCCCACTCTTTGTTCATAAGCTCAGAACATGGGAAACAAAACTCACTGTGAAAGAACTTAAAGTGACCCTGATACAACTCACAGAAAATATTTTTTGAAAAATAACTGAAATTATGTGAAATAATGTCTCTCTCTATCTTAACTATTGAAACTGCAATTTATTTAAGATTTAGTCTTTGGATATATTTGCTTGACAGTCATATTTTCAGTTCGGGGGAAAATAAAATACATTCATAATTTATTTTTTAAAAAAATCTCAGAAGTATTTTGTATGCATTATCTACAGGTCCAGACAGGTTTTTGAAGATTGTATGCATTGTGTTTTTCTGTTCATCTTGCACTAACAAAGGTGCCACCTAGCTTAAAATATGCAGAAAGAATCCCACAATGATCTGATAAGGTGCTAGCAAAATACAACCCATGCAGAAATTTTAAACCACAAAAAAAATAAATCACATGTAATTATTTAAACCTCTTCAAACTTGCATCCTCCAGAATTAGCCATACTGGCTGATATTTCTGGGACTTGCAATCACAACATAACATGGAGGATACCAAATTTAGAAGGATACAATGATATGCTTCAGAGTAAGGAGTGAATCACAGACTTGATTTCCCAAGGTCAGATATAGGTTTGAAAATTGGAATTTTTGTTATATATTATCACAGCTGTTAGGCTACAATGGAGTAATGTAACATCTGCATAGATCTAAAAGACAAGCTATCCATCTTCATTGTCATTCCTAAGCTTGGTTGTTCTACCTGTTGTTATTAATTTGGTCTTCTTATATAGCAATAGCATTTAGACTTATAAACTGCTTTACAGTCCTCTCTAAGCGGTTTACAGAATCAGCATATTGCCCCCAACAATCTGGGTCCTCATTTTACTGACCTTTGAAGGATGGAAGGGTGAGTCAACCTTGAGCTGGTGAGAACTGAACTGCCAAACTGCTGGCAGCTGGCAATCATCAGAAGTAGCCTGCAGTACTGCATTCTAACCATTGCACCACTATGGCTCATCAATGTATTTGTTGAGACTTTATTTAAACTAAATTTGTATATCAGTGTTTGCATGACCTCTGTGGACTCCATAGACTAAATAAATAAAACTACTTTGAATGGCAGAGACAAAGATACAGATATCTCCACTGTTAGTTTTCTGTTCCCATGTTGAAATGGATTTGTATATCACATGAAGGCATTGGTTATAACAGAATGTGGACTTATATAAAAAGATCTTTTTTGGACTTCCGGTGGCGGCGCAGCGCCGAAGACAGCCTCTCCGGGCTGCCCGCGGCTCAGCTGAGTTATTTTCGCCCGAAACAGCGCCGATCAGCTGTTCGGGCGAATTTGAAGCCCCCTCCTCGGGAGAAGAGGAGGGGGTGAGCTCCCAGGTAGGGGTAGAGTTCTCCAGGGCCGCCTGAGCTTATGGCTTGGGCGGCTGAAGGATTGAACTCCCCCGTAGCCTGGGCTGCTCCCAGCTGGCCAGCGCCTCTGCTCCTGATTTCTTGGAGTAGAGCCAGGCGTCTGCGACCACCCCTGCCTGAAGGAATGACTATGGATTAAAGGAGCAGGCAGAGCGATACAAGAGGAAAAGGTGAAGAGGATTATTATATTTTACTCTCCAGCTTGATGGACTTTTTTGGATTATAAATCTGAAGTGAAAGTGCGTCACAATTGGTAAAAGATGGCGGCTAAACCACCCCCTAAAACTCTTCGGAGTGCTGGAACTTCGCCGGTGCAACAATCATTACTGCAGGCGCTGCATCCTCCTGATGTATTGACATCAAAGGACTTACAAGATGCTCTTGAAAAACACACCCAGGTAATTTTGGAATCAATTAATGATAGATTTGCACAGATGGAGGAGAAATTGGAGAAATTGGAGGAGAGAATGGAGGAGAGGATGGAACAGAAGTTTAGAGTGATGAAGGTAGACATCTTGTCTTCAGTGTGTAAAGTGGCTCGTTGTGTGGAAGAATTGGAGGAAAAGCTAGAAGATTTGACTCAAAAGAATGCTATATTAGAAGCAAAAGTATTGGAGAATGAAGATAAAATGGAAAAGGAACTGAGTCTTGCTCAATATTACCAGATGCAGTTTGCCATTAGAATTAGAGGCCTAAAGGAGAATATTAAGGAAGATCTAAAGCAGCTGGTTTCTGAGGCTTTCGAAGTAGTATTGAAACAGCCAGCATCTGAAATAAAAGGAGGCATGGATAAAGTGTTTCGTGTGAATTCATGGATTGCTGGACAGAGAAAGTTGCCTAGAGATGTGGTGGTATATTTTGCAAAAAGGGAAACTAGACATGAAGTTATACGAGCTGCTTATGATACTAAAGTTGTGATTGCTAATCAAGAAGTTTTGGTCTTAAAAGAAATTCCTCCAAAGATTTTAAGGAGAAGGAAGGATTTTACATTTCTTGTGCAAGAGCTCAAGCAACGAGATATAAGGTTCAGATGGGAGATCCCAGTTGGGCTGATGGTGACGCACGAAGGTAAAAGGTACCGTCTGGTTACTGTGATGCAAGCGCGTGATTTCTACAATAATGTTTTAAATGCAATGCCATTAACACTTCTGGAAGCTGAAAAGGGATCTGGAGAAGGAGTGCATCAAGAGGCTGAAGATGGTCAGATAGAAGACAACGGTGTTGGAGGAGATCAAGATATAGCCTCGTTGGATGATCCTATAGAACAGAGGGTGACGCGTGCTGCTGCAAAACGATCTAAGAAGAGAAAATAGCAGAATTTGCAGAAGTCTATGGAATTTCTATGACGTATTTATAGTCAAGTATGGGAGGTGGGAAAAGGTTTGGGTGTAGACGCAATATATTTTTATATGGTGGTTTTGTGGAAAGGGTGAGGTTTTTTGGATTAAAGTTTGGTGGAATATACAGAAGGTTCTCAAATGGAGGTTAAAGTTTTGTTTGCAATTTTTTTTTTTTTTGGAATAATTATAGATGTGGCACTGGAAGAGGAACGGCCGATTATAGAAGAGTTGACTTTAAAGTTTTCTGATTTGGTTGAGGTGGTGAAGATTTTGGTTAATTTGAAAGATTATCTGTAAGAACGTTATATCATGGAATGGACAAAATGGATGGAGTCTATTTAGGATAAGTATAGGGTTGGGAAGTATTATGTAGTATTTGAATAACTCTTTTTTTCCTTTTTTTTCTTTTTCTTTTTCTCTTTCTATCTTGGGGTTTTTTTTCCTTTTTTTGTTTTTAATATATATTTAATACTATTAAGGTTTGTTTTATCCTATATAAGCTAGAGAGTGTTTCTTTTTTTATTTTAGTTTTTTATATATATTTAATATTGCTAAGGTTTGTTTTATCCTATATAAGCTAGAGAGTGATGGATTTTAGAATTTATAGTTGTTATTATATGGTTGTTTATGTTTGCTTTTTTTATATATACCTTGTATTTAGCTCTGGGAAGTCGGGGGGGGAGGGGGGGAGGTAGGGGGGGAGGAGGGAGAGGGGGAGGAGGGAGGGGGAAGGGGGGTTTTTTAAAGGAAAATTGTATCTTAAAACTTTTCAATAAAAAAAAGATCTTTTTTGGATTCAGATATATGTCTTGACTAATGATGATGATGATGATGATGATGAAGGTGATATCCATTCAATCATGTTCAACTCTTGGCGAATCTGTGGGCCATGTCTACATCTTCCAATCGTGACTACTTCTTTTGAGTTTTTCTATGCTCTGGCTTGGTGTCAGCTTTGATGGTCTACCTACCATGTTCTTTGATGGTCTGGTTTCTTTTTACATTGACTCTTATATATTGGGAATTACGGATTCAAGTGGAATCAACAATACATTTTAAGAGGCAAGCTGTAAATTAAAACAAGTTGGAGCAGAAGCCAGATGAGAGTTAATCCAGTGGGCTTTGTGTTAGGCAGTTGTGTTTTCTCTTTAAAGATGAATTACACATTCAGAAGCAATAATGGGAAGTATAGCCTACTTGTATGCAGAAGAAGATAGTACAAAGAAAGATCTTTGTATTAATCAAATCAAGACGTGGAAAGAACTCAGAAAAAGAGGAATCCCAAAACATGTCATTGTCCTCAGGGAAAAACATATATATAGAGGTCAGGAAGCCATAGTATGGATAGAATATGGCAAAAAAAAGAGTAGCTGAAGGTTGGCAACTCTCCCTTGACTTATTTATCTGATATGTTTTATAGCAATAGCACTTATATACCACTTCACAGTGCTTTACAGCCTGCTCTAAACAGTTTCCCAACAATCTGGTTCCTCATTTTACCACCTCAGAAGGATGGAAGGCTGAGTCAACCTTGAGCCAATGAGAATCAAACTGCTGAAGTATAGGCGGCCGGCAGTCAAGAAAGGTAGCCTGCAATATTGTATTCTAACCATTGTACCACCATGGCTCACTTATAAATATTAAGGGAAAGTATTGGAAGACTATCAATATTGTTTTAAAATAGGATTAATTTTAATTACTTCAATAACCTGTGCTATGACGAAGATACTATCCTGATACTGAAAATGCAAAGGATCTGCAGGCCTGGTATTATCTTCGACTCTATGGACCTCAGAGATAGTTGGACTTGAAACAGGATAGGAAGAGTATTTATGCCTTTAAACCTTGGTGTTGAAGAAGACTCCTGAGAATACCTTGAACAGCCAAGAAAACAAACCAGTGGATCATTGAATAAATCAACCCAAAACAACTTCCGGTGCAGTATGCAGCGCAGCAGTTGAGGGGTTTGGGGACTCCGTGCCCTCCAGCTCAGTTTCTTCCTGTTAGGGGACCCTAAATGGGCTAGAAGCTGCCCCGGAGAGGTGGCAATGAAGGAAGGAAATCCCAGACAACTTATATTTCAACACTACAAAACAAACTTGAGGACAAGAAAAAAGACTGGATAAAATATACTACAGAGATACCAGGGAAAACACTGGAATTGGAGAGACAAAAAGCGACAAGAGAAGCAGAGAAAAAAAGAAGGAAAAAGATTCCCAATAAAAATGAGTGGGCAAATGCCCCTAATAAAGATACTGATTTACTTTTTATATCTACAGCAACATTTACGAACATAAGGAAAAACCTTTTGATTCAGCAAAGATCGGTTAAGAAAGATATTGGGCAAAGGAAATAGACTAAGGTTTGTCACTGCGTGTTTTTTAGTTTTGCCAGCTACACTCATTTCTATCTGTACATTTTCCCCTGCTCTCTGCACCTGTGTTGCTATCTTATCATGTAACCATAGTGACTCTCATATGTCCAGCTATGTTATGGTTTCAGACTGTTTTGTGTGCAGGCCTAGAAAAAGTTTCTCACAGTTACTTCTTACTTTTCTCTTCTGCCTGATGAGAGAATGTAGTCAGTTTAGGTCTTTTGTTTTCTCATTAAAAGTTTTACAATAGAATATGCCTTGGATTTCCTTTTCTTTGATATTCACCATACAAATGAACCACGGTCCATCCTCCTCTGGTCGGAATGTTAATTGTTCCACGACATTTGGTCGCAGAGGATGGTTTATTTTTATTTTATTTTTATTTATTTATTTTATTTTAATCCCATTTATATCCCGCCCTTCTCCGAAGACTCAGGGCGGCTTACAATCTAAGCACAAATCAAATGTGCTTAGCAATAGCCTTCATTCTATGTATATGCCTGCTTATTAGGGCTTTCGCCCCCCCCCAAGCGGCATTATTACAAAGTCAGCTTATTGCCCCCAACAATCTGGGTCCTCATTTTACCTACCTCAGAAGGATGGATTTTCAAGATTTATTGATAGGCAATTAGCCAGGCAGTTAGTCCGGCACTGAGGAGGCTGTGATTAATTGCTGCAAATATGCTGAGGAAAAGGAGAAAGAAGAAGGCCGGTTATCTGTCTGCTGAGGAGGAAGAATCCGTTTCACAGAGATCTCCCTTCAAGTTTACAGACTCCGTTGGCATCGGCTACACATCTTGGAGAAGCAGCCTCTGAGCCAAGGTCAGTTTCACCGTTTTCTGTTTTTGCAGACTCAAGCTGATGCCCCACTAGTAACCTATGCTCATGGGGATCAGGCTGATTATGAGAGATTTGGTGCTAGACCTAAGGCTTCACTTGGGAAGGAAGTGATGTATTATCCTCCAAGCCCTGAGCAAACTGTGCAGGAGAAGGCTTTGCAAGGTTATTATGAACAAATTGAAGTTTTTGAGCAGGAGCTGCAAAACGCAAAGTTGTGTGCAGCATGGTATAAAAAGCATGGGAGAGCCTCTGCTGGCATTCAGTTTTCAGAATCAGCCATTTTGCCTCCCTCTTCACAAGCAAAGGCACACCCACAAGGGATCGCCATTTTGCCTTCTTCCTCAAAGACAGAGGCACGCCCACAGTGGAATCTTGTGTCAGACGAATGGGAGCCTGACTGCCCGCTCTGTCAAATGACACACGAGGATACAATGGTGCCTGAATCTAATGTTATAGCACCATCCGCTGGTGAATCTGTTTTACAAGATGCATTTCAAAGAATGCAGAATGCATTTTCACAGATGTCCCTTCATCAGGCATCGCTCCAAGCTGCCACACCTCCTCATTCATAGGGAGCTTCAGCTAGAATGCCTATTAATACTGCTACTATTCAGGTTCCTGTCTCAGATGGAGCACAGCAGCCTTCAGCCCAAGTGCAGCCTCCACTGGTTCCTCAAATACAAAGGCCAGTGCTAAGTGCAGGCCAACTTAATGTAGCAGCTCAAGCACTAGCACCTTCTGCTGGCCAGGGTGGTATTGCAGCTCAAGTACAGCCACCCCCAGCACCAGTACCTGTAGCAGCTTCAATGCAACTGCTGCAGGCCCTGGCACAGGCGCCACTGGTGCCCCCTGCTGGTTATGTCCGGATGGCACAGCCTGCACAACCAGTGCCTCCTGCAGGCCAAGTCCCATTTGCACAACCTGCACAGACAGTGCCCCAATTGCATGTTTCTCAACAGGCAACCTCTATTGTACCACTGGCTGGTGATTCAAAATTGAAGCGGACAGGACAGAATTACAGGGCATGGGTCAGTGAGGTTGGACTTCTGCTTCGTAGAGAAGGTACCCATGTGATGGTGTTTAATCCTCCTGCCCAGCCATGGCCTCTTGACATATGGGACTTGAATAATAGAGCATGCACAACATTATTGATGTCCATGGACACTGAATTGCAGCTCACATTTTCACAAGATGCAACTGCCCAACAAATTTGGGCTCAATTAGAAGCATGTTACCGGCCTACGTTCATTGAGTCTACATGTTTGCTTTTGTCCGAGTTCCATGGTTCTAGATTAAAACCTGGTGAGCATATTGGAGAACGCTTAACTAAAATGAAAGGAATAAGAAAAGAACTGGGTGAAAAAGGCTATCCTATTGATGACTTTCAAATGATCAGCATTATCATTAACTCATTGAATTATGAATGGAAAGGTGCTATTTCCAAGATTAATCAAGTGCCTATTGCTCAACGCACAGTGGATCATGTATGCAGGATTTTAACCGAAGAAGAGGCACTTATGCAAGCCACGCCACATTTCAGGGAACCACCTCCATCAAGAGCTCCTGCGAGGTGTACCTTCCGTGGAAGAGCCTACGTTCCAAGGATGCCAAGATGTTACATCTGCAATCATGTGGGACATGCCACCCGGGATTGTCCCCAATGGTTTCCAGCACCCGCCACATACCAGCCCAGAGGAACAGATTCCAGAGGAGGCAGAGGTAGAGGCGGACGACAAGGTTGTGGTTGTGGTCCCAGGCATGATCCGCAAGCTCCACTTGCCACATTGGTCGTAACCAACGATCCACAGCCTCAACCAGAGTATGACAGACGACTTCTTTGGACTTTGGACAGTGGAGCAGCATTACATGTAACCTACAGAAAAGAGCTGTACACAGAGATGCACAAGCCTGAACCTGAACTTCGTGAACTGTATTCTTTTTCAAATCATCCTGTTCAGGTCATGGGAAAAGGAACTGTCTACACTGAAGAGCTCGGTGCATCCATTCCTGATGTTTACTACATACCATCAGCTAATAGTAGTTTGCTTAGTCAGAGTCACTTGTCTAGGGCACAGGTCTGCAACCCGCGGCTCCGGAGCCGCATGCAGCTCTTTCAGCCATCTCCTGCGGCTCCCTGTCCTCTGCCATGAGCAGTCCAAAAAAAAAAAGTGGAACTAAAAAAGTTCAACCACTCAATTCAAATATGCAGAGTAGGTGCATATCTCGCTTTGGCTCCACTCTTCAGCAAACCCTGTTCTGCACATGCGCGCATGTACGTGCATGTGCACACATTTTTTGCGGCTCCCAGTTTTTCCTTTTGTGAGGGAACCTGTTCCGAGTAGCTCTTTCACTGTTTCAGGTTGCTGACCCCTGGTCTAGGGTATCGGAAGTTCCAGGTCCATCATCTCGAAAAAGCAAGTTATGTAGTTAAAGATGGAGATATTGTTGCTGAAACCATGTTGATTGGTGGTGTTTATTACATAAAGCCAAAGTCTAAGCCGCAAGAGCAGGCAAGTATACAAGCTCCAAAAAGGGAGAGCACAGGCCCAGTGAGAGATGTCCCAGAGAGATCCTGTTGCTACTTCAAAGGCTCCTAAAGCCAACAAAAAGACAAATAAGACACAGGTTGCTCACGGCAAGCCTGAGGTTCCTAATAAACATGCTAATGTTGAGAATTCACTAATAGGTAATAGCTTTTAAGATTAGCCAGTGTCAGCCATCAGTGAGATATCCACTGACTCAAATACCTTTTTATTTTCTCTGCCCCATTTATGGTTTATGTTGTTATAATATGGGAGGAGTTATAATTAAACTATGTTCATTTATGACTGTGTAGTGTGTTACCTATGTTTGAAGTATAGTTCAGTGCATTATCTGAAAAAAAATTCAAAAATGTACTGTATGTGGATCTAAGTTCTGGAATTCTATTCTAACCTTTTCCAACCTAAAACCTTCAGCTGTAACAATATATTGTCTAAGTAAGGATGGAATTGTGGTACCACTCATGTGTAAGGCATCTATTTGGAAAGCAATCAAATTGTACAATCCATATGCTGCATCACTTTTAAGTGCCAGTTCAATCCTCACAACAGTTCCACATCCAGGCACACCGTTTGACACACAGTAAAGTGACTAGTTTATCATGTATTTCTTGATCAAGTACAGGCTTATCATGACTGGGATTGTTAATAAAATATTTGCAGAGAACACATGTATGTGAATATTGGCAGATGGATAGAATATATTCAGTGTGGCCTTAAAACTATTTTGTCCTCAGTATTGCATGAGGAACCAGCTGGACTATAACCTCCATATATTGTGACGTAAAAATCCCAAAAACGTAGATGCATTGATCAGTCTGAGAATGTTGGTAGGAAAAAAACCTATTTGCTATAGTCTTCCATTTCTTCATCTTCTAAGACTTATTGGTTAGTCAATTACATCTGCTAACAATGGCACACATTTTAAATGTGTTAAAGCAGTAATAAAACCTTTGAGCTTTACATTATAAAACTTTCTTATGCCAAAATAAATTTGAATTTCACAGGGCTTTTCTGCAAGATGTAACTGGTGAAGGTTGTAACTGAATTTAATACAGCTGGACTAATTTTAAGATTTGCATAAGCCAGCATCTGCATAAACCAGCATCTCTGCTTCATACACTTTTTGTCTATAAAGAACTTAGTCATGTTCATCCCATTTGCAATAATTTTGTCCATCATGTCTGTCTTTTGCTGGGCTGCCAAAATTACCAGACTACAAGAAGTGTTAGATATTCAGATAACATCATGTACCAGGATTTAAAATGATTTTTTCCACATTATTGCACAGAACACTCTTTGTTATATGTTCTTGTCCACCTTGCAAATTACAAATGAAGAGTTAAACTTAAAAGGAAACCCTGATCTCTCTGTTTGGAAAAGATTTAATGCCATTGAAATAAGTTGCATGTGATCTCATGTCTGTGCCAAATGAACATCACCTGATTAATTATCAATATCACCTTTGGCCAGGGCAAGGATTGTTATCTATAACTGCAAACTTCAAACAATAGTTCCATATTACCAGGTTCAGGACAGGAACAAGAAAAAGAAAGAAAAGAAATGGGTATTTTCTAAATATTGAAGTAGTTGGTAATTAGATGTTGGAATAAGTATTAACCACATGCAGAGAGTAGCCAATTATATTGTTGCAGCAGTCAACACTAACATCAAAGATATCCTGAAAATCTTTTATCTTTCCCTTTTCTTTTAACTGTTTACCTGGTGATATTTACTGCTAATCTCTGATTGTAAAAAAATGAATTTATAATAATCACCATTACTCATTGCATGTTATTTTAAAGAGCTCAGAAAGCAAATGCACATTTTGCATTTGACTACGTTCACTTTAGCTTTCCAGTGTTTAAACACTGGCTTTACTAATTTCTCATCTCACAATGACACCATTGTCTCTTATCTATAGAGAAGTAAAATAACAGATGTTCAGCGACGTGAAAGACCTCACAAAAATGTGTAATTTTCAACTTATAAGTCCCTAAACAAATTAACTTCTCAGAGAGAGAGAAGACCGTATTAGACAGCCTTTGTAACATCTTGGCTTCTCACTCTAAGAATAATGCTAAATGCTTACCATCACATAAAAAGTATTGTAGTATTTATACACAGACACACATACTGCTCAAGATTGCTATACATATGTCCAATGTTGCATTTTGATAGTTCTGAAAATCTGATTATGATTTGAGGTTCACGTTACTTTATTCTAAAAGTAAAGTAAAATAAAAGTGCTTTATCCTTTTTTGGGAAGCAGATTCTGCTTTTGTTATGGAAAATGTTAATGACTTTCACAAGTATTTACATAATATATTGAATCATGTGAGAACCATTGTGGTGTAGTATTAAAGATATTGGCCCTGGGAAACCCTGAGTCCTATAAGCTCACTTGGTGACTTTGGGCCAGTTGGTCACTCTCAACCCAACCTACTTCACAGTAGGAGCAAAGTGTACTATGGATGCTGCCTTGAGCTCTTGAAGGGAAGGTAGGGTATAAAACTAACATTACCCATCTCATTTTAACCTAGCATGCCACTGAAATTCAGTCAGACTGGTTAATTGTTCAGTGTGTTAAGCAGCTATAGAAAACTAGATTGAGTACACTATAATTCAGTAAACTACAGATGTGCTACAGGATATAATACAGATAATCCTCGACTTGCAATAGTTTGTTTAGTGACTGAAGTTGCAATGGTATTTTAAAAAGTGACTTATGTTTTTCACACTTACGACTGTTGCAGCATCCACATGGTCACATGATCAAAATTTAGATGCTTGGCAACTGATTCATATTTAAGAGGGTTGCATTGTCCCAGAGTCCTGTGATCACCTTTTGTGGCCTTCTGAGAAGCAAAGTGAATGGGGAAGCCAATTTCATTTAACAACTGTGTTACTAATTTAACAACTGCAGTGATTTACTTAACAACTGTAGGAAGAAAGGTTGTAAAATGAGGCAAAACTCAATTAACAAATGTCTCACTTAGCAACAGGAATTTTGGGCTCAAATATGGTCGTTGAGGACTACCCATATAGTAAGTCTTTTAATTTCACTTCTTTCTAAAGTTTAGATCAGAGACTTTTCTATTCTAGACAAATTACCTTTTGTAAATTCCTGTGTTCACTTAATATGTTTAACCAGTTTGTTAAGACCAGCATGATATGTGAACCTTGTAACTCAGTAATTTCTGGGTCACGATAACTGAGTAAACAAAGAGCACCCAAGGTAATGATAAATTAACAAACCATACCCAGAAATTCTCATGCTGTCCAAACCTGAAGTCTATCCTTTCTTCTTCCTTGAAAATAAGGAGCTTAAGAGTACACTAAAGAATCGGTCTACTCCAATTGCACCTATTTTTGAGAGCGGTTTTCCTTTTCACTCTCTTATTAGACTGTACAGGGGCAAAAAGGGTGGGGGGAAAACTATCCTGTTTGCAGTGGCTCAGTCACAGATTGGCCCACCCTAGGTTTTTGCCAATTGTTTTTTTTTTTAAAGATAGCTAACTAATACTAAGCCTACTGGAAGTTTTGAACACCGTCCTAAATTAAATAAAAGCTTATTGTAGTTCATCTGATACATTAACACTTTCTAAGGGGCCTGGGAGGCCACAAAAACCAATAAAGTTGGATGGAATAATTCTGAAATATTAAATATTATTGCCATGGCAGTTAGAAAAGAACTGAGGTGGTTTCCTGAGGCTGTTCTTAATATAGGAAATGCTACAGTCTCTACAGTTTTCCCACCAAACATTTAAAACTCTGGAATATTCCAACCTGTACAACAGAACCAATATGTATGAATCATGTGAAGAAGTTATGTGAACCAAGAGAATTGGATTAATTAAGTCAACATGATTGTTAACTGTGGGTGTGTAATGCAGCCAAAGTAAAACAGAGCAGGAGAGCATTTTGTTCTCTGCCTCAGGCAGTAAACCCTCTTAGGCTCATCCAGCAAGTCAGGTAAGTTTAGAATTTACAGGAAACGGGCTCTTCATGATCAGCTCATTAATACTGTATATTTTTTCAGAGTATGTATTTTAAAACTTCATTCTCCCTCTTGCAGAGGTATGAATTGTTCACAGCCATGTATTTATAGATTTTTTAATTAACATTTTTTATATACGAATAAAATTGCCAAATATTCCTTCTTCTTCCTATTGTCCCCCACAACAACAACCCTATGAGGCAATCTCAGCTGAGAGAGATTGACTGGCCCAGTCACCCAGGTGACTTGCATGCTTTTAAGGCAAGACCAAAATTCACCATTTCCTGGTTTCTAGCCTAGTGCCTTAACCACTAGACCAAACTGGCTCTCTATTTTGTGTAGCTTCTTTATGCAACAGCATGAGTGGCTCCACACTAAATCTGATCATTTACTTCTTTCCAATCATTTTCCCCCTTCTTTTTGTTGTCTATTTTGCTATATTTTCCTGGAAACAGATATTCTTATATTTAAAACAAATCTTCCCCTAAAAGGCAGAAAGAGATCACAAATACACCCTGTGCAATGCACTGTTTATTACCAGCTAAACCTAAGGATACCAGCCCCAATTTTTTCTATTAATGAGTATTTAAATAATTTTTGTGTGTATGCACACGTTCTTGACTTACCTGTAAACTTGTCAAGCATGAAAGATCAGGTTTACATGTGAAGATCTTGCTAAACAGATTTATTACTACTTATGTCTCTGCACAGGAATCTTATCAATTAACCTGCTTGGAGTTAGATAAGGGTCAATGGAATTCAAACGAGAGAGGGTGGACTTAGTTTGCTTGTGGCTATATAGGGATTATAAGATAATCCCTCTTGTAACCCTGTCCCCAGATTCTGCCATTGCTTCTCCTAGAAATTTGGTAAGATGAAGTCTAAACTAGTTTCTGGTGATTTGTGAACACGTTTGGGGTAAAACTGAACTTTGTGCTTGTGGTATAATGGCCACAAGATCAAAATGTATCAGAATTGACAAGTATTGCCCTCATGCATGTGGCATGGGTAATCTAGGCTAAAGTCTGGATTTAAAAAGCCATGATGGGTAGTTAAAGCATTATCTATGGTCCTACCGTATTTGCTGGTGATGATAATAATGAAATAAGTAAGAAAAGCATAACTTAATGAAAACACTAAAGAAATATAGATATGTAATATACGTGTGAAGATTGCATCTAAGACTGACTTATAGAAAAATGTTATTATTGTTCTTCTATACTAGGGGTGTCAAATTCACAACGTCACGTGACATGTCGTGACATATCGTGACTTTTTTCCATTGCCGGCAATGGGGTGGGTGCGGTTTCGCCATGATGCGCCCGGCCCTTGGGCCAGCAGTTTAACACCCCTGTTCTATACAAAGAGAAAGTGAGCAAATGTGAATGCAAAAAGTAGAGGGAATGCTTTGTTAACTGTGTTTGGCTGAGTTGTGAAAGTAAGGGTGCAAGAGATGAAAATAAGCAACATTTAGAATGCCCAGCAAGGATTATGGAGATCCCCACCATATTTTCCTGAAAATCAGATCCATTTAAAACAATTTTTCCCCAAAAGGACTAGATAAAATTAGAAATATGCCCAATAATTATGTGCAATGGACCATTTCCATCTCTTCTCAATGTAGTGTTACCAACTATAGCTGAAATCATGTCAATTTTGTTCCCCAACCTGAAGCAGAGGCTTCAGAGCAGAGCAGATTTTTGTCTCTGAACATTTGAGAAGTGCATGGATATAAGAAAGAAAGGTGACTATATGACTACTGGTTTGGAAAAAGTGAATTGGCCTGAATTATGGAACCTTTTGCACAAATAGGAAATGCAAGGTTGACTGCTGAATACAGTAATAGCAGTCTGTGATGATAGTAAAGTGTGTGTAAGAATAAATGGAGTATCAGCTTGCCGGCAGGGAAATTCTGGGAGTTGAGGATCTGACATCTTAAGTTGCTATGGTTAAGAAATGCTGGCTTAGAGAATAAGGCAACGTCTCCTTGATTGTCTAAGGATAAACATGTAAGAAACACTTGGGCTGTCCTTAGAGCTATTTGGGGATACTAGTAATATGTGATCTATTGTCAAAGAAGCAAAAATGGCTGTTTATGTGTGCTTCCTTCTATTTTGAAAATGAGAGTTGGATATGTCAGGAAAAATTTACAAGTAAACTAAACTAAATCTTGGACTGGGATATATAAGAATGTAATAAAAGAAAAAATGGGGTGAAGAATGACTGGTTCCTGAATGAATGTGTGCTGAATACAAAAGTGAATGACCAGCATGAAAAATAAGTGAGATTGTGGTTTGGTTATATAATGAATGAATGAATATAAATCACAAAATAAATATATAAGAAAGAGTGCATGGCTTTAAAAGGAAGGGGAAGACTGACAAAGTTAGATGGAGTTAACAAAGAGTCTCAAAAAAGGAAAAGGAAAGAATTGAGAAAGGGAATAAATTACTTCCTGAATGTGGTAGAAACAAGGATGCTTCACAAAGAAATAAAGGTATGGAAAAGTAGAGTGAGTGGTTTTGGCCTGATTAGGTGTAGCAATATTCTTTTTTCTTATCTATGTGTTTTATTTTTATGGCTTCATGTATGTTACTCTTTTTCTGTGTTATTAAAAATGCTGCTTGTTCTGAAAGGAATACAGGCAGTCCTGTATTCCTGTATCACAACCACAATTGAGCCCAAAATTTATGTTGTTGAGGCTTTGTTAAGTGAGTTTTTTGCCCAATTTATGACCTTTCTTGCCTCAGCTGTTAAGTAAATCACTGCAGTTGATAAGTTGGTTGGAGAGAGAGAGAGAGAGTCTTTTTGTGAGCAAATTTAAATGGGTCAGAAAAAATAGCAGCTGAATAAATAAAGTTACTAGCAGAACTCACATATAAGCTGTTAGGCAGAGATTCTACAGCAGATGTAAAAATCTGGAGCCCCAGGGCCATATACAGCCCACAAAAGCTTTTGGTGCAGTTATAGAAGCCCCCAAATATTATGAACAAAGTGTGTTTTTTAATGTGATAAAAAGAGGAAAATGATAAAAGGTATGACTTAAGAATATCCACATTAACTATATGTAACAGTACAGCTGGTTAAATATAAGGGTGGTTTGGGTAGCAATATGGTGTTAAAATTTAAAACTATACAAAAGTTTGAAATGTTTACAATATGCACAATAATTTCAAAATGTTTATCTTTAAAAAAGATGCAAAAGGGGAACAAACAATTCCCACAAATCTAAATACCAGAATACAGAAATATTAAATGTTTGACTGTACACAATTTAATGCATACCTGCATATAATGAGCATCAGTCTCTTGAATCAGTAATCCTTTACTGAATATGTTAGAATTTATTATAAATTGGCACTGAGTTATTTAAAATGGTAATTTAATTACTGGGCTGTGTAAAATAATGCATTACTGATATTTTTATATATATGTTCAAAGAAAAATTAAATTTTGAATACTGTTCCTGTAATAAATGAACTAACCAGTAGGGGGCAGACCATTCACAACAGATATGCTGATGAAGTTACCTAGTTTGGGTAATGAAAGGTCTGCAAGAAAACAAACAAGCTCAGAGAGCACCAAGGACCCTTCAGAAACGCTAAATTTAAAACAGAAAAATGGAGCTGTCTTCTAGTAATGCTTTAAAGCCTTTAACCTTTGGGACAAGAACATAATTCAAATGATGAATTTCTTTGGAAGTAACAGCAGTGTGATTCGAGCTTTCTACAAAAAATTTGGTTTTCCTCCTCCTACAAGTAATTTTTAGGGCGCTTTTGGTGATGGCTCCAGTGCTACAAGTAAAACATTCTGCCAGTAAATTGTTTTTCCCTATTTAGAATTGGTGGCAAATACAGGAAGGTTGAAACAGAACATGAAATCATCCAGATGCTTGCCTCCAGTCTAACATCAAGAGACAAAATTATACCACATCAGCCCACTTCGACATAAATCACAATTGTCATCACTCCAGCTCATACACAAAAGCTAGCATTTAATTACAGTTGATTATGATTTCATGTTGAAGTTTAAACTCCAGTCCAGAGTTCTTTTGTGCACATTGCAGTCTGGACACAGCCAATCCAAGCATTTGTCCGTGTTATTGAAAGCTTAATGAAGGCTGCACAAGAACAGGAGACCAGAGGAAGGTTATTATGGATACCAAAGCTCACCAGTCATTAAAAATTATCTTTATTACAATCATTCATTTATTTTTACAAATGCAATTTGAAATAAATTGCATCAATAGATCAAGATACATAGACAATAAAAATGTGTGCTGCTTCCTGGTTAAACTTCTGACACATCTCAATGTTTACAAGCCAGTAATTACAACAAGACTATATGATTAATAAATAATAACATCTGGTCCAGTTCAAGTATCTTTCAATACATCAGACTTGACAAAGAAACCCTGAAAGCCTAATGCTAAATATGAGTTGCAGTCAGTACAAAAATTGTCAAGTTTTATGCCTCTGGAATTAGATTCCTTAGTTTTAAAATGAAAGGTATGTGATAAGAAGCCATAAAAAGTAATAGGTTGAGAAGGTGTTGCAAGACCTAAAGTTTTTAAAATATTTCAAATATTTTGCAATTGTTTATAAATAAGGAAACTTTTTTACATACTTATAATAAAGTCTTTGGATTCTCTTCAAGTTACCCTGTGCATGCTCCCCATCTCCCTCCCTGTCTCTCATAAATACGATTGCAAAGAATAAGGAAGGAGGAAAAGCAAGTCTTTTTAAATTTCAGGTTTTTAGTGTAACAATTCCAAAGCAAGATTGCCATTTTGGTTGCATATGCATTTTCCCATCCTTCTATCTTGTGCTGGAATATGCATTCTTCACTGTCTATGAGATTGTTTTGTCTTAAGATTTACGTTAAAACAACATAAATATAGTTATGTTCCCCCTAAAGACCAACTGTGCCTTTTCTGTAATACCAGAAATAGAGATATATTAGTTTCTCCTTGTTGTTATTCCTTATTTTAATATTTTGTCAGCTGCCTTAGATAGTTTTAAACTTTGGATAAAATGTTTTAACTAATCAGTATTACTGAAATAGAAGAAATGTGGCATGTGCTTTAAGAATATGCACGCCTTTATTTTACAATGTCAAGCCCAAGGCTAGGATCTCAAGTGTCGTAAGTTTATGATTCTTAAATTGTTGTTTCTGTTGTATTAAAGTTGACACAGGAATGTGGATATTTAATTAGTTCTTTAATGGCACAGACTTATTAAAAATAAAAGAAATGAAAATATTGGTTCCTCTGCCTTGCAACTAAGAAAAGGATAATAATGAAACAGATAATAAAATCAGATTTTGATTGGGAGATCTTGAAACTACAGATTTTTTAAATTACAATAAAAAATAAGATTTCACGGGATAATTAGACAACTTTGAAAGTAGCAAATGGTGGAATAACTCCATTACATATTTTCTGTAATTTTTAAACTAAACAAGGCTCAAAAACAATTATACTTGCTCTTTCAATATGGTTCAGGAACTGTTATCTGGTGTATTTTATAGTATCTTTTTATGATGGCAGTTACCAGCAATTATTATATCCACTTAAGCAAATAAATACATGCTTTATGTAGTGAAATATGTATGAACTTTTCACAAACAATGTGTTGTACAGCTATATAATTAATGTAAAATTTATGATTATTAAATTTTAAGACAGTTCTAATGTGGCTGTAATATTTAGTTGATTCATTTCAGAACACTTGATTTGTTAAAATATGTTTGATTTACTGAAGTAATCAAAAATGTGTGTTTTGTACATGCCAGTCCCATCATGGCACTTACAGCAGCATAGATAGGCTTTTGAACAGCTTCTCATCTAGAAGTACTATTGTATTTCTGTGCAAATATATTGGGATTTAGCAAATAATGGCTTTAAAAGAAATTAGTTTTAAGAAACATGGAAGAAAGTAGAAAATAAGACTAGCAGGGAAAACATGAGTCATAGTATGCTAGACTTTTCCTTAGAAAAATTTAGAGTTCTACATATGTTCACGAATTGAAAATAGAAGGGTTTCTCTAATTCTGTCCATTTCAGTACAAAACTCTCTTTGAAAATATATATCAGAAACTGCCTTATACCAGACAAGGACAGTGCTGTCCCAAAAGAAACAGTATTATCAGCAGTAACATAATACCTTACCGTACATATATAGCCCTTGACTTACAACTACAGTTTGGACCAGAATTTTCATTGCTAAGCAAGGTGGCTATTAAGTGACTCATGCCCAATTTTACAATCTTTTTGGTCACGGCTGTTAATCAAATCACTGCAGTTAAGTGAATCATGTGGTCATTAAGTGAATCTAGCTTCCCCCCCCCCCATTGACTTTGCTTGTTGGAAGCTGGCTAGAAAGGTCACAAATGGTGATCACATGATCAAGGATGCTGCAACTGTCATAAATACATGCCAGTTGCCAAGCACCTGAATTTTGTTACGTAACCATGTGATGCTATGATGATCATAAGTCTGAAGACCAGTCAAGTCACTTTTTTCAGTGCCATTCAATGACTTTGGTCACAAACAAATGGTTGTAGGTCAAGGAGCACCTGCCATGTAATGTAAGCTGTAGTATATTACTGAGCATGGTCATTGAACAAAAGTACTAATGCAAAGTTTTCATTCAGATCGTTTCTTTTTCAGATAATCCTCATTCATGGACCAGCTGAGGTTGTAGCACAAGTAACACGGAGAAAAATCCCTGAGAATTCTGATTTAGAAAGAACAGTATCCATTATGGAAAAATGGATGCTACTACTTACAGATATGTCACTTGTGCTTTACTATATTGCAGGGATTATATTTTTAATGGTGCTCTCAGTGTCGCTGCCAGAAAAAGCTAATAATGATTTCCTTTCTTTAGCAAAGTGCAAACCAAAGGTGCATCATTGAGAACAGCAAACAAATCAGCAAGTTTCCAACCTGATAAAAAAAAAATCATAGCCTTTTCTGCTCGAAGTGAGGGACAATTCCAGTATCATCTTGAGCTGAGCTGTTTTCTTTTTCATTCATCTTCAGATTCTCTTCTGCAAGCTGTGATAGGTATTTCTATGTGGGACAAAGAAACTGCTTTTACAATAATTAACAATTAAATTGCCTTAAGTACATGATGTATTTCCATATAAGCATTTATAACGCCAGGGGATCAAAAAAGAAGTACAAACCTAATAATTATAGTCCCAGTGACAGCATGACTATACATGTATCAACTCACCTCAGCTTCTCTTCTTTGCCAGTCTTGCTCGGTTTACTCTTTAACCAGTGATGTTATGGTGAGCATGTGCAGATATGTTTAACACAACTTAGCACTTTTTTTCAAAACTCAAAGCAAAAATTCAAAATGCTTTCAAGTACCTAGCATGAGTTGCTGAGAAATCCTTGTGCAATACAATTTTGATAATGTGCTTTGCAATGATGAAAAAATTACAATTTGCACTAAAATTGCTTAATAGTAGGGTCTGTAATGGAGCCTGCTCATTACGGTCTCAAGTAGTGACAATCATGTGTGACAGCCTTCTTTAACACACACACACACACACACACACACACACACACACACACAGAGACACACACACACACAATCTCATTGATGCCACCATTAAATGAATGGACAGGTCGTTAAACAAACATGGGATATCTCAAGGGGGGTGGAGGTTTGGGGAGGCCTGCCACCCAGCATGGAAAACTTTGGAAAGTTTTTTGCTACCTGTTTAATTTCCTTGAGGACCCAGCTTCTGCCATAGCTATTTGATGCACATTTGTGCTTTAACTGCTTTTTCTTTAGAGCTGAACTTTTTCTTGAGCTCTTCAAGGCAAACAAAGCAAACAAGCTTGCTTCCTTCCTTTCCTCTACTGTTCAGTCTGGCAGTGACTTACCAAGGTAAATAACACATAGATTTTGTCACCCTTTTTCCTGGCATCCAGCAAATTTAGCAAATTAAATGGTTAAAAAGAGATCGAACTTGGAGGGCAGAGGCAGAGAGTTTAGTTTCAGCACCTTAATGGGGAAGAGGAGAAAGATCAACAATTCTGTCCTTCACAGCTTTTTCTATTTTCTTTATTGAAGAAATGTAGCTTTTTGCAGGAGAGATGGGATTAAAGCAAGGGATTAAAGCAAGTTTTGGGGAAGCTCATCCTGAAATTGTCACCTTTGCATGTAGGCAGCTAGTTTCTCCAAAGCTTAGGAGAGTTTGCAGTCTCACAGTGGCCAGCTGATCAGAGCAGAAAGCTCTGAAAGCAGCCGCCACCATTTCTGCCAGGAATTGTGTGTGCCAGTGCTGAAAATGGTGGCAGTTTCCAGGAGGCATGGGGAGGAGGCTCAAGCACTGCAGGGTCCCATTAGAGCAGGACGTTGGGGAGAGCGGCAGGGGGCGCTGCAGTGTCCCTGTGTAAGGGCGAATGACGGTGGGAGTGCTGCAGCTGCCGTAAGTTTGAAAAAAAAGGTTATATGTAACTTTGAGGGGAGGTCTGTCATAACTTCAAACAGCCATTAAGTTGTATACAACAGCCAGTTGTATCTCGAGGTCGAGCTGTAATGAACTTCTCTTAGACTAAATAATGTACAATATTCCCTGGAGAAGAATGATTTGAATATATTTACTAAAAAGTTGGTGACTGTTTCATGTAATTCTTAAACTTCTTTTTGAATCAGAGTTGTTTAAAGAGTACTTAGGAATGCTTTAAAATTATATATTAAGTGCAGATTTAGTTTCACTTTTATATATACCTAGGATTTTCCTCTACTCACAATGCAATATATGAAATATAAGCAAGACAATCAAAATAATAAATTTACAATATTTTAAAAAAATTAATAGGAAGGGAGGACAAATAATGTCTATGTAAGTAATTCTCAACTTACAACCAACCATTCATTAGTAATTATCTGAAGTTACAATAGCACTGAAAAAAGTGACCTACAACTGATCCTCGGCCTTACGACTATCTCATGGTTGCATGATCATGATCTAAAACTTTGGCAAACAGCTTGTGCTGATGATAGTTGCAATGTCCTGCAGTCACCTGATCACTAATGGCAACTTTCCGTGGCCTCCAACAAGCAAAGTCAATAAGGAAACCTGGGAAGAGGGCAAGTGACAGTCATGTGATGTTTCACTTAACAATTATGGCAAAAAAGATTGTAAAAATTGGGTGCAGTCACATGATGCCTCACTTAACAACAGTACCACCTAATGACAAATTTTGCAGTCCCAATTGTCATAAATTGAGGACTACCTGTAACCTTTGGCGCTGAAAACAGCCCCAAATCAGTTATATATGGGGCTCTACATAGTATTATCTCTCTTATTTTTCCAGTATGATCCCTCTTCACCCTTCAGGAACTACTCAGTCCTAGTGCTTGCTTGCTTATTTATTTATTTGTTTGTTGAATGCATATGTCAGCCTCCAAACAAAGCCATATAACACCCTAGCCTAAGGCACTAGCCTAAGGCCTGGGAGCAGAGCCAGGTTTTGAAGGCTCTTTAAAGCAAGATCTGGGTAGGGGGCAAATGGCAAGGTGATACTACTGCTGTAAATTAGAGCCTTTGGAACAGCTGTGCACTTAGTGAGAAGTTAAATTCAGTAGATATGCACACATGCACAACACACACACCTACAAGAAACTGATACTCTTAGTCCTTCTTGTAAAGAAGCCGGGCCAAAGCAATGCCACTTACTTCACACTCTTAAAAACAGATTCATCTGTTGCTTAGGTTTACTAAAACCATTAATATGTCCAGATCTTAATAAGCAAATACCACATTTAACCAGCTATGTAAAACTGCTTTGGTCTTAGATTTAGTGGCTATGCTAAAGGAACACCAAGAATCCTAAAGGCAAGCTTTTCACCTGTTCCCGTCTCCTTTTTCATTTAAGCTTGTGCATGGCTTATTACCATGCTGTGTACATCATCTCACTTCTTGCTCTAAAGAGAGGCCAAGGTGAGGTGACAATCTTCTCTTGATCTCTAAAGTTACGATGTGTAAAAATTCTTCAGATTTGCAACTAGAGAATTAAACTGAAGTATTTTAGCATTTAGCTTAATGCTTCCTAACCTATGTGCGCCTTATTGTTTTTATCTTGTCAAGAACATTTTTGAGGCCTGAATCAAACATTCTGAAATAACTGGGAAAAATCATTGTTTAAAAAGAGTGTATGCTTTTAAGTGAAAGGCACTGGGAATCCTACTATCTTTCTTCAGCATCGTAAAAGAGAGTTTGCAGCACTCACTACAATGGAGGCCAAATATTGAAACAGACTCATTGTCAGACTGATTCTAAAATTCATAAATGTTATTCCAGATTGCACTCTTATACATCCCATTATGTTTTTAAAGTTGAGAGGTTAAAGGGAAAAAGTGTAATATTAAAGCATGTTTCATTTCAATCTTCTTTTCATTGACCAATTGATTGAAACAGACAGGTATTCCTTATAAAGGGCTGTTTGTGATCCAAATTGCTTGGTGGACTTGCAAAGTTTAAGAAACACTGTTCTAATTAGTTCATTTTAGATTTAACTGAGAAGTATGGCATGTCCATCATTCTCATAACATATGAAAATGATAATATGAGCTTCAGTATGCCATGGAAAAGTACATTTGAAAGTGCCAAAAAAGCATTTTTGCCTTCTTTCTACTCGCTTCACTTTTTTTATCCAAAACACAATTTGTTCAGAACAACAGAATAACAGAGTTGGAAGGGACCTTGATGGTCTTCTAGTCCAACCCCCTGCTGAGGCAAGAAACCCTATGTCATTTCATACAAATGCTTGTCCAATCTCTTCTTAAAAACCTCCATGTTGGAGCACCCATAACTTCTGGAGGCAAGTTGTTCAAAACAGAAAAACGCAACACCAAATAATAATGTCTATATATTACTAAAACTCCTGTATCCGATTGTTTATAACATTCAGCCGGGCAAAATAGTACATCATAGGGCAACAATCTTTGAATCAACGTATCTCAAATGAACTAACTTAAATACTGCCTCAAAAATTGGAACCCATGGCTCCTGTGGGATTGAAATTTGGAAAAGTTGTGTCTGCTTCAGTGATGTGCACTGCCACAGTCACCTGATTCTCATTTCCAACATTCCCTGCCGGCTTCACACAAGTCAGTGGGGAAGCCAGCAGGAAATTGCTAGTCCATGGCAAGTAGACAAATAAATAGCTGTGCTGCCAGGTGGGGGAGTGAGTGAGTTGATAAGCAAGAGACACAACAAGGTTCAGAGAATAAACAGAAGTGCATGAGAGGCATGGCACAGGTCTGGGAAGGTGCCCAATGGTGTAGGTTGGGGAGGATGCCCAAGAGGTGTGACAAGGGCCAGGAAGGGTCTGCGAGGACGAAGCACAGACTGGGGAGGGTGCATGAGTGTATGGGGCAGGCATTCTGCAGGAATGTGAGGGAGGCAGGGCAAGGGTCAGGAAAAGTATTAGGAGTATACTAGTAGCAAAAGAAATAACTCTGAAATGATGTCCTAATAGGTTACAGTTTCCTAGTATTCCTGGTATTTTGAAGTCCCTGTTTTGTATACCTTCCTAAATTTGTTTTATTTTATTACATGATGAACATGTAGATGAAGGACAACATTCTTCAAAGCTCTTAGGGTAAATAGCAGTATATGACTTGAAAAAAACTGATAGTAATATTTTTTCTTCATAAAATGAGGAAAAAGGAACAATCTGAGGAAGAAACTGGATATCAGCACGTAATACTATCTTGTGTTTGTGGATGGTTATAAATAGAGGGTTGAAGTGAAGAGGTGCTAATTCGCTTGGGAAAACTTCAATGTGATCTACTGCAAGTTTAAAGTGGCCACATAACCCAGCAGACTCTGGAGGATGCAAGCAGATACTATTGCTGTAGACTAAAATGCCAAGATAGAGTGTGAGGTAATCTTGCCTGCTGGAAAAAAAGTACTGGAGAATCTAGCACAAGTCCCAAAAATCTCAGGAAGTGGGAACAAATTGGTTGACACAAAAGTGCAAGCTGGCTAGATCTAATATAGCTCTGGCATTAGCAACTACTTCTTCCTTTGAAGGAGCTGCCAGAAGGTAATTACTAAAGTAATGAAAAACTTATCTCATTTGAAAGTATTAAGTGAACTCACACAACCCTGTTGCATTTTAATACTCTTTTGCTGGAGTTGAAAGATCAAAGAGAAGCATCTTGAACTGAAACAGATACTCTCCAGTAATAAATGATGGCACTGGTGATAGTCTGTCCAGATTCATTGTAGGCATGTATATGTCCTTCACATCAGTCATGTAAACTAGTAGCTATTAAAGATGAGAACACTTGAAATCAATGGGATGAAGAATCAGTCTGAAGATACTGTTTTGTTTCAAGTTGTGAAATTACAGGAGTAAACTTCCCATTCTACCTTAAGTAGAGGCAGGATATCTACTGTTCCTTTGCAAAGCAGAGTGGTTACCCTGGTTTGTAAGACAAGACAGGGGAGGAATAACAACAGCATAGTATTGTGAAGACCCCTGGAACTTGAAGGCATAGCTCTGCTTATTGTAATAAAAACCTAATGTTAGTATCTTTTAATGCTCATTTAAGAAAAAAAAAGTGAAGACAATCTGCTTACTGCTACAGTTGTGAACCATGAATTCAAGTAAAAGTAATGTTTGGATTGCGGAAACTGAATTAGAAAATGCAAAGTTGGCTACTTCTCTTGCTAGAACTATTATATATAGAGAGGAATTGACGGGATGATTGGTTTTACGTCTCATACGAAGCTTCTTGTTGCAAGAAAGTTTTACATAAAAAGCTGTTGTACTTCACTGTGAAAATCTAAGTTTTACTTCACTGTCTGTCACTAAATGAAACAGTGACGGTCTTCAGTCTAATGTTGTTTCCTTAACCAATTCAGACAACGCCTTGAGACTAAACAGTATTTTTTATGGTTCAGAAGCCGCAACCAATTTGGTGCTTCATGGTATTAATCTGCTGGCTATCAGTCATATTGCCTCCTCTTGGAATCTCTTTGGGACTTCTACTTTTATATTATTTGGTTAATGATTCAGCATAGTTATCATTTTCTTTCTTCAAGAGATTTGATATTGACCTTGGTATTTCACTACCTAACCTCTACAAACTAAAGAGACTGTATGCTACTAAAGTAATATAATTTACACCCTATTTCACGCAGTTTTCTGGTCTACTATAATGGGGTGCACTTTCTAAAATACTCTTTCTTGTCCACCACTACTATGATAAAAGCAGTAGGCGTGAGCTTAAATGGACTCCAGAAGATGGTAGAGGACAGGAAGGCCTGGAGGAACATTGTCCATAGGGTCGCGATGGGTCGGACACGACTTCGCAGCTAACAACAACAACTATGATAAAATTGAGCTGGGCAGGGAGACATAATGCTGCAATAATGAACAATGATGATGCATGTACCACAGTAGAATACATTTTTGGGCTAAAGATCTTCCATATACTATCAGTAGTTTGGATAATTTAATAATCTGAATAAAATAATAATTTTATTTTATTACCTGCAGATTTTTATAGTGAATGGTACTTCTACAATGATGAATTTTTGCTGCATTTTCATTTGTGTAGAAAAGTCCACAAAGTTTGCAGTAGTAGCCAGTTCTGGGAACAACAAATTCCACACCTATAAAAAATGAATTATAATAATCAGCTTGTTGTCAATTTGAATAATGAACTATTACAAATATGTGTCCCAGGATAATATTGTAAGATCCAGTCTGGACGGTCACCGAGACCAGAGGTTTTGTCTTCTGAGCTTTCAGAGTCATGCTGCAGCTCTCCCTCTTCAGCGAGCTTTTCTCTAGCCCATAGTTCATTATTATCCTTTAGGTCCTAATGAACTACAGGTAGTCCTCAGCTTACAACAGTTCATTTAGTGACTGTTCAAAGTTACAACAGTATTGAAAAATGTGACTTACAAATGTTTTTCAGAGTTATAACCTTTGCGGCACCCCATGATCCTGTGATCAAAATTCAGATGATTGGCAACTGATTCATATTTATGATCATTGCTGTGTCCCAAGGTCATGGGATCCCCTTTTATGACTGTCTGGCTTCCCCATTGATTTCACTTGTCAGATTCACTTAACAAATGAGTTACTAACTTATCAACTGCAGTGATTCACTTAACAACTGAGGCAAGAAATGTCATAAAATGGGACAAAACTCACTTAGCAACAGAATTTTTGGGCTCAATTGTGGTTGTAATTCGAGGACTATATAGCATAGCCGATACCATTTCACAGAAAACCTAATAGTAGCTTTTTTCATGTTTCCACGTCTAATTATTCAGTGAGTAAACATACTGTCTAATTATTTTCATCCTGCAATTATTACATGTTTTAAATTCAACACAGAACATTTGAGCCATTTGTATTAATAAAAGAACTATAGAAATATGTAAATATTAGATGTTATTTTTTATTTGATCAATTTATAAGATTAGAGGAAGAAGATTCCACATGCCAGACCTGCATTTCTTAAAAAAAGATCTGGATCTATTACCCGTTTTCATTCCTTGTCTATTTTTGTTCCTTTTAGAGAAAAGAGGGTTTTAAATCCAAATATTAGAAGGAAGGCTTACAGTTGCAAATAAACTAAATTTATCCTCTGTTTCTAAAGAATGGAAGGGAAAAAAGAAGTGAGAAATTCCACTTCCTTTCATCATTCTGGGATTCTTTCTGTTTTATAGTAGTTCTGACTTGGGGAAACAGATGGAAATGCAGCAGTCAAATAATCAATCAAACCCATGATGACTTAGCATTTTAAAGTGAGTGTTCATTGCTTTCAATTATTTTTCTCTCCTTTTGGTTTTTTTGTTGAGATTCCTTAAAAGCTTGCTCTTGTTTTGGGCTCCTAGTAGGATGTCTGCAGCTACCGGTAATAATAAAATCCAGTCAGTACCATTCATCCATACATTTAATCCTATTTACTTTACCATGATTGGTGATTCCAATTAAGTTTTTAACATTTCAATTTAAATATGTAATATGCAGAAAGTTGAAGTTCTCATCTTTCCTCTCCTTGATTATCACAATTTCCATATACCGGTATGCATCATTATCTTCATTATCATTTTTAACCATTCTAACAGCTAAGCAAAAAAACTGTTTATATTTTGTTTATTCACTCACTTGCAGCAGGCTGCTTCCCTGAATTTAATTAGCAAAAATCAACTGATTTTTCTCAGTTCATTAAAGAAAATTGATCCATGCTGTTGTCATCACTCGATTAATAAAACCTAAGTCTGTTCAGAATCAGATACACGACATTACATATTGAACATCTGGACATCTGTGATTTTTCAGATTCTGTCTAACCACAGTATTTTCTTGACTCTGGAGTTTTAAATATTGTTCTTAAGATAGAAAACTTCTCTGAATAAACTCAAGATACATTGTTCTGTAAGTTAAAAGATACTGTAAAAAGTAACATTATATGTGAATCACTTCTAATCAGACAAACCTAGTGGAATGTTGAGCTCCGTAAATACATCATCTTGTTCCCACGATGGTGAAAAATACAGCTTTTTTGATTCAACTTCTGGGAGATCAGGAGTTTTTATTTCTGTATACCTACAATTTGCTTTAAAAACAGAGGAACATTTTGAATAAAAGTAGTTTCTTAACATACACTTAAGCCTACAATACTACCCACAAAATATTTTTTAGATCACTCAGGGATTCTTTCATATGATGTTCTCTAAAATTACTATGCATTGTTCCATCTACTTTTTCTTAAGAATTTAGGTGAAGTTGTTAAATTGTTACATTTCAGTATTTTGGAAATTGTAATATTACAAAGCACAATGATCCTAAAGCACAAAGTGCAGTTATGCCCTAGTGATAAAATATTAAATAAAAAGTTCCTATAGGAGACATCTATCAAATTATTTTCTAGCAAACAAAAATATCCTTAAAATATGAAGGCAAAACTGAAAAGTTGAACTGTCCCAACAAATACACTGGAACTACATTAAAATTGTTTTCACAATTCCTTGCCCTGATAGATTACTCAGAAGGATTCTGTAGTCAATAGTATTGAATAGTATAATCAAAGCAATATCAGTAACATAAACTGCTGCAAGCCTGACTGAAATAGAGCCAGATAATCATTTAAATCCAGTTACTTCTAATTCTCTATCACATTAGCAAATAATGGAAGATTTGATAGTGGTATATATAGCCTCATTTAATGGCTACCTTGTTTAGTGTCCATAAATATGACAGTATTTTTTTTAAAAAAATGTTTGCAACCAATGGGCACACTTCCAATCCAGTTGCATGAACCTGACAACAATGCAGGCCAAAGTGAGAGTAACACTAATGTAGTTGTACTTGAAAACGTTATCTAAATGAGATGGCAACAACCAGTAATCCTTGTTGGGTCTCTCTTTCAGTCACTTGTTTACTTAGTGACCATTTCACTTCTGATTTAAGAAATGAATTGTGATCGCTAAATGATGAGATGATATAATTAAACCATTGTTGCTGATTTATGAAGGGGTTTTCCAGTAAAAGTTAAGTAACTGCCTTCAAGGAAGCAATTCCCTCATTCAGAAAGAAATTAATCACCTCCAGGAACCATGGATTCAGTTGCAAATTGGTTAACTTAATTAGCTAGACTGAGTAAGGACCAAGCAATTAGGTAGAGGCTCTTATCTCCCCAGATATCTTGTTTAAAATGAAATGTGAGAACCCAGAAACCCATTTCACAGCAACCTGCTTCATGAGATCCCTAAAGACGTTTTTTTTTTAAAAAAAATCAAGTCATAAATGAATAATTATTCTTCACATTGATAATTCTAAGTAATTTAAGATAGCATTCAAATGTTTTAGATTGTAGGAACCTAGAAGAGGTCATAACAAGATAACTCTTCAAGAGTATTTGCTAAACGTTTAGATAAAATCCTTGATAATATTTGATGTGATTTAATGTTGACAATCAGTTCATCAATCTAGCTCATTGCCCGGAAAATTAAAATCTTTGAGTAACACACATTTATATTGAAATACAGTAAACTTAAATGTATTGCTTATATAAAAATAAGGGAAAAGGTACAACATACCTTGAGTCTTTGGCTTTTCCTCACTTCCACAGTTTGTTTCTTCTTGAGATTTTTTTGCCAGGATATCCTTATCTTCATTATTCCTGCTTTCCAGAGTTTCTATCTCTTTATAATCATCTACAAGTGTGTCACTCTGCTGGAAGTGTTCTTCCTTTGAAGGATCTGAAGATACGTACTGCTTCTCCAGTTTTAACTGAGAATTAGAACTTTCATCTATTTTTCTGTCATTATCGTGCTGATCTGAATCCTCTTCAGACCTAATTTCGTGCAATTCATTTGGTTTATCTTCAGTATCAAAGTTTAGATGGGTTGCTTTAGTCATTGTATTATCACCTTCAGAGCCACTTACACCTGCATTTTCTTTCTCTGATTCTATGGTGGCTTCCAATATATTAGATTTGTCTTCCTTTGTACTTAATAAACTGTGTTCATTCTTTACTTCCAATCCAGCAGCTAAGGCACTCCTTAGGGAACGTTCTTCCTCTTCCTGACCTACAGTCACTATTTCTTCAAGTTCAGTTATATCAGGTTCCATAATAAGATCATCCTCTCCTACCTCATCAACAGTTACAAGCTCCTCCATATTGGTTGGATACCAAGTTTCTGCTTCCATGTCACTTCCGCTCTCCCAGTTCTGCAACGAAAAGGCAAATTTTATTAGGAACATTACAATAAACATATAGACTGCTTATTACAAATTGTTTTTAAGAATAAATCATGAGTGGTGTCTTTATTACTTATTTATTAGATTTATATCCTGTGCTTCATTCAGGACCTCAAGAAGGCACACACATCATCATCCGGACCCAGATTAGTTCCTGTACTAGATAAATGCCTATGCAGATTCTCAGTCATCCAGGTCATAGTTAATCCAAAGATGATTTTTCATGAGGCAACTGGACTTTTTTGTTTTTCTTTGAAGACATTTTGAGAAGCAAAACATCTTCAAAGAAAAACAAGAAAGTCCAGTTGCCTCATGAAAAAGCATCTTTGGGATAACTATACTAGACTTTAAAAAAAAACATCTGGTTCAATGCCACCTACCATGGCCTTCAAATCTTAACTTGCACAAATAACTATAAGAAATAATATTAATATTTATCTACATTGACTCAAATGCCATGATAAATAATATTTATTTATATTTGCTAATAAATAATTATGGATTTGTGTAGTAATAATACTTACATTTTGTTTAACAAAATTTTAAAACCATATTGTATCATAAAATAGAATACAAAAGTAATAATAATGAGTATAAAGTGCATCAAAACACATCTTAAAATGTAAACAGCATTAAATAAACTTTAATGATAAATGCCATGATAAATAATTATTTATATTTGCTAATAAATAAATAATTATGGATTTATGTAGTAATAATACATTTTGTTTAAAAAAATTTAAAATCATATCATATCATAAAATAGAATACACAAGTAATAATAATGAGTATATAGTGCATCAAAACACATCTTAAAATGTAAACAGCATTAAATAAACTTTAATGATATTAATGTAAAGAGTACACCAAATTTGGAGGAGAAGGTATTCAACACGTAAGTTCAAAAAACGGTATTTACTCAGGTAGCACCTTCCATCCTGGGGAAAGGTCTCAAGCTATATAGGGAGCTTTTTATGTCTATTTACAAACTGAGAAATCTTTTAAGAATGAAAGAATTTTTCCCTCAAGTTCTTTTTTGTGAAATGATAAGAGAAGGGCTTAAGGGAGAATTTGCCCTAATCTTAAATAACATTATTTGAGAAAAGAGATAACACTTCTAAAGAATTTCTTATAGATGGTCTTGTCTGCCTGTACTTCCTGTACCTTCCTAAAATTCTCATTTAGTACTCTTCTGTGTGTGCAAGCGTGCAAAGCAGTAACAACTGAATTCCTGAACCATTTTATATAAAATTTGCCAAATTTCAATTACATAAGAGCCATAATCTTGGATTTTGGATTTGTTTTGTAAGTCAGCCCATTTGAGTTACCTTGATTCAAAAGGTTTTGCCCTATCATGCACCATTTCATCTAGTTAAAGGTTATAGACAGAGGTTTAGTAGTATATAGATATAATATACCACAAGATTTTTGTTATTTTTGTTGTTGTTTAGCTTGAGTACTTACTGAGCTTGCAGAAATAAATGTAGTCTAATTAAACAAAATAAATGTTGTTAGCAAGATTTTTGTAGTTTTGTCCATAAAACAACTGAAGTTCTTTCATAATCAATGTTAATAATAATGAATTGACATTATTTTTATGGTTATAGTACTTATTACCTCATTTTCATTTCCATTTTCCTTTCGTTTCTTTACATTATTTCTTTCGGCTATACCAGGTGACATGTCCTCTGCCTTTTTAGCATTGTCTTTTAATTTGTCTTTATCACTTTGCTTTTGCCTGACAGTGTCAGGCATCATGATGGACTTTTGTTCTGACATTTCCTCCTTAGCTGTGTCTTCACAATGAGAATGTTTATGTTCTCTCGGTCTTGTCTCTTCCTTTCTTTTGCCCTTCAAAGCAACATCCAGCGTTTGATTTGGATATTTATCAGACTTTTGCTTAGATGATTTTCTATAACAATCTTCTCTCATCTTATACGCAGGCAAAAGATAAGCCCCTTTTGCACTGGGTGAGCCCCCTCTTAAATATTTTTCTTTGTGCCCTCGGGTTGCTTCAACATGTTCTTGCAAGTCCAGGTGCCGTAAATAATGTTTTCTTTCATGAGTCCACATGTCACTCCTATCTCTTTTCTCTTCCACATTCTCTCTCCAAGGCAATAATTCTTTATCTTCCTCTCTCTGAGAATAAGGAAACTGATCCCATGGCTCTCTTCCATTTCCCCACTCTGTTCGGTTTGTGCTTAATGGGCTACGAGGGGAACTACAGGAAGTGAAGCTTGGAGTCCGTGATCTTGGGGAAAGTGAGCAGTTTATGGGGCTGCGGGAACGAGGCCTTTCCAGTCCATATCTACAGCACAGGGAAAGAGTAGCATGTTGCATATAAGCATAAATAAATCAGCTGCTACTTAAGGTCTACAGCTATTTTATGGTTGTCTGTTTTTAGAAGTAGTATATACATTTCAAATTGTCAATAATATTGACTATCATGCTTGCCTTAGAATAACAATATTTGCCATGTGGTTTGTATCATAAACTGTATTATGTAATCAGAGGAGCAGAAACAAGCGTAAAATGTTAATATATTTTTATGGTCAGGAAAAATTCCCCATATGTCTAAGAACTGAATAAATGCTAAAACTATTTCAGCACTGTTCATATAATTAAACAGCTCTGGTGCTGATATTAGATATTTATTCACTTATGCAGGGAAAGGACATTTAGATCTTGATTCCTAAGATGGGATGATCCCAAGGCCTCTGATCCTGAAGCAAAGCTATTTTCCCATCTCTGCCTCTCTATGCTGCATCCCTCCATTTCTGGCTATCGCTAGCTGCTGATATCTTCCCCCTTTGCAAAAAGGCTGGCCAAGATCTTCACTACTGGAGCATTTGCAAGAATAGCTCAGCTGGTCCACACTTTCCAGAAGCAGGAAAGAAAGGAGTAACAAAGTGACTCTTTGCAAGAAAAGTTAGGGGAAACTGGCTTCTTGCTTTATCCTACAAGGACAGCTTTTATTGGGTAGATATAAACAGTCCATGCAGAATAAAAGTGATATTTTTTAAACAAAGCAAACAGTACTTATAACGTATCATTGTTGTTCAAATGGGAGAAAACTTAAAACGGTAAGGAACTACTAGTCTTATATTTGAAAGCCTGTCTGGCATGAATATTTTTTTCTAAAATTTGTAGCCTGTTTCCAAATTATTTGGAAGGACCAGTCTCCTCTACTGAAATCACATTATTTTTCCATGCATCACGAAAATAGAACAATATCAATATGAAAAAATACCTGTCTGCTTCTCTCAACGTATCTCTTTCTCTTTGAGAATGGATATTTTGGATTATTGTTGCCACATTCTTTCCTGGTTTCTAAGCAAAATAAACATATTGCAACTGTAAATAAATGTATACTTCCAACATTCTTTAAAATAACGTTGGCTAGCATATATAGTTAATGGCCTATCCTCACCATTGTGTCCTTCATGAATTCTTTCCAGTTTTCATCATAAACAATCAAATTGGTTGTACTTTTCAGTTAATTCCTTGTTGATGTGTATAGGTATTCCTTAATTTACAACTACAGCTGGGAATGGAATTTCCATTGGTAAGAGATGTAAAGTGCAATGTCACACGAGGGGCCGGGCAAAGTCCTTCATAGTATGAAGTTCACCCTCAGCCTAGCCCAGCAGTGAGGCACAAAGAGGCTTCTTGGCATGCCAGAGCTCTGGGGATGCAAGAAGCCTTGAGCTGCAGCATGAAGCCCTTTGCAGCACAAAACCCAACCTCAGCCTGACCCAGCAGTGTGGTACAAAGGGGCTTCTTGATGTGCATATGACTCCAAGGCTACAAAAGACTCCTGAACTGCAGTACAAAGCCCAACTCTAGTGTGGATCAGCAGTGTGGTGCAAATCAAAGCTGCAGCTACCCCACCTTAGTTAACATCTGCGATCACCCTCACCACCCTTCATTCCACTGTCCCACCGTCTTTTTGCTTCCACTGCTGATGAGGCATGCCTGGTCTGACTCTTTGTGAAGCAGCTGCCGGCCACATGAGGTCTTCTTCTCCAGGTCTGGCAAGGAAACTGCCACGTGTGATCTGGAAAGAATGCCTCATGTGGCTAACAACCCACTTGCAATTTTTCTTATTGAATGGAAATGCTAGTGGAATTCTCACTATATATTATGGCATCAACTACAATAAAACTAATGACTGGAAGACCCATGTGTAAGCAACTTTGCAAAAAAATCACGGGAACTGTTACTAAAAAATTGCTCCAAATTGCCAGTGGGAGGGGCTCTCTGGGGTCTCATTACACCTCTAAATTGCCTTTTTGTTTTAAAAAAATATATACCTATGGATGGTGCATTTAATTCCAGACTGTGTTCCTAATTTTGTTCCTAATTAAAAGAGAGTCAACAGAATTAAAATAAAATACTGATATCCTTTCTTAAAGTTCTTAAAGACATCATCTGAACTTCTCAGCTCTGAACATATAGCATATTAGGCTCACTGAATATCCAAGTCTACCAAACAATGAGGAAGGGGGGGAAATAGTAAAATGTACTTGTGATTATTTTTAAAAGAGACAAGGCATCAGGACACAACATCGCCTTGTCTCCATGTAAGGATAGGTATGGAATTACTTATCTTTAGTACAGAGATATGGAAGAGAAGAAAAGGAAAGCATGAAAAATCTATCTCAACAATGTGCTGTGCTCTTTTCTCTAGAAGTGACTACAATAATACATTCTATGGGAAGGATTCCAGAAGGAAGAGGGACGAAGGAAGGGTAATGAAGAAGGCATCAGAAATCTATTCCACAGTGAATCCCCCACTCTACAGAGCCACTGCAATAAAGTGTTCTGTAGAAATGGTCCTTTAAGAAAAAAGGCTCCAATTATTTCATAGGTTAGTAAGGAAACTTGGTGGGTTTTGCATTCTGAATTGTGGGGAATATGTACCGTAATTGCTTGGTCAATCACATAATAAGTCAAAGACCAAATGAAAAGAAACCTTAAAAGAACTCATGATTTATAAATTTTGTTTGCATTATTTGGTATGTTTAAACAAATTGAATAGGAAATAGGCCCTGTCAATGAACAATGCATATACATATGAATCACTACAGTAGATGGTTTCAGAAAAAGAAGATAAATAATAAAATTTTATCTGTACACCAAAATGTGCAGTTGAAGACCATTTCTGAACAGCCAGATTAACAGAATGACATGACAAACAATGATATTACCTTTAGTTGAAGTTCTTTGTATCTTTTAGACATTCTTATGAGTAACTTATCATCATTTATCATTGCAGGTTTCTCTTTATAATATTCTACCATTGCCTGAGCTGCTTCAGTATAGGCCATCTCTAAAAAAGCCTGTGATAATTCCAAAAATTGTTTAGAGTTTAGTTCTTTAGTATGTACACAGAAGAAAAATCCAAAAACTACAATAATATATTAAGTTTATATTGTTAAAATGTAATTTTTCTAAATTATTTCAATATAAACACACACACACATATTTACACATACATACATACATATATAATACACTATATACAGTATACATACATACAAAACACACACACACACACAAACACATATATACATATTCATCTTTCCCGAATGGGATAGTCTGGCATAATTTTAGTTGCAGAAAATTACAGGAGGCTAATATCTTCAATTCTAGAGGAAAGGAAGATATCACAATAGATAATCAGCTGTAGAAGGTAAGGAGGTAGGTTGACAGATATTCTGCAAACCAAGAAAACAGTTGAATGAAAAGAAAGAGGGAGGAAGGGAAAAAACCTGAGGCTTTGTTAGTGTTTACTAGCTACCTTACTTGTCCCTGTTTCTCTCTCTATTACACACAGAGAGTCGTAACAGTCCTAGCAAAGGAACCTTGTTGGATCTCTTCATAACACACAAAAGAATCTTCATGGTATGCTTTCCTAAGCAGAAAAAGAGACCTTGTTTCCTCTACAACTCCAAATCCTGTCAACTCCAAGTTAAGTCATCAGAGTTCCTAGCCATTTTTTATAGAATGTGCAAAATTTAAGCAAAATGTTCACGTATTTACTTTTCTTTAAGTAAAAGAAAAATACCTGATTGGTAGATTTCATGAGAATATAATTAGTGACTTTTCCGAAGGGAAGTCCAAGATTGATTACATCATTCTCTGTACAACTTCCTTCGGGAAGATTACAGATGTGTACTACACGACCTGGGACACATTTCCTTTGTAGAACCTGAAATTATTAAAAATAAATTTAGAAACAGAAACAGTTGTAAAACAACTACCAGGTAAACATACACATTTGAAATCACACTTCTTATCCTTCGCTGAGTTTGTACAGAGCTGATAATTTTCAGAATCTCAAATACTTGTTCACAAGTCCATATAATCTCCCTTTTATTGTAGCCCAAGAGTCTGTTAAAAATTAATACACATTTAATTGTGTAACATAACATATTGAAAGATTGCCTATATAAAAATAACACTTTCATGTAAGATATAGACTACAAGAATTCTTTAGAGAAATCTATAAATCCACAGTTCTACTAATCACTATGCATATATCATCCATATCTAAAAACACATCCCATTTCTCTAATACTCAATAGATAAATGTACCATCAATGTCTTAGTACACATCACAATGATAAAAAAATAATGACCATTCGGGGCAAGTAGATAAGTCACATGGTTTGCATCACGTTGTTGTGACTCATGTTTTGTCATTTACTCACACTCTCTGGCCCCCATGGATAACTATGAATATTATAGATATTCTGGAAGAGTGATGTTTGATATCTGTGCTGAAAAGGCAACACAGCTTCACACTTCATTAGTGCCTTACCCTTACCCTTGAGTAGCAACTGAAATTTGAGACTGAGGAGAATGACTTGATCACATCTTTGCAAATAAGGAACTTTAAATCCTGACTTAAGATTCTGCCAGTTAACTCTCTGTTGCTTGATTCCTCAAAAAGGAGGCAATGCACCTGATAACCAACAGATTTCTTGGTAAACTTTTTTTTAAGAATCTGTATTCCTCAAAAAAAGGAAGATGGACGTTACTTTGGATATCTACTTATTAACAGGGTAACTCCACTATTATACAAAGAATATGTATATTATACAAGTACTATCATTTTCTTTCATTTATTGTTAATTGTATTCAATTTACCAGATTCCTATAAAGAACTTTTTTTTCCTGCTAAATAGATGTAGGGTGCAGCTAGTGGTATTTAAAGAGATGACATTTGAGTTGCGGTCTCCCTCTGTCGTCTTGATAATTTTGGCCCAGTATAGAACCCACTGACTGACTCAATATGGCAAGTATTCAATGTGATAGTTAAAGCTGTGTTTATTAATACTGGCTATAGTAACAAACTGCTGCAAGATGGACTGTGCTTTATTTCCCCCATCAGGTGAATTTCTGTACATGCTATTTTTATTTTGGGTTTAACCCAGTGGTGGGATTCAAATATGTGAACAACCGGTTCTCTATGTGGATGCCACTTCTGGAAGTCCATTCTGGGCCTGAGCAACAAAAAATTAGCTACCGGTTCTGTTGAAGTAGTGCGAACCGGCTGAATCCCACCACTGGTTTAATCCATATTTTTATCCTTGTTGCTTTGGTAATATACCTGGCTATCTCTGTCATATAACCCAGTGTCCAGGGGCAATTTTAATATGGAACAGAAAATGACTTGAGTGGAACTCCAGGTCTCCAGGAAGAACTTGGTAAGTGGATAAAAATGCCAAATCCATTCTAAATATCTGGCTGACTGTGTAGTGGACTATAATGAGGAACAAAAAAGAATGGAAGAATGTCCACCAGTGCATCTTCACTGAAAGACAGGGAAAATGCATGGAAGTTAGTATAACCTGAAGGCTTACTGGAGGGACCAAACTGGTCTTGAAGAAAGATCAAATGAAGAATAGAAAAGAGAGGTGGCAAGGCAAAGTGTTACATGACCAGTACCTTAAAAAAAGCTATCAGGCAAAGCAGATAACAACAAGAGCTAGCAATGGCTAAGAGCAGAAAAGAAAGAGACAGAGGGACTAATTCTGGTTGTACAAGACCAAGCCTTAAGAACAAATGCATTCAAAGTCAGAATTTAAAAGGCAGCAAATGCCATTTCTGCAAAGAAGCCAAAGAAACAGTGGACCACTTAATTAGCTGCTGCAAGAAGATCAGACAGATTGACTACAAACAATGGCATGACAAAACAGCAACAATGGTGTATTAGAAAAACGGTAGGAAATACAATTTGCATGCAAGCAATAATTGGTGGAATCAAAAAGGAATAGAAAATGAAAAGCTAGAGGCGACTAAAATACAGACAAGCACCTGCCACATAACACTCCAGGCTTAATAATTATCAATAAGAAAGTCAGAGTCTTGATAGTGGACAACGCAATGCTTGAAGACAGCAGAAGAGAAGAGAAAGAACTGGAGAAAACCACAAAATACAAAGGTCTGTAAATAGAAATAGAACGATTGCAGCAAAGACACAGCAACCAATTGTAACAGGCACCTTGGGTGCAATCTTAAAACATCTGGAGCACCACTTGAATGCCTTTGGCATTGACAAAACCACCATCAGTCAATTGCAAAAGGCAGCTTTACTTGGAACAGCTTACTGTCAAGGATGACCCTTTGGCAGCTACGTGCCTCTGCATTTCAACTTGCCTTTAGATAAAGGGGGGAAGGGATTACTTTCATGTGGGTAGATGGAGAAACGATTCAGCTGCAGACTGTGGGAGCTTGAAGCTTTGTCAAAGACACCAGAACAGGTGTGGATTTAAAGCAGACGGTTCCCATAATGAAGTGGACTTGTTGATATGGATTACATTGGGAGATTGGCTGGAAAAACTATTAAGTCTATGAATTGGTGTGGAAACCTCAGAACTAGTTTTTCTTTGACATAACCATGCAGTGTATTCAATAAACAGTAAGCTTTTCAGAAATGGAATTATTCTGGAGTTTTATTTGGATTCTCGAGCTGTTGACACTTACACCTGCAACAATATCTTTAACACACCATCAAACAACAACATCTGCATATCTCAGGTTCTTGGAGAAAATTCCATAGATGGATAAAAATTCCAAATCCAGTCTAAACAGGTGACTGACTGTGCAACCAACATAATAAAAATACTCACATTTCCACCAAGTGGTACATAAGAGAATGACGAACTTGACTGGCCAAATGAAGATGCAGAATTATAAGACTCGGCATTTAAAGGGTAATCTAAGGAAATGACACATATTGCATGAAAATATATGCAAAAAAGAAGTCATTTCTTTAAACATAGATTTTGACAAAATTATTTCACATTTATTTATATTTTTCCTATAAAGCATCCCATTGCTAATTAAAACCAATGATGGTCTATGATTCCTTGGAGATAGCAGACATATAAAAACAAAGTGAGACTTTGTTCCAGATTGGCAAAACATAGAAAGAATCAAGTTTGATCAAATTAAAAGTACCTAAGGAAATGTATTTATTATTCAACTTATATGCCACCTATCTCATAAGAAGTGACTCTAGATCCCTAAACTATGGCTTTCTTTCATTGTTCTTTTCCATTAACTGGCAAATGAGTCGTTATTTCTAATCCTCAGTCATAGTAGCAACAAGGGGGAGGGGCAAATGAGGAAATATGTATCCTGAAGATACATGTAAAACTACAACTCATGTCTCCCTCAGATGTGAGGGTAAGCAGATAATATTATCTGCATTATGATGTAATTGCATATGTGTTGGTACTTTGAAGAAAATAAGGTTTGCTCTGGCACCATTGAAAATAATGTATAACCTAGTATCTATAGGTATTTATTTTCCATGAGCTTATTTTAAACACACCCACCATTAAAGCAACTGTTGGGATGAACCCAGGATGTGATGAATGTAGTTGTACTCTTCTAACGTGCATGATACGTTTGTTTAAATGCATTAGGGAAACAAAAAGGTGTTTTAAGGATTAGTATGGAAATAATATATGACATAAGATTCATGATTATGAGATTTAAATGGCTTGGGATCAGGTTATCCAAAGGATCATCTTTTTCCAAGAGTTTCAACCCCTCTAATCTGATCCAACAGATTGGGCATGCTGCAGATCCTATAAGGCAGAGTGCTGACTGGGGTGGGTGGTAACTAGAAGACGGGGTTGTTTTTCTGCTGTAGCCCCTGCCTGATGTGATACTGGAGATTAGAATGGCCCCAACCCTGTTTGCTTTAAAAAACTTTAAGAACTTGGCTAGGTACCCAGGCCTGAGGCTTGGAATGCATAAAGGGCCCTGATACTTGACTTTACTATAATTTGACAGTAACTTCTCTAGTCACGGCTTCTGTTTGTACCTATTTATTTTGTGTATGTTTTTATTTTAATGTTTTTTAAATTGTTTTATTTTTATAATTTTAGAATTATAAGTTTCCCTTAGTTACTTTGTTGAGCTGGGCAACTATAGAGAATGAATGGATGGATGGATAGATGGATGGATGGATGGATGGTTGGATGGATGGATGGATGGATGGATGTAAGTCATTGAGAAATTTACAGAAAGGCTAAACTTAGTCATTACTTCAAGACATATCAAAATAATCAGGAAAGATAATTTGATCACAACAGTTATACTATATTACATCCTTTTCATTTTACCAATATACTTATAATCATAAATATTCTGAAAAACACATTGTATATTTCCATTCTTGGGGGAAAAATAAAAACTTCAAACAGAGATTAATTTAGCTATTATGATTACACTCAAATATTCAATGACATGTGTCCATGTGTCAACTATATTCCAACTATATATATATATATATATTTATATATATTACTTGGGATAATTACCTTCAGTACTAGACAGTTTAAACACAGTTTTATTATTTGGGGAGGAAGAATGCAATACTCCTTCTGCTGCTGAATGCAACATACAATGAATGTCAGTGCTAAAAAAAGAAGCAAAAGTAGAAATTCAGCTATAGAATAAGAATACATGGGTCAGATCTTAAATGTGCTTAGTTACCAGATTTTTTTTTTATATTGAAGAAATCCAATAATAATACCTCAGTAACAGAAATTATGAAATTCTAAGCATCAAGCTTAACATTAAGTTAGTACTCCTGGGTATTTTTGAAGTCTTTAAAAAAATTCAACCAATAGAGAAATTTCAAGTGAGAATTGTATCTGAATTCAGTGAAGATTCCTTCTGTTTTTGTTAACAGTGTAGTTGAGACTGTTCACAAAAATATCTGTAGTAGAGCACCTGCAATCTATCCTGCTGCAAACTTCACTTTTACGAGGTTGGGCCATAGGGAGCAATAGGGATGGCTGCTCACTTGTCTTCCATCCTGCAGGGCAGCAGTATGCCTGTCTACACTCTGTGTCTGAGCTGCCAGCGAGGTTCCCTGGACTTAGGGAATGGGGGGATTTCAATCTGCTTCTCTAGGCCAGGGGTATAAGGTAGTGCAGGAATTCATGGTCACCATAGACCTGGTCCAACTTATCCATGGTCCTACTCACATGGGGGGAGGTTACATATTAGATCTTGTGTTTGCCTTGACCGTGATGTTATGATCTGGCTTTGCAGAACATTAATATCTGTCCCTTGCCACGGAGGGACCATGCTCTCTTGACCCTAGAATTCCCCACAGCTACCTCCTATCTCAGGCAGATGGAGCCTATTCAAGTGGCCCACCCAGGTACCTGATGGACCCAGTGCCTTTTCAAAGGGAATGTGAGACTCTTCCTGAAATTCTGGTTAAAGGCAGAAGCCTGGTCATAGCTTGGAATGAGCAGATGATTGGCTCCATGGACCAGACTGTCTGTCTACATGGGTCTCATAGAGCACCATGGCTTACAGAGGAGTTCCAAGAAATCAAGTGACATAAGACATCTCAAGCACTGCTGGAGGAAAACAAAGAATAACACTGACTGGCCACAGGTAATACCCTATATTAGGACTTACCTTGTGGCAATAAAAGTTGTTTAGTGTAACTACTTCTCTGCTCTTATTGCATCCAGGTCCCTCCTAGGTAAGGAGGAGTACGGTGAACCCTTGGCGGGTTGCCATGAGGAATATTCTAAATATCTGTCAGATAAAGTTGATGAACTTCACTTGGAGCTGGCCTCTGGCTAGGGAAATCTTTTGGATGTTACAGAGTTACATCTCAGTCTTGTTATCTGGGAAGAGTTCAAGCTAGTTGCTCTTGAGGAAGTGGACATGGCCCATACCCTTTTAGTTGATAAAGGCCAATTAAGGTGGCATGTTTTGGGGTCCAAGCGATGATCAATGTCTGCTTTATTTATTAAATTTCACCACTGAAAGCAACTTTTTGAAGTAGGCAGTGTTGTGCCCTCTTCTCAAGAGGCCATGTTTGGACTCAACAGTGTTAAACAACTTTGACTCGGTCTTCAACCTTTCCTTTTTAAGGAGGGGGTTGGTACACAACTACAGTGGGTCCTAGATGAGGCAGATTATCTAAAATCTTTTCAATCTGGATTCAGATCAGAGCACAATACTGAAATGGCATTGGTTGCATTTGTTGATAGTTTTTCAAAGGCTTAGAATGGAGGTGGCACAACCATTCTGGCCCTACTGGATCTTTCCATGGCTTTTGATATCACTGACCATGGTACTCTTTTGGACCAACTTCAGGTTTGGGGGTGGAAAGCAATGTGTTATGGTGGTATTCCTCCTTCTGCAGTCATTCCAGACAGGGTGGGTGGGGTGCCCTAGGGCATTGCAATGTGGGGTGCTTCTGGGTTCAAGCCTTTCAGCTCTCCTCTTTAACATCTACACAAAATGACTAGGAGATCATCCATTGATATGGAGCACAGTTTAGGCAAGTAGAAATCTCATTAATCAAAGCTACCTTTTAATATTACATTTGACATGGATTGCCAGTCACAATAATAGGTTTCTTTTTCTTTTGAAAAAAATCTATTTGTTATATTGTTTTCTGAGCATGAGTATGCATGTATATAGATATATATTCATATGCACATACAAATATAAGAGACTAAAGATGACTATGAAATAATTAGAGGCATCAATATATTTCAACTACTCACTTCTCTGAGAAAGCCAAGCAATTCTGAACATGAAGATTTCCTTTAATGTGCTGATCCCAGTCCTCAATTAAAAAACAAGAAAAATAGAATGAAATACCAGAAAAGATACATCTTGTGTGCTATATCCATAGTAGTTATTTTTTATGAAAAATTTCTGTAGCATTCATCAAGTTATGATAAAAGAAAAGATGTTATATTTTGAAAACTAGGTAGCCAAAATAAAGACTGTAAATCATTCATTCAGTCAAATAGGTCCAGAAGTCATTCAATCCCATTACTCTGTACAATTGGGTGATGCCGCTATTGATAAGAAAACAATTTCAATTTATGTTAATCCTATCTAATGTCACTGTACACATGTGAACAAAACTGCACATTACACATATGCACATCTACATCAATGATGTAGAACAAATTTTATCTGGTGGTGGTTATTCTACCCAAATTAAAATTCTCTAGGCAATTCTAATGACCTTTCATCTTTTCATTTAGAAATGTTAGTGAGATATCAAATGCATATGTATATAGAATAGTACCAGAAACTAGTAACTGCAATAGTAATTACAATATACCAAGGCAAGATAAAGAGCAGCAAACTTTGTGATTTTGGATAGAAATTTATTTCATCATTTTTAAAATTAAAGATACAAATATCCTGTCAGGAAAATATGATACAGTGATTCTATTGATAAAGCAACCCAGATATGGTAGTTCTTAAGCACTGAAACAGTTACTGTCTGGAAAGAGACAATTTACTAAGAAGGCCCAGATCTGAAGCAAACTTACCTTAAGGTCAAATACCTTCTTACTGCATAAGGTACAAATGTGGGGGAAGCAAAGAGGTACAATACTATGAAAGTCGTTTAATTCATCAGACTGAAGAGGCCTCACTGGCAATCCAGAGGTAACAGCTTCCTGCTTCTGTCTTGTTTGTGAATTACTATAATTCTGTTTACCATTTTTAGTTCTGCTGAAAAAACGTGGAGTACCAGCACTAAATTTTGTGTCTGGTGTTGGTTCCTCAGGGTTATAGAGATCGCTCCTTACTTCATAGGGGACATTTGTTGATGGCCACATATTTGCACTGGGTATGTCAGTTTTATTTTGGCTAGAGAAAGTAGAAGGATTTTCCCATTGATTATTTGTTTCTCTTTCATGTACTATAGAACCCATCTTTCCCTTTTGATTCTGATGAGAATTTTGAGAGTCAGCAGCAAATGTCAGAGATTGTGTACAGGTTGTATGCTGGCCTTTAGACACAGTTCCATAAAACTCTTTCTGAAATCCCAGTTGGCCTTCAGACATCCCATTTCCAGATGACACTGGGACTGGATGAGAACCACTGGTTATAAAGCTCTGTTGACAGCATTGACCAGCCTCAAAGGGGAATATCTGTTTATTGTAATCATAAAATCCACCTGTAGTAGAGGAGGCACTAGTTTTATTTAGACCCAAAGGTACAGTTTGTTGTCCAGCAGTTTGAGAAATTACACCTCCAAAAGGGTTTAGGACCACCGTACTAACATTTTGATTTGAAAGGTTACTTACTGATGCCAGGGTTCCACCTTGGGCTGCCAAAGGTGGGTTCTGTGTTGGAAAATGTATTCCACCAGGTGGAAATCTAGTATTGGTGGCCCCAGGACCACCAGCAGGTCCTGGAAGAGTATTAAACATGGAAGGGTGTCTTAATTGGTTGAAAAGTGGCTGAGACATGGCCACTTTAGAAAGAACCTGGTTCAGGACAGTTGCAGCTGCTGTGTTGTTGTTGACTGCTGTCTGAGCCAATTTTAATCTGTGTAGTGTAAGTTGTGCTTGAAGCTGAGCCAGCTGAAGACTTGCAGAAGAAGGAAGCAGTGGATTTGCGGTGTTGACAGTAAATATATTCTTGTCCAGAAGTTTGGCAGCACTGTAAAGTAATAGCAATAATTTTAACCAAGTTTGATCAATGTCAACTGTAGGTATTTTTCACCAAATTATGACTAAGAGGTAAGATATTATTCCTGACATCCTTATTAAATCCTTGAAAGTGAAGAAAGTAATTGATGACATGTAATTGTCATCTTACAAAGTATTTACAACCAGTCATTTCATTTATGAAGATGAATGGCAGATCAAAAAGAAGCTTCCAAGCCAAAATACTACAGTATGCGAGGTGTAGCTAAAGAATAATAAATCAGCTGGATTTAAGTCTAAATATGTTCTACTGAATATTCTTTGTGAATCATACAAAGGAAAAATTTATTTTCTAGTACAGGAAACAAAGTGACATTCAATCATAGCTGTCATTATTAATTTTTGTATAAAATTATAAACCCATATAAGATAAGCATTGCAGTTAAGGGTCTTCGCTGACAACTAAACTAAAGCCCAAATTGCATTGTTAAATATATGATTTTTCAGTATTTGAAGAGCTGTCTCACAAATGGTTTTCACTGGCATACAATGCTTCTATGTGAGTTCATCAGGGTTGTGGCACTATGATCATTTCCTTTTACACTGGTACTTTTGAGTTCCAATCTGCAGAATAATTATAATGCCCTGGAACTTATTTCAGTGGTATTAGACTAATCAGAAGCTGGGACAGAATGCATAATCAATTTCAGAAGTCCAAATATATCTTCACAAAAAAGTTTGAAAGCACAATTATACTGCCAATGGGTGACCAGCAAAAGAGTGATATGGAGTCATTCTTTTCCTGTTTAATAATGGAAGTCTAACATCCTTATTAAATCCTTGGAATCAAAGAAAGTAACAACATGCAATTATCATCATCATATATATATATATATATATATATATATATATATATATATATATATATATATATATATATATATATATATATATATATATATATAAATTTATAGGAATGATTTTTTAAAAGCACTAATATTTCTTTATAAATTTTATTTTTTTAAAAAAAAATAGGGCTATTGTTCAAATATATTCAAATATATTCTTAATGTATTGATATAACTTGCTAGTATATTAATATTACTAAACAGCATGCTTTATTTATATATAACAAAAATTCAAATGCATAAAATCAGGGAAGCAGCTGTGGGTTTTTAACGATTATATAATCATGGTTAAACAATCTGAGTATCACAACATAACTTTTAATATAATTAATGACAGATTTTCAAGCAGTTTACTCCCTAAATGTAAATTATTAACTAAAATAAAGAACTCATGTCTCCTGGGTTCTCGCCTGATGCTTTAACCCAGGCATGTCAAACTCGCGACGTCACCTGATGTCGCGTGACATATCGCAACTTTTTCCCCTTTGCCAGCAATGGGGAGGGCGCGGTTTCATTGTGATGCATCCGGCCCACGGGCCGGCAGTTTGACATGCCTGCTTTAACCAGTACACCAAACTGGCTCTCATATTATAAATAATGCTAGAATTTGTTGTAAATGGATATTAAGCTTTCTAACGGATAGGTTGAACAATTGGCTCTGTGGTGCATCTGGAACAATCTTGAACTGAACACACTCAAAACTGTAGAGATGATAGTAGATTTTAGGAGACATCCTCCTATTCTACACCTCTTACAATACTAGACAACACAGTTATCACTTGTTGCTTATATGTACACTGAGAGCTTATGCACTGGAGACCAATTCATGGTGTGTCCAATCACACTTGGTCAATAAAGAATTCTATTCTCTTCTATTTCAGTTCTAGAACTTACAAGTGATTAGATGACATAATCAAAACATGTATTTTGCAATATACCATAGCTGGAGTATCTTGTTGGTCACAAGAAAAAAAACAGTGAAGATATATACTTTGTATAATACCTATATTTTCCTATAAAATTCTATTGATATTATAACTGCTCCCTGCATGCTATTTACAATATTCCCCTGATTCAACAAGCAAAAAACTGACACTCAGACACCAAGCTACATGTACACTAGAGGACAGATCACATGTTTCTGCATACCATTCCTACTATGTTAGACTCACTGAATGTAAATAGCAAGTAATATCACTTGATATTTATAACATATGTTCAGTATTAACACCACAGCACAGAAATAATTTAAAGAATCTTAACGAATTCCAATTTAAAAGGCAACATGTAATTTCAATACAAGAACAAATAAAATTATAGATTTTTAAAAGCAAATGCTGGAGTATTAAATTTGTGCTCCATAACTTGCTGACAAATCACACATGCAATACGCAAGTGCTTGACTGCCACCTTATTTCAGGATTCTTTTTTTTTCAGCTTCCCAGGCTGGGCTATAACCTTGAGATCAGTCTTCAATTCTAATATTAATCAGGTTTATCCATACTTAGCTTTTTCAAGATTAGCCAAGCTTAACCAGATGCTGCTGCTTTGGTTAAAAGGAACTAACATTGTTGGAAGTTGGAAGTGGAGTTTCTTGACCTATAATTAGAGCCTTATTCTTTACGACCAATGCTAGGATGGCTATAAAAATGGCAGAACTTGGGTTTTCTGTGTTGTTTAAACAGACAGTATAGTATGTAGCTCTCTTCCCAAAAACCTTTGATACCAAATATGAGTGAAACAGGAAAAATACTGAAGTTAAAATGTTTTCTATTATTAAGAAACTTTCATAAAATTATGCCTGACAAAATTCCCCTATTTAGATTTTACTATAATGCAATCACAAGATAAATGACTTAAATAGCTTCCTTCTGGAAACACAATCTCAGCACCTTTTCTAATTTTAGAGATTTACATTAAATGTCTGATTTATTATAAATTCATTATTATTTTGGCATAGTCAGTTCCTACAATTCTGATATTTAGAAGGTGCTTAAGAACATTTTTTCAGCAAGCCTTTGGTTGTAGATGATTACTTTAAGAATTATTTTCCTTATTCTTTTACTTGTTTATAACTTTTACTCTGACTTACATATTTAGTTGAAGATTGAAGAAGACAAGACTTTGGTAATGGCCACGAAGGAGTAAATTTAGTGGAGGTCCACCACTAGAGGGAGATGCCTGACTGAGACAATACTCAGTGGATTGTATAATTGCTCTTCAAGAAAGAACATGCCTGTTAGATATTGAAATAATCCCAATGTCTATACTTTATTTTTGTATGTGTGCTTATGTAAAAGTCCCCAGCATCTCATTTAGCTTTGCAAATTAATAAATGAAATAATAACAGATTTCCTACTTAATTGTCTGCAACACATTTTCTGATTTAAAGTTATTCTCATTTTTCAGTGTCCTTTCAACTATGTCATATTTGATCTTCTACTAAACACAGTAATAGAAGGAACAAGCGTAAAACAAGTATCAAAGTTCAAATACCTAGGAACAACATTCATGGAAGATGGTAAAATGGATGAAGAGATTAACATATGATGCAGTAAGGTAAACCATGTATTAGGGTAGCTTGCTCCTCTCCTACAACATAAGGCAGTACCTATTGATCAGCACAAAGAAGCATCTCATGCAAAATATATTCCTCCACACCCTAAGTTACTGGTGCCAAACATGGACACTTACAATAAAACATAAAAAGGAAGTCACCACGGAAATGAGATCTTTGAGGAAAGCTGCTGGAATGACCATAAGAGATAAAATCAGAAATAAGATCATAAGAGAAACAATTGGCAGAGAAACAATCTTGAACAACATATAAACATATGTCAGGATGCTTTTCTTTGACTATAGTTCGGCTTTCAACACTATTCTGCCGAGCATCCTTATTGAAAAGCTGACTGACTTGAATTTTTCCCCCTCCATCTGTGATTGGAATAAAGACTTTCTGAGGGACTGGCTATAAACAGTGAGGGTTGGGTCTGTTTTATCCACCTCCCTGAAGCTTTGCACTGGCTCGCCACAGGGCTGTCTGCTAAGGCCCTACCTGTATTCACTGTACATATGATTGTGTATCGTCCGACCCATCCACTGTGATCATTAAGTTCGCAGATGATACCACCATAGTGGGTCTTATTACAGATGGAGATGAAACAGCGTACAGGGGGGAAGTAAAAAAAAAATTATCCTTATGGTGTCTAGAGAACAACTTGCACCTGAACATCGGCAAGACGAAGGAGATGGTGTTAGACTTCCGGAGGAAAAGAGAGGAACCTGCCACATTTTACATGGGGGGGGGGCTGTGTGGAGAGAGTCTCCTCCTTTAAATTCCTGGGAGTCTACCTCTGTGAAGATCTTACCTGGAAGTCAATACAACCCAGGTGGCCAGAAAGGCCCAACAGAGACTCCACTTCCTCAGGGTCTTGCGGAAGAACGGTAGAACAATGACTAATGAACTTCTTTTACCGATCTACTATAGAAAGCGTCCTTTCGCACTCTATTGTGGTTTGGTATGCTGGTCTGACAGCCACGGATAGGAAGATATTACAGAGGGTGGTGAGCACTGCACAAAACATCATGGGCTGTCCCCTGACACCACTGGATGACATTGCCAGGGCCCGCTGCCTTGGAAGAGTGAGGAAAATTCTCAGGGATGACTCACACCCTGCTCAGTACCTCTTTACTCTCCTACCATCAGGTAGGAGATATAGAAGTATAGCCAGCCACACCAACAGGCTGAAGAACAGTTTCTATCCATGGACTGTCAGGCTCCTGAATGGGAAATAACTTTATGTATGATAGATTTGCAAGGCTGGCGTGTGGTGGGGTTTGTTGTCACTGTGAGTTGTGGGGGAGCACAAAGGGAGGCTCAGCTAATCTCACTGTATACGTGTTGTACTTTGATAATAAAGGTTTATCCATCCATTCATTCATAAAAACAACAAATAAAGTGGTTTGCTTACCTGGAGAGGATGTCATGGGATTCCATACTGTATAAGGCGTGTACAAAAAAAGGAGAAGGTCAAAGAACACAAGGCAGACCCAGAAGATGAAGAGACAACAGCAAAGACACACGACAACAGCATCAATTAACAATGGTTGAGGCCAACAGAAAAGCAAGAACCAGAACTTTATATTTCCCTCAATACCCAAAACCCAAAGAGAAAGTAAAAAAGACTATTTCAGAAGCAGTAATAATTCAAATTTTAGATAGAATGTTATATACTAGTACTAAATATTTTATATCTATATATGGTTTAAATCTGAAAACAATTGTTTTCATGTGTATCCAGAGCATTTTAGTGTATACTGCCCAATTCAAGGAAAACAAGTGAATGTGTTATGATCCACATTATTAATTAAAAGATTAAATTCCTTCTCTTGATGCACAAAGAAAGCCATTTACAAGAACAACAAAAAATCCTGCATACCAACAGGATAAAAAGAACAGTAAAATTTGCCTGACATAAAGGAATGTTTTGTCTATCACATGCCAATGCTAATTACTGTGGTTTCCCTAACATCAAGAAAGAACATCAGTATTTTCTAAAATAAATCAGAGTTTCAATTCTCTACTATTGCACAGAATGTTCAAAACACTCATTAGCTACTTATCGAATAAATATAACTGCATTCCAAGAATTCCTCACCAGCAGCAGTTAGGAGAGGCAGATCTACACAGCTTTTTAGAAGAAGCTTTTTAGAATCTGTGTATCATGTCTGCTTCAGCTTTCCGGCCCAGGCTGAGAGTTTTAATTGGGGTTTTTTATATTTTTTTTCAGGGATTAAATTTAATCTTTTTAATCATTTTTAATTTTTGTATCAATGTTTTAAGTACCCTGTAAACCGCCCTGAGTCCTTCGGGAAAGGGCGGTATATAAATTCAATAAAATAAAAAATAAAATAAATAAATAAATAAAATATAAGCCAATCTGTGCACACTTGGTATTTGTAGAGCCTTTTTGATGGGGATGAATGGTTCTGATGTCATAAAATCTTTTCTTAAAAATAAGATATGTGCATCAGGTGCTATGTAATATATTACCCAGTCTCAAGTTAAAAATGTATACAGGCAGTCCTCAGGTTATGATGATAATTGGCACCAGAATTTTCACTGCTAAATCCTGGCATTCCCCACTGGTTGTTACACGACGACCCATCCTGATCCAAGCCATTCCTGGCTTTTTTTTTTTAATCCCATTTATATCCCGCCCTTCTCCGAAGACTCAGGGCGGCTTACAATCTAAGAAGCACAAATCAATGTGCTTAGCAATAGCCTTCATTCTATGTATATGCCTGCTTATTAGGGCTTTCGCCCCCCCCCCAGCGGCATTATTACAAAGTCAGCTTATTGCCCCCAACAATCTGGGTCCTCATTTTACCTACCTCGGAAGGATGGAAGGCTGAGTCAACCTTGAGCCTGGTGGGACTCCAACCTGCACTAATTGCAGGCAGCTGGTGTTACTTAAGGAGGCATTAGCCCACTGCTCCACCAAGGCTCTTTTGATCTCTACATTCCTGAGCCTAGGTAAGGTAAGGGGCTGCCTTCTCTGCCTCCTCTGCAACACCCCCCACCAGCCTATCTCCTTCCAACTCTGCTCTTTTGGCCACCCTGCGCTCCGCTGCCTCCGCCCACCCTGTGCTTCACTGACCCAGAGCTCCACTCACTTTGCTACCTCAAAGCCTTGTAAGGAAACCACACACAATTTGGACAAAGCTGCATGCGGACTTAGAAAAAAGACCTGGCACTGCCAGTAGCTATCTTGTGAAAAGCCAAGCTGGGTGTGCCTCATCAGAAGCCGGAAGAAGACAGCAAAGGTCAGCTGGAGGCAGCAGGCTGGCAAGATAAGCAAAAGTCAGGGTAGCAAAACAAGTGGAGTACTGGTGGCAAGGCCAGAGGAGCTCAGGGCAGCCAAAACGGTGGACAAGAAAGGTGGGTTGGGGGAGCTGAAGACCCACTACAATAGTAAGCGTGGGTAGGCTGCCAAGCACTGAAATGTTATCAAATTTAGAGACCGCCACCTCACGTGATCACGTGACTGTAGGAAAACTGTAACAGTCTTCTCTCTTCTCTCACATGCAGTAACAGCTCATTGGGGTAATGCTAATGACAGTAACACTCAGATTAATGTATTCCACAATTACAATCCAGGAGAAGAAAGTGAACAGGTTGTTTGGAGGCTCCATAATTAAATTAGACTAAATTTATCTAAACTTAGAAAAAGCAGCCAGACTAGCTAATAGGTTTAAGCTCCTATATACTAGACAGCTGCGTCTTCTCTCTAAATATATATATATGTATAAATATATTCCAAAAATGTCAGCTTCCCCATACCTGGGATGTATTGGCTTTCTCTTAAGAGGCTGCAACTGTGGAGTAGAAGTGGCAAGTGACCTGCCCAATGGGAATGTATCAACATTCCCATGAAGTTAGGGGTGCACAAGCAGAAGAGGTGCCTGCCATACCCCAGCTAGTCTGGGCTGATTGTGTCAATTCATCCTTACTAATAACAGTCAAATATGGTAAGAATTTATGCCAATTCAGTCAAAAGCAACTGAATAAATAAAGAATTGAAAAGCATCAAATACTGAAATAACAGGTATCTCAGTAAGACTCAAAAGTAGCACAAAAATATAGCAATTAAAAGGCATAACATGAAAATACAGGGACCAAAAAACTCGGAGAGAGCTGCCTAGTATCAAAAAGGTACTATCAAAAGTATCAAAAAGATAATAAAAGAAGACTCAGGCAGTTCTCTTGGGAGAAAGCATTCTTAAGCAAATGAAATACTACTGGGGGGAAAAACTACTTACAGGAAATAGATAGTGAAAGCCTTAGTCTTGTATAGATCTTCAGTTGTTTTAAGGAAGTAAGTGGCATTTTTGGTAGGTAAGTTCATTTTAATAAGTTTTTTTAGGATGAAATATTGAAACAACAGTTGAGAAGATACAATTTTCAATATGAGAAATGTTTTGGGCACAGGGATATTTTTATATTGTTTTAGGTTTTAGATAATAAACACCAAGTAGGCTTAGAATGTTCATTCATTAATTGTTGATACAATGCACACAAACTACAAGAACTGAAAAAAAATCTAGGAATAATACAGAACTAATTAGAACATCCAGTGAAATACCTTTTTGATTTACAGACACTTATTCAGACAACCTGACCTTTATATTTAGGCTCAAGACTAGGATACAAGCTAGTATGTGAACACTTCTATTTATAGTAATAACAAATCATTTTACGTTGGGTACCAAGTCTGGGAGATCAGTTAACAGGTGCACTAAAGGATATATTAACATTCTGAGTATACGGTTTGCCTCATCAGAAGGCACTGGTAGCCATGGTGAAAAGCTCCCTAGATAGATGTTGAATCCCAATATATTTTTTTCTGATTTATAACATTTTATTAGATTATAGAACAAAAAACAAAAATACAAAAACAAATACTAGGACACAGTGTGGAGGGAAGAAAAGTGAGGGGGAGAAAGTAAAAAGAAAAGAAAAGGCATTGACTTCCGACTTCCTCTGTTGCAGTAGTATATCAGAAGTTATCAAAAAAAATGAAATCAGGTAAAGCTCCAGGTCCAGATGGCCTTACAAACCAATATTATAAGTGTTTTGATGATGAACTTCGGCTACTAAAGAGTATAATGAATGAAATATTTCAGGGGGGAAAAGGTACGCCAAATGTGGAAGGAAGCAAATATTGTGTTGTTACCAAAGATACCACAAAGACAAAGACTTACAGACCAATTTCATTATTAAATAAACTTTTTGCTGCAGTTTTGGCAAAAAGACTAAAGAAGATCTTACAAGAATATATAGTAAAGGTAAAGGTTCCCCCGCACATGCGTGCTAGTCGTTTCCGACTCTAGGGGCCGGTGTTCATCTCCGTTTCAAAGCCAAAGAGCCAGCGCTTGTCCGAGGACGTCTCCGTGGATATGTGGCCGGCATGACTAGACACCAAAGGCGCATGGAACGCTGTTACCTTCCCACCGGAGTGGTCCCTATTTTTCTACTTGCATTTTTACGTGCTTTCGAACTGCTAGGTTGGCAGAAGCTGGGACGAGCAACAGGCGCTCACTCTGTTACGCGGCACTCGGGATTTGACCCACCAAACTGCCGACCTTTTGATCGACAAGCTCAGCGTCCTAACCCACTGAGCCACCACGCCCCTCTACAAGAATATATACATGAAGACTAATCTGGCTTTCTGCCAAAAAAGACAGCTAAGGAATAATGTGAGGACTGTCTTGAACATTATTGAATATTTACAATATCATAATGAGAAACAGGCAGCTCTAATAGTTTTAGATGCAGAGAAGGCATTTGACAATCTAAATTGGGTTTTTATATTTAAAGTGTTGGAAGAAATGGATTTTTGGAGATAATTTTATTCAAGGCGTTAAAGCTATTTATACATCACAGCAAGCAAAAATGGTGACTTAATGGTGACTTAATGGTGACTTAACTAACTCATGTGAAATCCAAAAGGGCACGAGATAAGGATATCCCTTGTCTCCTCTGCTGTTTGTCTTGGTGTTGGAAGATTTGAATTGAGATATTAGGCAAGATGAGAAAATAATGGGTATAAACATCAAGAAAGCAGCTTATATATTGAGGGCACTTGCTGAGAATCTGGTTATATTCCTGCAAGATCCAAAAAATAATATAGAATATTTGATGACCAAGTTAAATGAGTTTGGGGCTTTAGCAGGTTTTAAAATAAATAAACAGAAAACAACAATGCTGACTAAGAATATGTCATATCAGGCTAATAATACATTGATTAAAAAGTCAGATTTTAAGGTTGAGAAAAAGGTGAAATATTTGGGGTTTATGTTGACAAACACAAATTGTTTCAAAATAACTATGTGCCTCTTTGAAATGATATTAAAAAGGACTTATAAAGATGGGTCAAACTGCATTTATCACATTCCAGACATTACCAATTCTTGCAACTGATACTCCATTTAAACAATGGCAAAGGGATATTTCTAAGTTCATATGGCAAGGGGAAAAAACCAAAAATTGGATATAAGCTATTGAAAGATGGTAAGGAAAGAAGGGGTTTGGGTTTACCAGATTTGAAATTGTACTTTGATGCATGTTGTCTGGTCTGGCTAAAAGAGTGGGTGAACCTCCAAAACAAGAGGCTACTTGATTTAGAGAGTCATGAATTAAGGTTTGGATGGCACGGTTATTTATGGTATAATAAAGTTAAAGTTAATGTTGATTTTTTAACAATCACTTCACTAGACATACTATACTAAGAGTTTGGAATAAATATAAAACAAGATTTTCCACAAAGTTGCCTCTTTGGGTGTGGAGCAGTGGGCTAATGCCTCCTTAAGTATCACCAGCTGCCTGCAATTAGTGCAGGTTCGAGTCCCACCAGGCTCAAGGTTGACTCAGCCTTCCATCCTTCCGAGGTAGGTAAAATGAGGACCCAGATTGTTGGGGGCAATAAGCTGACTTTGTAATAATGCCGCTTGGGGTGTGTGTGTGAAAGCCCTAATAAGCAGGCATATACATAGAATGAAGGCTACTGCTAAGCTTGTAAGCCGCCCTGAGTCTTCGGAGAAGGGCGGGATATAAATGGGATTAAAATAAAAAATAAAAAAAATACTCCCAGGAAGCTTTTTTTAAGAAAAGAAATGGTGGTGAAGCCAGACTGGTGGATTTATGGTAAAATAATACTTTTTAACTACGGTGACCCTACCCTCAAGTTGAAGGAAGAGTTAGAATCAGAGGGCTATGTTTGTCATTGGTTTACATATCAACAACTAAAAGAAAGATTTAAACTAGATAAAAAGAATTTTGTTAAAAATGAATTGGAAATCTTATTGTGTGGTAGTGATGAAGATATTATTGCTAAGGTTTATAAAATGTTATTGAAACTGAATTTTGAAAGTGAACATGTAAAACATTGTATGTTTCAGTGGGCAAGGAACTCTGGATATAATGTGATGCTAGAACAATGGGAGAGTATGTGGACGAAAAGCTTAAAATTCACATTAAATTATAATTTAAAAGAAAAATTGTATAAGATGATGTACTGCTGGTATTTAACACCAGATAAGTTATCTAGAATGTATAAAGATATTTCAAGTGAATGTTGGAAATGTAAGTGTAAAGAAGGGATCTTTTATCATTTATGGTGGACATGTGATAAAGCAAAGAAATATTGGAATAGAATTCATATCCTAATACAGAAAATTCTTAAAGTAAAGATAAAGACACTTTTCTTTTGGGCTTAATGGAAGAAAACTTGGGAGAAAAATTGGAACTCTGATGTTATATATGTTGACCGCCACAAGACTATTTGTATGCACAAAAATGGAAGGACATTTCGATTCCCACTATGGATGAATGGCTACAGAAGCTGGAGTTGGCAGAGATGGCTAAAGTGACCATTTTGAATAAAGAAAAAAATATATAAGTACTTTTGTTTCTACTTGGAGACTGCTTCTGGATTTTGTGCTTGAAGTGGAAAAAATGAAACTTTGATTTTGGGTTGTAGTGATTAGATTGATTTGTTGTTATAGAAATAGCTAGTTTATACTATTATGTAAAAGTAAAATGTTAAGGTTCAAGATGTTGAATCTCCATATTAAAGAGGGAAAAATATTCAAGGGTAAAGCAACAGGAAGCAAATTTGTGCTCAATAATTCAGGACATATTCAAATGTGGTTCAAAGTCACTACCACTGAACAGCAATCACACATCTGTGATCATATCACCTGGAAGTATCAGACTGGAAGAAACAAATCAAAAAGACCAGACAAAGACAGTAAGTATTGTTAAAATAGACTGTATAATGCAATTTAGCAAACTAGAGAATGATCAAGAGGGAATAATATTTCATGGAGTAAGGACAGCTAATTCTTTTTAGAACATTTATGGCTACTAATAGCTATCGACAGCTATGTTTATAAGACACTAGTCTTAGAACTTTGGAAAATAATTCAAATGGGAAGGACTGAGACAATAGCACCCACCTGCCTAATGGCATAACGTGACCTCTGTAGGAAGGCTGTGCTTCCAATTGGTTGGGTGCAAGAACTGTTTATGGTTACAGAAGTGCCATATGCTATGGTTTACTTCTAGTTCAAAGGGTCATTGAATCTTAGACTTGTTTCTATACTGAAGAAAGTTAGAAGTTACTCTTTTTTACAGTTTTTTCCCCTTTTTATTCGCACCCCCAATTTTCCTTTTCCCTGTCCCCTCTACATTTTTCCTTCCAATTTTTCCCTCTGTTCTTTTGTATTTTAACTTGTTTTGAAACTCAATAAAAGTTTTGCAAACAAATTAAAAGCAACAACAAAAAAGAGCTACACTAATATGGAAAGGTAAGTTTCATGCTGCTGAGCCCTGAAGCCAGATGAAGGATTCTCACACATGGCTGGGCAGAGCACTCCTTTCTGTCCCCTCTATTTGCAACTTTCTCTGATGGTTTCTCCATTGACTTTATGGGAAAACTATCAGAGAAGATTGCAAATGGTGATCACATGATCATAAGGCCCTTGGTAAACAATCGTAAGTATGAGCAGATTGGGGAGCACCTGAAACATACTCACATGACCAGGGTGGGGGTGATATGACCTTTTATGACAGTTGAAAGTGCTCTATGGACCAAAAAGCATCCTTTCCAAGGCTGTTGTTACTATGAATGATCATTAAAGGTCATAAGTTGAGGATTACCTGTATTCTATATTTTTTGCGTGCTCTTATTACTAAAGGAAAAGACACAGTACCTGGAATATTGTAGATAGTATAGAGTATATATCCAGTATATATCCAAACCCAATTCAGTCTTTAACAGATTGTGACTAGTCTTTCCCATAAACAGATTTATGATTTTCTGGTAAATTTATTTTACCTTTCATTTATTATAACACATATAAATAAATCATCATAGCAGCTCAGGAGGGTAGGATAGGCTGAATGAAAGTCACTGGCCATGAAGAAATACCTGACCTTGGATCTCCCCAGTCATCGTTCATCACTTTAATTACAATATCACATTGGATGCTTCTTAAAAGAATGGTGCCCACTACAGAAAGCCATTCTCTGTAATAGTTACAAATAGAATGGAGTGAGCGCCTGTTACTCATCCCAGCTTCTGCCAACCTAGCAGTTCGAAAGCACGTAAAAATGCAAGTAGAAAAATAGGGACCACTACGGTGGGAAGGTAACAGCGTTTCGTGCGCCTTTGGCATCTAGTCATGCCGGCCACATGACCACGGAGACGTTGGCTCTTTGGCTTTGAAACGGAGATGAGCACCGGCCCCTAGAGTCGGAAACGACTAGCACACATGTGCGGGGGAACCTTTACCTTTACCTTATTATTGCTTGAGATTTGGAAATTACTGTATACTTTTATTTATGCACCCTCCCTTTAGCATTGATTCATTTTCATTAACTACATATCTAGTTTAGTTTAGTTTAGTTTTATTTAATTTGTATACCGCCCTTCTCCTTGGTAGGGACTCAGGGCGGTTCACAGGGCATATATAAAAAAAAGACAATACAAAAATTAAAAAAGATTAAACCCATGCCCAGTTAAAAACAGTTATACAAATCTAAAAAGACGAATTAAAACCCAAAATCCCCCGTCAGGCCAGACCAGCCATTTCAAATAGGTGGGTCTTCAGGCCACGACGGAAAGTTCGGAGGTCTGATGCCGTCCGGAGCTCCACCGGCAGTTGGTTCCATAATGCCGGAGCGCCCACAGAGAAGGCCCTCCCCCTGGGGGCCACCAGTCGGCATTCCTTGACTGGCGGCACCCTGAGGAGGCCCTCTCTGTGGGAACGCACAGGGCGGAGGGGAGTTGATGCCGGCAGCAGGTGGTCCCTGAGGTATCCCGGACCCATGCCATGTAAGGACTTAAAGATCGTAACCAAAACCTTGAATCTCACCCGAAAGACAACTGGTAACCAATGCAGCTCGCGGAGCAAAGGTGTAACATGGGAGTACCGGGAAACTCCCAAGACAACTCTCGCGGCCGCATTCTGTACCAGTTGGAGCCTCCGAGTGGTCTTCAAGGGAAGCCCCATGTAGAGAGCATTACAGTAGTCAAGGCAAGAGGTCACGAGCGCATGAGTGACCGTACACAGGGCATCCCGGTTCAGATAGGGTCGCAACTGGCGCACCAGGCGAACCTGGGCGAAAGCCCCCCTAGTCACGGCCACTATATGATCTTCCAGGGTAAGCCGTGAATCTAGGAGGACTCCCAAGTTGCGAGCCCTATCCACGGGGGGTAAGAGCTCACCCCCCATAGAAAGAGATGGAACATTTTGAATGTCCCGGGATGCCGGAATGTACAGCCACTCAGTCTTGTCAGGGTTGAGTTGAAGTCTGTTCCTCCCCATCCAGACCCGAACCGCCTCCAGGCAACGGGACATCACAGCGAGGGCATCACTGGGGTGGTTTGGGGTTGAAATAAAAAGTTGGGTATCATCGGCATATTGATGATACCCAACTCCAAAACCACGAATGATCTCACCCAGCGGTTTCATATAGATGTTGAACAGGAGGGGCGAGAGGACCGATCCCTGAGGAACTCCACAAGCGAGAGTCCTAGGGGTCGACCTCTGCCCCCCTGCCAACACCGACTGCGAGCGTCCCAGGAGATAGGAGGAGAACCACTGAAAAACTGTGCCTCCCACTCCCAATCCCCTGAGACGCCGCAGCAAGATACCATGGTCGATGGTATCGAAAGCCGCCGAGAGGTCTAATAGGATTAGGACAGAGGAATATCCCCTATCCCGAGCCCTCCAGAGATCATTCACCAGAGCGACCAATGCCGTCTCCGTGCTGTGCCCGGGCCTGAAACCCGATTGGTAAGGGTCCAGATAATCCGCTTCATCCAGGACCAGAGGGAGCTGATGCGCCACCACACTCTCAACAACCTTCGCAAGAAAGCGAAGGTTGGAGACTGGACGAAAGTTGTTCAATACAGCTGGGTCCAGGGCAGGCTTCTTGAGGAGAGGTCTCACCACCGCCTCCTTCAAGACGGTGGGGAAATAACCCTCACTCAAAGAAGCAGATATAACCGCCTGGAGCCAGCCTCGTGTCCTCTCCCTAGCTGCATAAACCAGCCAGGAAGGGCACGGATCCAATAAACATGTGGTGGAACTCAGCTTCCCCATAATCCTGTCCACTTCATCAGGGGTCACAGAATCAAACTCCTCCCAGATAACATTGACAGGACCGCCCGTGTCCTGATCGCCAGACTCTGCCCAGCTGGAGTCCAAACCGGTCCGAATCCGAGCGATTTTATCCGTCAGATGTTGACTAAATTCCTCGGCACGACCCTGCAAGGGATCCTCCCTCACCTCCTGATTAAGAAGTGAGCGAGTCACCCTAAACAAGGCGGCCGGGCGGTTATCTGCGGACGCGATGAGGTGGAGAAGTAATTACACCTCGCCACCCTCATCGCTGCGAGATAAGACCTAATATAGGTTCTTAACCGCAACCGGTCGGGTTCGGATCGGCTAGACCTCCAGCAGCTCTCTAGGCCCCGTTTCCGACGCTTCATCTCCCGGAGCTCCACGGAAAACCATGGAGCTCGCTGGGATCTGCGCCGGGTCAGGGGCCGCAAGGGTACAACCCGGTCAAGTGCCTCAGTGGCTGCCCTTTCCCAGGCTTCCACTAAGGCATCCGCCGAGCTGTGAGCAATGGAGGCAGGTGGGGACCCCAGCGCCGCTTGGAATCTATCAGGATCCATTAAGCGTCTGGGGCGGTACCATCTAATTGGCTCCGTGTCCCCACGGCGGGGGGTGGCAAAACGGAAGACCAGCCGCAGGAGATGATGATCGGTCCATGACAGGGGCATAATAAATGGAGAGCCCCCACCAAGATCATCTAACCACCGTCTAGATAAAAAAATCAGGTGTGGCCTCCCTCATGAGTTGGCTCTGAAATTACTTGCGTCAGGTCCATGGCCGCCATGGAAGCCATGAACTCCCGAGCTAGCTCAGATGAACCTCCCAGGGATGGTAGATTGAAGTCTCCCAAAACTATAAGTTTGGGAAACTCAACCACCAAGCCCGAGAGGATATCGAGCAGCTCGGGCAGGGCTGCCGCTGTGCGACTAGGCGAAATATACACCAGCAGCAAGCCCAACTGCACCCCAGGACCAAATCTCATAGAGAGACTCACACCCGACTATCTGAGAAACGGTGGTCTCCCGCGGACATAAGGTCTCCCTAATGGTAACCGCCACTCCCCCACCCCTACCATGAGCTCGTGGCCGGTGTAGCACCCGGAAGCCTGGTGGGCAGAGGTCAACCAAAGGGACCCCACCCTCTGGTCCCAGCCAAGTCTCCGTGATGCAAGCCAGGTCCGCATGCTCACCCTCAACTAAATCCCTAACGAGGGGAGCTTTATTAACCACGGACCTGGCATTCAGGTACACCAGCCGGAGCTCAGGAGGCTGCACATCCTTGCTCCCGGGATCTCGGGGAAGAAGCAGAGGGTCGGAGCGCCTCACCGCTTGCAAATACCGGGGACGGCCCTCCCGGTAGCGATACGGCCCCCTGTCTATCCGCCCGCTGCCATTCCCCGTCGTGGGAATTGATAATCCCACGACCCGCTCATGAGCCCCGGCGACAACGCCACCCCGTTCTCCCCCCGTGCTATCAGACCCAAGGCTGGTCTGAACCATGGTAGATCGGCCACCCCCCATAGCCAAACCACCGCTATCTCCCACCCCGCTCCCTAGCCTTATAAAAAATTTGGATAAAAAAATAATCAGAGGCTTTCTAGATTTACATGGATAGCCCCTGCCCCTGCCCAGCCATCTCTCAGAGACCCAAGTCTACTATTATCCATCCTAAATGTATAACATTTAACTCTTATTCTTACATGAAGTTTATTTATTGAATCTCTTTCTATTGCTTTCAGGCTCTTACTTTCATTTATGAAAATTTCTGAATTTTATATATCTCTTTAAAGATACAGTATAAACTATTCCATCCACTTGGTTTCATCTGCAAATTTGATATTCAGTGTTGCCTTATGATATTAAACTATTCCCCTTTGAAGATTTTAAAACTGAAGATTTAAAATCTATAAGATTGTTTATCTTCATTTCATAAATTAAATTTGTGAATTAAAATAATTAAGTTTCATTCTTAAAATTCTGCAAATGAAATATATGAAGAATTATATATAACATCAAAAATTAAAACAAATTCCTTTAAAAACTTTTTTTAAATTTACTTAAAATATTTACATAGTCACTCATCTTATGTAAAATCAAAGATTATTAGCCCCAGGAAGCTGTCATCGATACGAAATGTACTACAAACTATGTAACTAAAAAGACATATAGGATCAACGAAGATAATTCCTACAGAAAAGAAGCACATTCAGTCAAACAGCAAAAACTGAAAGACTTCCAGAAGCCAATAAATCTAAATGATGTAATAACTCTATGTGTCTATCAACAAGTTATTATTAAATACTAATTTCCTTGGATCTTAACTAATCCAAGAAGTGAATATTTGGCTATGCTCTCTGAATGGTTTTCACATTAAAAATTGTTGGGTGTGATAAAATTGCAGACACAGCAGATTTCTGTCTGTCATCATTACAAAGCTGTGACTGTCAATCCAAGCACTTCCCAAGAAGCACTAGTGTTACCAATCAGTTTAGCCTACTGTACACATGGCACAATATACCACAGCATTACTATCATTGTAACAGCTTAAATTTGTTATCCTGGATTTACACAAAAAACCCTTAGGTGCCCAAAATTTATCGCTGTCCTAATAGCTTTGGGATATTTTAGACAATGATTTTAGAAGTGAAGTAATTACAAAACCACTATTGACAGCTTTTCAATCCATAAAATTATATATCTGAAACAGAATACTACTTGCAACTAATTATGAAACTACAAGTTAGGATATTACATCATGTTTTTGGCAAATATTACAGGATAAAAATAATGGGGAATACAAACTATTCACAGAAAACAGATGCAAAAGGCAAATAATTTGTTTCTGAATAGCTGATATATCAAATCTACAGGGCTGTTATTCTGAAGACTGAGCCACTGATATCTTAAGAACAAATTAATTCAAAAATAGACTTTCAATGCAGTTCTGAACAAGAAATAACTGAAAATTATTCCTGTATTCATGAGATGCTAAATTACTGTAGAGATTATTTTGATACTTTATGCAAGGCTCTCGATGTACAGGAATAAATAACATGTTCCCATTCCCAACATTCTTTAATGTGAGCTAAGGAATAGGAAATATGTTTGTTAATCTGTAGCACTTCGTTTGGTAAGACTTTTTTTATGGTCCTCAATAAAAAAGTACTTATTTCTCAGCAGGGAAAAAAAATATCAAAAGGTCAGGTGCTAGTACAGTATATTTTAAAAAGTGCAGATGCAATAAATATATCTCTACATTGATTTATTGATTTATTAAGGGACACGGTGGCACAGTGGGTTAGGACGCTGAGCTTGTCGATCAGAAGGTCGACAGTTTGGCGGATCGAATCCCGAGTGCCACGTAGCAGACTGAGTGCCTGTTACTCCTCCCAGCTTCTGCCAACCTAGCAGTTCGAAAGCACGTAAAAATGCAAGTAGAAAAATAGGGACCACTACAGTGGGAAGGTAACAACGTTCCGTGTGCCTTTGGCGTCTAGTCATGCCGGCCACATGACCACGGAGACGTCCTTAGACAAGCGCTGGCTCTTCGGCTTAAAAACGGTTGGAAACGACTAGCACGCATGTGCGGGGGAACCTTTACCTTTACCTTACATTGATTTATTAACCATATTTTTATATTTGTAATACTACCAAAATCCACTGAAATAAAATTTAACTCATATAATAAAACATCACAAAGTTCCCACCCAAATGGAGTAAACTAACCTTCCCAAAACATTAGAAACATATAAAGCAAAAAACTTCAGCAGCTCTGATGAAGCTCAGAAGTCATCCTGAAGTCATCTTTAATCTTGGGAAATGTTAGTTATGAGAGGGAAAGGCACACCTTAGTGGCTACAGAATTTAAGGCATATTGCTATCACAGGGAAGTGTAGTCTTCTAGTACATAAACCCTCCTCTCATCTATCCACTGAGAAATCAGTACCTTGAAAAGTTCTGCTCAAGATGACCTGACAGGACAAAATCATTCATCCAAAGAATTCAGGTTGGATATGGGTATAATTCAAAGGTGGTGGAGCTTATGATACTATCACTTCCTGAACATGGCAAAACTGATGGTGATATCCTCAGATGGCTTGCCATCTGCTCTGAAAAAGCAGAACTAGTGCATGCTCACCTATGTGCATCAGAGCTGAAATTATCTGAAATAAACCCATGGTCACCAAAAAGAGGCCATAAATTTCAATCCCCCACCAACACCCAATCTCCAGGGCATGACTGAAAACCCCCAGTACTAAAAGCCTGAGGGATATCACACAGGCCCCAGAATGAAGTCCAGGACCTTCAGTTTAGATTAAAATTGTATTACTATAAAAATTTAATTATAGCCAATTCTCTGTTTGCGTCAAAATCCACATTGCCCTCTGCAAATCAGAGTATTTTTATTGTATCTTCAAAACCTTTCTTCACGTTTCTGTCTTAACTACCGGTAATTTATTTCTCCTATGCTCTTCTTTGCCTAGTTAGTATGTAGATTGTAAAGCTCACAGAACCAGATTCACTGATATAATGATCTTTCAAAAATTAATGTCTTATGTTTTTACTTCGTATAAAGCCACAAATCTTCTAGAGAATTTAAGTGCTGCAATGAGCAATAACCTAAACAGCCTTTACACAAAGAAACATTTGTCAAGTTTCATTCTGTTCTCAAATGATCAAGAGAGCAGCAGAAGCTCCCCTCTGGACACTTATGTGATATTCAGTCAGAACACTGACCCACGCATCTGTCAACAACTACAGTACTGACCTCATCTGCATCACATGATTTTTCACTTCAGATATAATATACTATAGCTGGTAACATTGGAATGAACCTGGTATAAATCAATCATCAAGAGAATCATTAGGCTAATAAAGCACTAAGAACAAAACCATTTTAGGCATATGTATTAGAGAAAACTCAGATGTATTAAATCCTTCTACACACGCTCTTACATCTATAACATCATGCCAAACACATGTATGCACACAGATACATGCAACCATTATCCAATAAATATAGAACATATCTTTTCTGTTTGTTACTGTTATCTTTTCTGTTTGTTACTGATGCTCTCTCCAAATAAAGTGTCATTTTTATTTGGCCCCTTCACTTGAAACCTCCTTTCCACTGATAGGAATTTAAATTTTAAAACTTAATTTTTACTATTTACTACTGTTCTCTGAACACCATTAATAACCTTCAGAATGAGACTGCCTGGAGGCAATTCACTAAGTCTGTGAAGAGGAACAAATTTCTGAGGAACAAACTGAAAGACGGGAGCTAAGTAAAAAGTTCATACCAGCAAACATCAGATAAAAAGTTGGAAGCTAAGGAAATGAAAGAATTAATAAGCAGGTAAACAGGCACCAAAATGGATGAGATATTTGTTAATAATATGGCCTGTTTTAAATTGCAGTTCATGAACTAATATGTAAATAGGAACTTTGAAATTCTGCAGTTTCCCAAATTTTATGATTGTTTTCCAATTAAAAACAATTACAATGTATATTAAGAAAAATTGCAAAAAAGCTCATTTTTAAAAAATGAAATTTGTTCAAATGCTTGCAAAATATCTACATTACAAGAAATTGCACACAATGCACAACATTTTCATATATTTCTATACTTTCTTATTGAATACAGGTAGTCCTCAACGTACAACCATTCATATAGTGACCATTCATTGAAAAAGTGACTTATGACAGGCTTTCACACTTGTGACTTTTGCAGTAGGCCCAAGGACACACTCAGCACTGGCATGTATTTATGCACTCTCCATGTGATCACCATATGTAGCCTTCCCAGCTGGCTTCCTACAGACAAAGATTATGGGGGAAAACAGATTTGTTTTAACAACCACATGATTAACAGCTGCTATGATTCATTTAACAACTGCAGCAAAAAAGTCATAAAATGGGGCAATACTCTTGCTTAGCAATGAAAATTTTGGGCTCAATTTTGGTAAGTCAAGGACTTATAAAAATGGAATAGATTCCAAAAAAAGGGGGAAACAGAAGATTCTGAAACCTTAATCAGGGTAGAGTCTTAAAATTTAAATGACATGAAACCCAGTTTCAAAAGAAATGTCCTCTATATCTTTAAAATATTAATAAATATATTTAGAAGCATATTTTAATATTGGCTAGTAACAGACATAGACAAAAGTAAGATGCAATCCAAGGACAGGAATGGAAGAGGCACATGGAGAAGAAATGCAACATTATCTTGTTTATAGAGATCTCTGTGCGTGACTTGGCTTGGGAATACATGCAAAAGGCCAACTTATGTCCTGACAATGTATCATACTTCCAAATAAAGGTGGAGCAGCTCCTCAGAGCATATGAAATTACTGACATGGCTGGCTGGACTTTAGCAGACTCAGTATTCTTTCAGTCATAGGTTTTCAGTGTCCTTTTCTGGAATACTACTTGGTTTTCAAATCTATCAGATAAGCCAAAGATAGCTACAAAATTCCCATTTTAACTGAAATTAATATACAATTTTTATAACAACTGCTATTTATTATCTTTTCTCCAGATTAAAAGCTATGCGGCCAATGATGGGTGAATATTAGTTGCATTCATCTTTCCTTAACATAGTACTAAAACTCTCCTCTGTTTGTAATCTTCAATTAGCCTAAAGTCTAAGCACCTCAAATGTGCTAACTTAAATAATGTGTAAAAAATCTGAGACACATTACTTCTGTGTAATTGAAATTTCAAGGAGCTTCACACTACCTCTATTCTCAAAGTTGTGGCTGCTGGGTGTTGCCAGTGCTTGTAGTTTCTGACCATACTTCCCAGAAATCTGAGGGTTGTGTGGCGCAAAAGAAGATGGGAGAGATGTTAGCCCTGCTTTCTTTCCCATTTCCCTCTGGCCGCCCAACCCAATCAGCTCGGCGTTAAGGCTTGATGGATGAGCAGCAATTGGCTACTTTGCAACCAAGTGCAAAAACTGAACTCACTTAACAACGGTATGCAGCGAGGGGAGGACTAGGGAGAGGTTCATAAGCCTGCTAGTGTGGTAGGGCTGTCTGTGGGGTGATTGCAGTCAACAATAAGGAAGGGGACCCTTGGGAACATGCAGGATTGACAAGTGGGGGGGTGCAGCCTTCCTCATGGTCCATGGCTCCCTTTGTTCCCCTTCCCCCAGCAAAATGGCAGGCAGTGAGGAGAGGAGGACGATGCTCCAACAGAGCTCTGCGGAGAGTCATGGGGTCAAAACGGTGCCATCCTGTGTTATAGGTAGAAGTATAACCCAATGCTTGTCTAGTCAATTCTAATATTGAAGAATTAAAAAGAAAACAAATTACACTCCAAAATCTGCTTAACCAAAAATTAAAATGCTGATTACAAATAAATTAAATTTTAAAATTGTAATAGAGCATTATTCCAGATCTCTTTGTATCATATTTTGAAACAGTATAGTTTCACTATAGTTGCTTAATTTTACCTAATACTAGTCTGTTTTAAGGAACCATTATTTATCACAAACATTCTAAAAAAACTGGATTATATTTTAAAATAAAAAGATAATTTTAACTTTCAAAACTATTGCTTATTGTATTCTTTGTCATAATCACTGATGGCATAGACAAGGTTCAGCTTCAACTGGAGGTAAAGCAATGGTCGCAAACAGTATTGCGGACTTCAGCTCCCATCAGCCTCAGCCAACACATAGCAAGAATTTATGAAAAGTATAGTATAGGCCTTGAATAAGGTAACAGCATTCTGTGTGCCTCCGCATATGTAGTCATGCTGGCTACATGACCATGGAAGTGTTTTCAGACAACGCTGGATCCCTTAGCTAAGAAACAGAGATAAGCACCTCCCACTAGTCAGACATGACTGGGCAGAGGAAACCTTTACCTTTAGTCATCACTTTATGACCATTCTTTCAATGATCATTCATCAGACCTGAGAAAATGGACTTATGACTTTTATATGCTTTTATAAGCATGATGTCAAGTTTCCGACGTATGAGCTTTTCAAGTGACTATTAGGCATTGTTTACCTTAAAAGTCCTTTATTAGCCAAATACACCGGCAAAAGCTTGCTCTAAGGAAGCTGGAATCTGACATCTCCGCCCCCTAGCACAATATATTAAACACAATTCTTCACCTTTCTAATTTTGTCATTAATCATATTCTCCAATTAATTTAAAGAATCAGTTTCCTTTCCATTAGACAACCCGCCAAGTTCTTATCTTCTTTAATTTCAGATGGCCTTGAGGTACAATCTTCCTCCTCCCAGCCTTAACTCTATCTCTTAAAGCAATACACAAGTTTAATATATGAAATAGCTGCTTCTTCATCTCTTGTCAAGCAAGAACATTCAATGTTAGCAGTGTTGACACATATTAAAAAATTATATTTGAACATTCCAGTCACATTCTCCCATCCTTCGGAAACTGCCACTGCTTCCACTCCTCCCACCCATTTATCTCTTCCCATCTCGGCTCTTTCGGCAGCCCTTCACAGCACGGCAGAGATGATGAGGCCACTATATTCCACCACTGCTGCTGCCCCCAGCTGACCTTCATTTTGTTCTTCCCTTTCCTCAGTACAGGAGTTCTGTCAGTGCTGGGCTCGTAGCATCTGCCTCCTCCCATGCCACTAGACTCCCTTGAGAATGGCAAGGAAGCAGGGAGGGAGGGCAGGAAGGAAGGTTGGACTCTCACCTTTTGGACCCTCCTGCCAAACCCACTGCAAGTTCCCACTTCAGTAATCTCAGCCCACAGCCAACCCAGGATTGTGCATGCGTGCTTGTCTCTGCCCCACTGCCATGACCTCCCAGGCCACCAGGTTCCAGGCAGACTGCAGCAGAGAGGGCTCTGCTTAATGAAATAACATGTCTCCTGTTCCACATTTCTTAATAAACAAACACAAACCCTCTCAAATCTGACAAGGGAGAGACAATGGCAGGGTGGGAGCACAGCAGCCCTACCACGAACCAAGCAGGACGTCCAAAGAGGCAAGGGGCAAAACTTTAACCTTCCTTCCTTCCTCTCTTCCCCACCACTTCAAGCAACACTACTGACAGCCCCAGCCATTCACCTCAGGCAAACAGCCCCTTGCAGCTTTCCTGCCTCGGAAGAAACAGCCGTACCAAGAATCTCCATTCCAAGACAGTGCCGGACTCAGCTTCAAGATGCCCAAGAGATCCACCAAACAGGGGGAACAGCGGCCAGGCCACAGCTGCTCTGGGTCACGATCTGCAGACTATGCACATCTTATTTTCGCTCATCCCCTGTGGCATGAGCAGCTGCTTTGCAAGACAGCAGCCAGGAGGAGGCAGCAAGTTGACTCTGGTATATAGACTAGGCATGAACACGGGATTGTGTGGTGAACTAAGGCTGCTGAAGTGGGTCAGACCTGACAGACAGGAGATTGGAAACCAGGTGGCAGCAACAGTGGCAACCCAAACATTGGCAGAGTTCTTGTGCCAAGGAGGGGGGAAAAAAACTACTGGTCCCAATTAGGATCATTAAGTGAGGACTATATGTATTTCAGCCTCATATTGTACCAATGTGCTTTTAAGTAGAGACAATCAAAAGTTTTCTGCACAAAAAGGGGGACGGAAAGTGCCAAAATGCGAAGTATGTTTCTTGAAGCATTATTTATAAAAGGCATCTGAAACAAAAAGATCCTATGGATTCTTTCCCATTCATTTCTTAGCCTCCCATTTTGTTTGGCAACTGCCACCAAATTTGTCATTGGAGAAATGTTATAAATCATCAACAGGAATAAACATATAAAGCAGTTTAAATAAGCCCCAGGCAAATTTGGTTCAAACATAGACTATATCCTTGCCAAAGGGTTCTCTCAAGAGCCGTTGTTAGAGCCAAAGAAACCCAATTTTTCACATTCATTTCTTCGCCATAACTTAATGATATTTGAAATCATTATTCTCATACTCAGTCATATAATTCCTATCCATCTCACTCATATGATGCTTTCTTGCATCTCTATACTGCATCATATTCATCTCATTCATTGAGTGCTCTCTCAGCCCTCCCCCATCTACAAACATAAAATTGCCCAGAATTGTTGGGAAGTCAGCTGTCTTAGATATTAAATTAATACATTAATACACATGATCTCTATCTTTTCAAAAGCACCTATGCTTTTTGCACTTTCCCATAATTATTCCAGCTTCTGCAAGGTGATTGTTTGATCGCCATTGTTTTATAATTAACACACTAATTATGGCACCACTCATATTTTAGGAAGGAAGGAACGAAGGAAGGAATATACTGGGGCTAAGCAGCCAAGAGAATTTGCCATGCTGATAAGTAAGCAGCAGTGGCAGCAGAGGGAAAAGAGAAAATGATAGAAAGATTTGGGGAGGACAAACTCTCTGGAAGTTCTCTGGATCCTTTTAAGTTTTGTTTGATCTAAAATCTGAAACAGTCAAAACATTACATGGTTTTTCAGTGTTTGAAAGAAAATATGTTTTCTATTTCACCTATAACCATTCTCTAAATGTGGAAGCTTCAGTTATGGTGACTTGTCAGAAAGATGACTACAGAAGGTGACTACTTAAGGATAAAGGAAATATTTTAAAGAAAAAACAGCATATTTATTTATCCAATACCTCATTATATCTAGGCCTGGACCAAAAAAAGGAACAATTTATTTTTAAATGAAAATATAAGCTATTACTGAAGCACCAACTAGAGTACCGCTTTGGCATGGCCTGAAGGAAAATGTTTTGGGGAAAGAGATTCAGATAGGTGAAATGATAAACTCATTAAGGAATATCATTAAATGTTCACTCAGTATCATATATAATCATGAGCAAGTTTGGATATCCATGATTACAACCTTAGGAGCTGTATAATTAATCAATTCATTATATCAAATCAGTAGCACATGTGCAATCTTATTTATATTGCATTGTATTTACCTATATTTCCATTAACACAACAGTGTTAAAGTCAGCTCACAGGCATTAATACATTCCAATAAATTAACTGGAAGTTATAATTGTTATACAATATTAATAAATAATTAACTCTGTTATTTGTTTAGAGCAGGCATGTCAAACTCACGACACCATGTGGTATCGCACAACGTATTGTGACTTTTTCCCCATTGCTGGCAATGGGGTGGGCGTGGTTTCAGCATCCGGCCTGCAGGCCAGCAGTTTGACACCTCTGGCCTAAATAAACCTTCAAACAAAACTAACTGATATCTTCTATTAATAGCAAGAGGTCAGAGATTTATAATTCAATGGCTATAACCATGGAGAGTATTTTCCAATTCACTGACATCTACAGTTCCATCAAATTTATGTTAGGTAAATGATCTGATATATATATTTATTAAAATAGGCATCTCAGTCTTTGAATACTGTACAACAGGGGAGTCAAACTCAATTTCATTGAGGGCTGCATCAGCATTGCGGTTGCCCTCAAGGGGCCAGGTGGGTATGGCCAGGGTGGGCGTGGCCTACTGGGTGGGCGTGGCTAGAGTGTGTATGGCCTACTAGGTGGGCTCTACATCATTCACATCAAGGGTGCCTATGGGGGCCTGGGCAGGAGTGGGACAGATCTGAGGGTCTCTGGCAGAAGGAGGGTCTCTGGGCCAGGGCCAAGGCAGTGGGGGCCGTTCCCTCACTGTTTCCAGGATGGCTTCGCGGGCCACATGAAACCACTTCGCGGGCCGCATCCAGCCCCCGGGCCTTGTGTTTGACATGTCTGCTGTACAATCTAAATGTCTGTGCATTAAAGACAGCTGCTTTTGGAGCATAGTAGCTAATGCAATTAGATGCTTTTTGATCTAATAAGTGATAATCATGAAAAATTCCACCTACATAAACAGAGACTATATTTAAATTAAAGCAAAACATTTTTCACAGTTTCTCTTCTATTACACACATATTTATCAAGTTAACTGAACTGGGTTCAAATGTTAATTTTGAAAGATAATGTTTTTATTCAAGGCAAGTGAAACCTTAACATTATTGCCTATACAAATTAATATAACAATGCCTAAATCCATATTTATTTATTTATTTTTCACATTTTAACCCCATATGTACTTTTGAGCACCTACAGTTATGAATGCGTGCAACTCATTTTTAGATAAGGCTGTCATCTTAAATTCAGCTACAGAACATTTATGCCACACCCGATAATTACATTGCACATTAGCAGTCTTACTGGAAATTAAATCTTTTTCAAATCAAAACTTTATTGAAAGTAATGATATCCTGAATTGGTCTATAACACTAAAATATAAAATGTTCCAGAAGAGGAGGTCTCTAACTATAAGGACATAACTATACAGACAAAAAACATTGAGCTCAACAAGCCTTTAGTACAAGGAATTAAATCAAACTAGAAACAAGATTCCTGTTATTCCTGAAGCCTTTTACAATTAAATTTAAGTAGGTTAGATTCTATTATACATGTGTTTGATATTTGCAATATATATTTTCTCAGATAAGCAGCCTCTCCTGATGGCAAAAGAAAAATAAGACCTTTTTTCTTTTCCCCCCAGAATGATTCAAATACTTTTTCAAGTAATCATCTCTATGAATAAAGAGGACAAATAATCTATATATATTGCACTGTTTATCTTTCATTTATTTATGTATTAAACAGATTTATATGGCCGTCTAGTTCGTACACAGTATGTCTGAGCAACATGCAACATTAAAAATCCCCTATTTACAGTTCAAGGAATTTAATTATTCTGCTATAGCTTTCTAATTCCACTAATAGTATATTTCCTGACTTTAGGACAATTACTATTTCAATTCATTTTAGAGTGCAATTAGTTCTCATTAATGCTTAAGCATTACAGGTAGCATTTGAAAACAATCTCTGTGAAATGTGTGTGTGTGTGTGTGTACACTACACACACACACAAAGCAAATCTATACAGCTCTCCAATGTAATAATTTATTAGTACCTAACTCTACAAAAGCTAACTATGCATTTCCAATTTCAAATATATCAAAAATATTTTACTCTGCAAATATTGAGCATCACAAATACCTGGTTTCTGGACTTAATTTTTATATATGCACATTATTTAATGAGATATGTTCCTTCTGAGAGATATCATTCACTTCATCTGACTTCTTCGGTATATACAGTAAGCAAAGGCTTTTTCTTTATTGTTTAAATTATAACCTTACTTACAAAACATATAATCTATAATGACATTTTGTCTATCAACAGTTGCTAATTTTACAAGTGTCTATTCAAAACTCACCCATTGAGTTTAATGAAATTTATCCCAGTAAAACATTTAAATTTTCAGATCAGAAAGGTTATACTGATTCTAGTGCATTTCTGTAGCAAACATTTCTCTTCCAAAGGAACTACCAAGATAAAAAAGGGAGGATATTTTTAAGATAATAAGCTGTCAGTTTCTACCAACAAGGCTTTCTCATATCAGAGATATATATTTAGCAGGTTTTCTTTTGAAAAAGCTATTTAAGAATAAACTAAAATATACCTTTATGTAACCTTTAATCATATTTTCATTCTTTCCCAGCCACTTCTCTAATAAGACTTTGGACCTGATAGCAGCTATAGCTAAGGAAAATTTAAAATAGAAAACCAAAACTTACAACACTATCTAGGTGTCCAAATACCACAACTATCTACTCACCCCCTGTGACCTGCCATGATAACGATAGGCTGTCAACAAAGAAAAAGTGCTAATGTTCTCCGTTGTCGCTACTTGACCTGAGAAAAGCCAGAGCTTGTTAATGGTTACAGTGTCAAAAATAGATACTCCACTGGCAAAGCAGCTGCATACATTTCCATAGTTATTTATCTTAGCCATAGTCAGTGCTCTGGAATCCTTTAAGGACTTGACATAAAGGAATCTGGTAATGCTATTACCTCTCTAAAAGATTAGCATTTCTCTGGAAAGTACTGGAAAAAAACCAGTAATATAGATACTCAAATACCGGTAGTTCTTCTACATGAATTGCTAGGATAACACTAAAAACTGAGCAAAGCCAAGCTAATATTATTGCAGAATATTACTCTGCAATATGAATCTGTAGATTCAAAATTAAGGATTCCATACCAGTAAGCGCATTTACCTTGAAGCTTCAACCTTAACATGGCTGCTTTTAATGATAAGTAATAATTACAATAAATACTTTTATCAGCATGAAACAGCTTTTAACATTTTCAAAGTCTTATCCTAAATTAAAACAAATTGCAGAATGCAAGCTTTACTGCAACTGTTTTATTTTTATTTTATTTTAATAATATGTTATATTTCAAAACATTTTTTCTGGGATGAAAAAACCAGATGGAAGTGTAACTGTTTGCAAGTTGCACTCAACGTGTAGTCCTATATCTATATGGAACTATATCTATATGGAGGGAAGCATGCAGTGGGGTACCTCAAGGTTCTGTCTTAGAGCCAGTATTTTTCAACATCTACATAAATGATTTAGATGAGGGATTAGAAGGGGACCTCATCAGTTTGCAGATGATACCAAGTGATGGGAATAGCCAACACCCCAGAAGATAGGCTAAAGATCCAAAAAGATCTCAACAGACTTGAACATTTGGCTCTATCTAACAAAATGATGCGGTGGCTCAGTGGGTTAGGACGCTGAGCTCGTCGATCAGAAGATCGGCAGTTTGGCGGGTCGAATCCTGAGTGCCACGTAGCAGAGTGAGCGCCTGTTACTCGTCCCAGCTTCTGCCAACCTAGCAGTTCGAAAGCACATAAAAATGCAAGTAGAAAAATAGGGACCACTACGGTGGGAAGGTAATAGTGTTCTGTGCACCTTTGGTGTCTAGTCATGCTGGCCACATGACCACGGGGACGTCCTTGGACAAGCGCTGGCTCTTCGGCTTTGAAACGGAGATGAGCACTGGCCCCTAGAGTTGGAAACAACTAGCACGCATGTGCGGGGGAACCTTTACCTTTACCTTAACAAAATGAAATTCAGTGATGAGAAAACTAAATACACCTATGCATGAAAAATCAAATGCATAGGTACAGATTAGGTGAAATCTGGCTCAATAGCAGTAACTGTGAGAAGGATCTTGGAATCCTAGTGGACAATCACTTAAATATGAGCCAGTAGTGTGCAGCAGTAGCCAAAAAAATAATGTAATCATAGGTTGCATCAACAGAGGGATAGAATCAAGATCATGTGAAGTGTTAGCACCATCTTCTGGATTGATCTAATTTCATATTCTAGTACTAAAGGTTCTTTTAAGTAGAAAAAATCTTCTAAGATATCTAGAATGTTGACATCTCTTCTGTAAAGTATTTCATTATATTCCTTCCAACTTCGTTTGATCTCCTTTGAATTGATTACTATCTATCCACTGGAGTTCTTTAGCATACAAATCTATAATAATAATAATAATAATAATAATAATAATAATAATAATAATAATAATAATAATAATAATATAAAAAAAGTTGGAAGGGACCTTGGAGGTCATCTAGTCCAACCCCCTGCTCAGGCAGGAAACCCTATACCATTTAAGACAAATGGCTGTCCAGTCTCTTCTTAAAAACTTGCAGTGTTGGAGCATTCACAGCTTCTGGAGGCAGGTTGTTCCACTGGTTAATTGTTCTAACTGTCAGGAAGTTTCTCCTTAGTTCTAGGTTGCTTCTCTCCTTGATTACTTTCCATCCGTTGCTTTTTGTCCTGCCTTCGGGCGCTTTGGAGAATAGCTTGACTCCCTCTTCTTTGTGGCAGCCCCTGAGATATTGGATCACTGCTATCATGTCACCCCTTACCCTTCTCTTCATTAAACTAGACATACCCAATTCCAGCAGCCGTTCCTTATAGGTTTTAGCCTCGTCCCCTAATCATCTTTGTTGCTCTTCTCTGTACTCTTTCTAGACTCAACATCTTTGTGGTGACCAAAACTGGATGCAGTATTCCAAGTGTGGCCTTACCAAGGCATTGTAAAGTGGTATTAACACTTCATGTGACCTTGATTCTATCCCTCTGTTAATGCAGCCTAGCAGTGAGTTGGCCTTTTTGGCAGCTCATATTTAAGTGATTGTCCACTAGGACTCCGAGATCCCTCTCACAGTTACTACTATTGAGCAAGGTACCCCCTATAGTATAACGTCCTTTTAAGAGATCTTTTGAAATATTTTGCTCATTGTTTCATGTCTATTTCCATCTTCAATGTCTTTACACATATCATAATGCTCCTTCTTGTCTGTTCTAATAATTCTCTGAGATTAAGTTCCTTGTTTGTTTTTCTTAATTTTAGCATCTCTTCTCTATTTCCACGTTATTTTTTTTCTCTAACATCCTGTTTGCTTTCTTTTGTTTGTTATCTTTGTCAGTCTCTTTACATTTAATGGTTTCATTAAGTTCTTTATCAATAAGGTTCAGGATTTCAAAGAGATTCTTGATGTTCTTCTTGAAATTGGTGGGTAGATGCACAAGATCATATCATGAAGCTCCTCCTAGTCCTCTTTTTCTCATTAATATTCAGTCTTCTACAGTTAGCATCTGGCCATGTCTATAATTGAGCTCTTCCACTCCCATTTACCAATGATATATAATTAATTTGATTTTTATGCATTCTATCTGGTGACATCCATGTATAGAGGTGTTGTTTTGGTTGCTTAAAAGTCATGGTTAGGTATGAAGAAATCATTATTCGGACAGAAATTGTTAACTTTATCTCCTGCTTTATTTCAGTCTCCTAAGCATCCAATCTCCAGTCACAAGCAGCAAATCTTGTTTGCATATTTGTCACTTTCACATTGAATTTGATCATAAGCCTCTTCTTCCAGCTGAAGCATAAACTTGAATAATTGTCATATTAAAGGGTTGTCAACAAAGTCTAATGAATATGATTCAGTGACTGCATTGTAGCCAAGAACTATTCTTTCTATAACTTTCCTAACTATAAAAGCAACACTGTTCCTTCTCTGTTTTTCATGTCCTGAGTAATAATCTGAGTATGATCTTCTAACTGAAAGTGTCCAATCCCAGTCTATCTCCATCTCCCACATACTGTCAACAACAAAGTCCATCTTGGCTCCATTTAGACATTAAATAATCAGAAGACTCCCAATATAACTTTCTTATAGCTTTAGAAAGATAGAAAACACCATAAAGCAACACTTTCATCCTCGGCTTATCTAAGATACCAATGGGATCAAAAGGTGTCAAAAGATAAAGGTCAGTAATTTTAAATGTCCCCAAGAGGTTCTGGCTCAGCCAGTACAAATCATTCATCGGAGAAACTAAATCTATACTATATTTGGATCTAAATATAGCCTGGAAAGGATTAAGATAATTCATTTCATCTAAGAGGTCCTTAAAAGGTAATGCCATCACTTTCTCCACTATTTTAGTGAAATGTGGATTTGGGAATACCTGCCCATAGTTGTTCAAATCAGCCATGTGCAAGTGATCAATTTTTTTAGCACAAATTTACTCTCAGGTGGCAGAGAATAATATTTGCAAAAAAGAATTAATACCAGTCAGACTTGTATACAGCACTTTCTGGGCAGTTTACAGTGCCAGCATATTGCCATAAAATAATTCACAATAACCCTTTTAAACCAAGTTGGAAACATATAAGTGGTAATGCAAAAGTCTAGGGCCAGACGCTGGTGAAATGGAACCAATGATTTGCATGGCAAAAAGAAAAGTTATGTAAACATGGAACAAAAATTAAGGCAAGAAAAAAAATACCAAGTCTATTATTAATGTAGAACATGGGTTTCAAACTCGATCGTGTCATGTGATGTATTGTGATGATGTTTGCTTTTGTGGAGCCGGGTTGGGCGTGGCCTGCACGTGACGAATCCGGCCCATGGGCCCCCAGTTTGACACGTCTGATGTAGAAGGAAAAGCCCTAAAAGCAGATGGACATATAGCTATATACATGTATATATGCACATACAAATAAGTTTTGATATCTGTGTTCTGAAGTGGATCTGTTGCATAAATATGCCTGTTTTTTATGTGAAGTAAAGCAACATTCTAGCTACATCCTGTATAACTCTTTTTCTTCCTTCCATCATGGAAAATTTCATAACCTCACTATTCTCCTTCCTCAAAAAATATACAAATAACATGCATAGTTAACAAAATAGTACTAACAAACTCAAGCTTTACAACTCTGAAGAACTAAACTTTGTTTTAACAAAAAGAAAATGCAGCCTATATGCAATACTTATTTATTTATTAAAGAAAATTTATATTGCTGCCCACTTCACTCTCAGTGAATCCAGGAAACTTACAAGGATAGAAACACAATATATAAAAAAATTAAAAAGCAATAAACCCTTACACCCTGGTGTTATTATATTAGAAAATAAGCTTAGACATGCCATAGGCACAAACAGCTGGGTCAGAATCAGATTAAGAAATTTATATTTCTAGAAATATAGTAAAGTTGAGAGCCAATTTGGTGCAGTGGTTAAACAACAGGTTAGAAATCAACAGACCATGAAATCTAATTCCAAAGCCAGCTGGGTGACCTTGGTGCAGTCACTTTCTCAGCCATAGGAAGAAGACAATAGCAAACAACTTCCGAAAGAGTTTGCCAAGAAAACTGCAAGGACTAGTTCAGTTGCCAGGAATAATAATAATAAAAAAACTAACTTGAAGGCAAACATACATACAAAGAAAGTAAAGTTACAGTGTGTTAATTTCACACTGTCTGAACTGCAATTGATTCCAAATAGTCTGTTCTTCTGCACACAGCAAAGAAAAACATAATGTAGTGATTTTAGTCATAGGGTTACCATATGCTATTATTTTTAATATCAAAATAATTGAATAATCAACTGTGAGACAAAAAGATAAATGAAAAACAGGTGGCTGATAGAAGCTACCATAATTTCAAAACATAGTAAAACTGATGTGAAAGCAGTGAAGTAATCATACTGAACAAAAGATATTTAAATAGTGAATGTGGTAAGTTCTGCAACAAAATACGTATGAATTATTATTGCTGGAATGCAATACAATACATATATTTTATGCTTCATTCTTCTACAGTGTTCTGGTTCTGCCTGGAAATGTTTCCAAACATGTTTCATTAATTCATTATTCGTGCAGAAAAGAAATAAGCACAGTGTCAGCAAATGGTCCACTGCACTCCCACATACAAGAAAAGTATGTATAACCAATGCATGGTATGCTACTGTGAAACTAATGATAAAAAGAATCAGTGTTGTATTCAAAATACATCAAATGTTGCAAATATTCTTAACAGTAAACTGTTGTTATAATTTCATTGCACTTAAAAGTGTTTGCAAATCACACTTTTATTCAATTCTGTGCTTCCATTAACTAAAAGTAGATATACAAAGATTGACATGAACATTTTCGTAATTAAAATAATCTGCTATAAAACATGACTCAAACAATAGTCATTTAGTAGTCAGAAAATAATTTTCTGACTGATATGGAAACGATATCACCAGCAATATCATAGTGCTCACCCAACAACAACTGTCCCAATGTCTTATGGTAAATTTTCAAAGTACCATAAAAGAATATTTGATAAAACTGGGATAGGTAAAAATATACTGTACAGAATAATATCACTACATATTTTTGTAGCAGGAAGAGACACAGGGAATCCTTTCCCTAACCTACTTACTTTATCACAGGCAGCACAAGAGCTGGTTCTAGGAAGAGAAATACTAAGGTACTAAAACAGCTGCAAGACTGATGAACAGATTGCCAAAAAGTTGCATAGGAAAGAGCACAAGAGAGATAATAATACTAAATATGCATACTAGGCGTTTATCTGCACCAAAACCCTCTAAAACATTCTGAAAAACCTCAAGGGTCTATTCCAGGAGAGGGGATCAACTCAGGAGCACTAGATTATGACAGGGACAGAACAAGAACTCAGGAAGAAGCCTCATATTCTGGAAGCATGTTGGCAATGGATGAGTTCATGGGCAAAGAGTTGCCAACTGAAAATAAATGGTCCTGTAGATAATCAGACCCTGTCTCATTATAGGTTAAAATCAACGCTGTTACTTGTATCTGGAAGCTTACTGGCAACCATTGCAGCTTATGGAGTAATGGGTTACGTGGGCCTGACAAGGCAGACCCATAATTGCCTGTGCCTTTTGGATCAGTTACAGCTTCTGAGTGGTTTTTAAGGGCAGCTCCATGAAGAGGGCATTGCCATATTCAGAACGATAAGGAATGCTTTAAATCTCCTAGTCATCTTGTTAAAATACATTAGGGCAAGTATTCAGTTGCTGCTTATGTAGTGCAGAACATTATATTTAATGAAATAAATACATTTTAATGAAGGAATAAAGGCTGCAATGTATTTCAAATGCTAATAAAAGAATGACTGTATCTGGTATTTATGGACCAGCTAGAATGATGGAAAAATAATTGTTATAAAGGAAAACTTAGAAAAGGACATTTAATACGCATACTATTTTCTAAATATGTGTGGTTTTATCTTGAGAAAGCAATTACTACTTCAGAGATATGTGAAATCATTACATCCATATCCAATTATTATAATGTGTTCTGTGTATGTTGGGCTACTTTTATGGATGGTTCAGGAAACAGTAAATAGTGTAGTAAGAATTCTTGCAGGAAGTAGTCATCTGATCATATTTTGTCTAAGTTATATTGTATGTATCTGCCCAGTGGTGGGATTCAGCCAGTTCATACCACTTTGGAAGAACCAGTAGCTAATTTTTTGTTGCCCGGGTCCAGAATGGACTTCTGGAAGTGGCATCCACATAGACAACCATTTGAATCCCAGCACTGTATCTGCCCAAGTTTATGGGGGGTGAGCTATTACCCCCCCCGTAGATAGGGCTCGCAACTTGGGTATCCTCCTAGATTCACAGCTCTCCTTGGAAGATCATATAGGAGCTGTGACTAGGGGGGCCTTTGCCCAGGTTCGCCTGGTGCACCAGTTGCAGCCCTATCTGGACCGGGATGCCTTGTGTACAGTCACGCGCTCGTGACCTCTCGTTTAGACTACTGCAATGCTCTCTACATGGGGCTGCCCTTGAGGACCACGCGGAGGCTTCAGCTGGTGCAGAATGCAGCCGCGCGAGTGGTGTTGGGGTCTCCTGATACTCCCATGTAACACCTCTATTCCGCGAGCTGCATTGGCTTCCGGTTGCCCTCCGGGTGAGATTCAAGGTGCTGGTGATGACCTATAAAGCCCTAAATGGCATGGGTCCGGTTTACTTACGGGAGCACCTGCTACCGGCATCAACTTCCCTTCGTCCAGTGCGCTCCCACAGAGAGGGCCTCCTCAGGGTGCCGTTGGTCAGAGAGTGTCGACTGACGACCCCCAGGGGGAGGGCGTTCTCTGTGGGCACGCCAGACCTTTGGAACCGTTTACCGGTTGACCTCCGGACGGCTCCTGACCTTCACTCCTTCCGCCGTGATCTAAAAACTTATTTATTTGAATCAGCTGGCCTGGTCTGATGGGTTTGGGAATTTTAATATTAATTTTAATTAATTTTATTGTAATTGGGCTTAATATTTAATTCTATCTTAACTTTTGTACATTGTATTTTTTATTGTATTTATTGCCCTGTACACCGCCCTGAGTCCTTCGGGAGAAGGGCGGTATAGAAATTAAACTATTATTATTATTATTATTATTATTATTATTATTATTATTATTATTATTATTATTATTATTATTATTATTATATTAAGTAGCTTCTCATAGTTATTTTTCCAAGAGTAAGGTATATGCAGAACTGCAAAGGATTCCTAGTGACAAACTTCTTGTTACCCAACTTTTACATACATATTTTCTCTTTTCTATCCATCCACATATATTGCCCTAAAGGTATTTTTTTATATCTGTAACAGCAAAAACCAGGCTTTGTTCGTCTATCCCTGCCTAGATACCTGCAAATTAGTATGTGAAAAATATATATTAATTTGTGGCTATGATTTTTTAGATTTTTTAAGTGTCTAAGAATATTCTTATCCTCAACTGTCATGAAATCAAATTGTAATTTATATTCTAAGAATTGCAAAAGAATATTTAGCTCCTGAGAGACATTCAGATTCAAATAGAAAAACACTATCACTATACATTCTTTTGCTATCTAGAAACATCCCCTTATCATTCACAAAGTGGCTATTTTTTAAAAAAAAAAAGCCAAAAAGTCTCTGCCTTAAGCAACTGAAAGATTAACTGGTATTTACATATAAGTAATCCAGTTACTGAGACTTCTGTAATTTTTATGCTATTCCCGTTTATAAATCTTGTGAGAAAACGTTCTGGGAGATCTTTGTTTTAATTAAAGTCAGCGCCACGTTCTTGATAGCAACCAAGTTAAAATTTGTGCCTAACAATCAATCTCTATCTATCACTATTCGAATTCTGGGGTTCAGTAGGACTCTATGGTTTATTTTTAAAAATATAAAATTCTAGGTTTTCAGGTTTGCTACGAATTTTAATTTTATGTCCCTCATTTTTCTCTTCAGTTTTCAAAACAATATTGATTGAAAGCTTGCAACTGTTGTTTTTGTATCCTGACTAGTCTTTTGGAAAATGGACTGTCTTGAGGGAATTGTAATTTTATACCATACCAATAAAATTTTCTAAAACCAGTGATAATGTTCAACATAATGTTTTGGAATAACCATTTAATTATAATAAATTGCATACCAGAAGAACTAGCAATTTGGTAGCTTTAATACTGATTTAACTACCCTGCTTATTATTTTGAAGCTAAGTCATACGTTTCTAATATTTTACTATTACAGTGTCTGCACTGTCAAGAATTGGAAGCAAATGGCATCTTAGTTCTTAATCAGTACCATGAAATACAATTTAACTGTTCTTAATAAGGCTAGAAAGTCAACACCAAAAAGCTTCTAATAATAATATATTTTCTCTCTCTCTCTCTCTCTCTCTCTCTCTCTGTGTGTGTGTGTGTGTGTGTGTGTATTATATACACCCACATGCACACTTAGCTCTTCTTCATATGTATGAAATTATATACTGTACATTTGATCTTACTAGTTCATATAAAAGTATGGCATACATACATAGTTTAAGGCTCAAGGAAAAAAATATTTTCAAAAATTTAATAACATGATTACATATTTTATCCTAGAAAGACTGAATCCAGCAAGATTTTTTTAACATATAGCAAAATGGTTAATTATTTCTCATATGGATGTTTTCGTAATTGGCTATAAATCCCTGTGAACTTTTTCTCTAGAACTGTTCTATTCTTAAAGCATTTTGCTCTATTAACTGAGAATGGATTATTCTCTCTTCTAAATTACTAACATGTTGTTAGACAGAGACCAAAAATTCTGCAATGTATTAGAAAATCCTAAAAAGTGGACACTTCTTCCATAAGTGAAATCTGCAGACAGAAAGTGTAACTGCATGCTTTCTTGTAATAGTCCCTGTGCTTTAACTTTCTGTCACAAAATATAACCAATTGAAATGCTTCTGCAAAAGAGATAATGAAAAGAAAATCATCTTCCATTCATCTCCCTCTATTGGTTCATTCTATATCCAAGTCAAGCTGAGCTCTTTTAAAAGGTTCCTTTTATTTAAAGAATAGTTTATGCAGAAATCATGCCTTGCCTTAACATTAATGCATGTGCAGTTAATTATTGGTGCAAATATCAAATTAATTATGCCCCATCTCCGATCAGTTGCCTCTTCCACATTCTTCAAACTCACCAGCTGCAAATTGTCATATTACTGCAAAGATATTAGATTGTCTAGTCAAATGAAAACTTGTTAGTATATCCATCTTTTAAATTTACACTTTAAATTCAGCAGTATGAGATGAGAATGTCTTGAATAACCAGATAATTGAATTATAGAATCCTAAAGAAAGATGTCATGTTCACATGCTAAATGAATTAAAAATAGAATGCAAAAACTGTCTGACTTCATTCTTTAATTTTAGCTGAATGATGAACTGACTTTAAATATTGAAAGGCACAGCAAGTTTTTTTTCCTCTTAGCAAAGTGCTTATCTTATGTTTATTAATGAAATGCAGCATATTCTATTAATAAGTCCTATACCCATAGCTAAATGTTATTCTCTGTATAATAGAAGTACGGTTTTATTCTGTACTTTAGAGTAAATGTAGTTGCACAATTTTTCAAAATCACAAACTATTTAAACATTTTATTATTATCATCAGGAAAATGCTTTTTTCAGTTTTTAAATATATATCAGAAAGTAAAGTAAAAAAATCTAAAAGTATACGTCCTATATTTTAAAAATATTTGTATTACTTACTTTTAATATGTAACAGCAAAGACGGGACATTGGATGATATAAGATTGATGGTCATCAATCTTAAAAGATAGCATATGATGAAACAGGTATATCTGTTTATAACATCCACATTTTTTATTTCATATTCCACATGAGTTGATTGTATTCAAATCTGAATTTGGTTTAAGCTGTCTCAATTACCAGGGGGACAAAAAATGGATGGAAAAAACATAAACCAACATTTCTTTTTCTGTTCCTCATAGAGTTTACTTAACAGAGTATAATCAGAGGCATAAAAAAAAATATTTCTACCGTGCATCTGATGTAACCTTAATTAATACTAACAGAGCATAGCTATTGCAGAAATAGAATCAGGAACATGGAACCTGGATTCTTAACCAACTGAAGAGGGTAACGCTGTTAATAAGTAAACAGACCCATTAGATGTTATTTCACCATATCATCAATAGAAAAAGCATTTGACATTGACACCGATTCTATTAAAAGTACTGTTGCTCCCAAAATGTCTGTCACTGCTTACCCTGAATGGATGGGTTGTCATGGATGTGACTGAGCAATGATATTGATGAAAGAGTTGGAATAAAAAAGATTGTGTCAGCAGATATTTTTTTACAAAAAATTTCCTAGACTAGGAATGGCTCCGGGGCTAATAATTATGGGGAAAAGAGTAATGTAATTGAAAATCCATGTCACGATATGAAGGGAGGCAGTAATTCTAACCTTTTGAAAGAAAGAAACCTTCTTTAGGGATTGGATTATTTCTGATGACAAACTGTCCCAAGAACAATATCAGACTAAAAAGGTAAAGGTTCCCCCGCACATGTGTGCTAGTTGTTTCCGATTCTAGGGGCCGGTGCTCATCTCCGTTTCAAAGCCAAAGAGCCAGCGCTTGTCCAAGGACGTCTCCATGGTCATGTGGCCGGCATGACTAGACGCCAAAGGCGCACGGAACGCTGTTACCTTCCCACCGTAGTGGTCCCTATTTTTCTACTTGCATTTTTACATGCTTTCGAACTGCTAGGTTGGCAGAAGCTGGGACGAGTAACAGGCGCTCACTCTGTTACGTGGCACTCGGGATTCGACCCACCAAACTGCCGACCTTCTGATTGACAAGCTCAGCGTCCTAACCCACTGAGCTACCGCATCCCTTAATATCAGACTACTTCATGAGAAAAATGGAATATTTAGGGAAATACCAGAATATTATGTGGGTGAACAACACAATAATATACAACCCTGGTAGAAACTCTCAAGACTTCAGAGAGTACAGAGAGTAGTTCTTTCAGTCTCTACTAAAGACTATGAGCAAATCCCTTCAAGAATCTTTAATTCTTGAATTAAGGGTTCTTAATCAATTCCTCCTGTAATCACTGAATCATTGGGTTGTTTTACTAAACAATACAGAGACATCTGTATATTCCCAACTTGACAATCAAAATGCCAGATACCGCAAACAGAGGCTAAACTGGCCTTGAGTTGGGGACATACAAATTTTTCTTATTATTGGGAGCGTCTGAAATATTTTTAGGTTTATTTTCAATTTGTTTAGTTATTTAGGCATTCTGTATGGAAATTAAATATTGCAACCACAGACTAATATTGTCTAAGATATTTAAATTTGCTAAGTTGTAAAAAAAATAGCTACATGGCCAGCACCAAAACCAGACTTAAAAATTAGACATATGAATAGAATCTCTTTGAAGAATTAAACAATGCATCAATCTGTAGGTGGTAATCCTGAGTACTTTCTCTATAATAACAAGGTCTGGCAAACTGATTCTTCTATCATTTTTCACAACAACAGCTGCAACAATAACAATAGAAAGGAAGTAAGAAACAAAGGAAAAATGAAAAGAATGCTTAAGAGCTTTTCCTGCTAGCTTAAAAGTCTATCACCACTCAAATTTATATGCTATTTCATTTTAAAAAGTGCCCACTTCTCCTTTCATAGACAGAGAATGGTGTTGCTAAAAATTGAGAGACAGTTTTGGCAATGTACCATTGTACTAAAAGCAGATCACTGGTTTCTGAACTCATAGAAGGGTTTAGAAATTTAGAATTTTTTTTTCTCAACAACAGCTGCATAGCAAAATTCTTAAGACACGGAAGGATACTTCAAGACCAGCTTATGATGGAAGAAATAGGGGTTGTTGTTGTTTTTAAAAGGAAGAGTCATTGAATAAGCACAAACAGGAGCATAAATAATTCCTAGGATACCAACTGAAGACGGGAATGTTTTTAATTGTCATTTTTCCACATATAAGTATATTAATATATATTCTATTATTAAACCAGATTGTATTTTTATTGTCTTCTAGCCCTAACAAGATCCTAACAACATAATAATTTGAATTAGTGTTAAATCTTTCACTAATATGAATCTGTGCTTTAACTGCTAGTGTTCAGACTTATGGAGTAGGAGGAACTGAAGGGAAATGTGTTTTTGGAGAGAGGTTGGATCTCATAACACCTTATATCTTACAGCTGGATGGGCAGCACGAGGCTCAAGAACTTCATGCACTCCCCAAGCCCCTTTTATATAAGCCCATCCCTTCAATCCTACTTACAGAAAATTGGTGGCATTTTTCAGCTATTTGGAGACAATAAACAGTAAAATAAAACATGTCTAATCTAAAATAGAAATTTAACAAAATAAAGGTAACCCTTAATTTCCCTCCATCAATCATGTGAAGATCACGTGGAATGTTAATACCACTTTACAATGCCTTCGTAAGGCCACACTTAAGTTGACTTACAGTAAGTGCCCATTGAATAGAGATACAACAATCCAATCTACTAACTTAAATACTAACCCAACCAACTATGGTGTTTGCAGTGGGATGGGGAGGGGGTTGGAAATAATGATGATGTATCAGGAGATTATAGGAATAACTTGACTAATATAATTGCATCAGATATTATGATATACTGTAAATATATAAATCATATCAATTGTTTTATGACATCATGATTCATAATGTTGTCATTTTGCTATTATTATGGCTTGTAACAGATGCCTATGAAAAGATATCAGCAAAATGTAGAGTTGAAGAGTGACCACACATATATATTACATCTGCACCATGTATTTACTGTCTCACTACTGTCTTTAAATGTTACTAAATTCCATTTAACTGATTCTAGTTTTAATTGGTTTGTGGTTATATTCTAGTTATTTTTTACCAGTAGCTGATACTGTATCAGTGATCATAATTTTTTTAAAAATCCTCTTTTTTCAGCCTGTTTCAAATAAATTACCTTTATTGGTTTAGACATGCCTTCTGCTATGGGTGTGATGACCTTTGCTTAAATTATGCTTCCAAGCAATAAAGCCATCAGTACTTTGCAAAACCACGTGTATATGAAACTTATAACAGTAAAAGTTTCTTCTGATTTTACACTACATTTTCTTTAATTAATTAAGATTATCTTTAAATTTTCACTAAGGGAAAACTGGTTTCTCCTTTACATTTTGTATTTCATTCTCTTTTAATATCTCCATCGGTTTTTAGTATGAAACAAATTATAGAAATGTTATTTTTAAAAAAAGTCTTGTAAATATATTATGATCGTAGACTGGCATGATTGAATAAATGCGTGCAAAAGGAGAATGAATGAATGAATATAAAATGAAAAATATAAAAATGTGCAAATAAATTATAAACAAATTAAACTTTTCCATGGAGTACAAGGAGAACATGCGTATTCTTCTATATAATGATCTTCTATTTTGGGAATCCTCTTCTAGTGAGTTAGACAATATTGTAAAGGTTGAATTTTAAATCTCAACGATAACCAATTTTCCTTCTTTCACTTAATATATGGTTTAAGGTATCATCTTTCATGACTTCATCTCTTATGGAATACAGAAATTGGCTTAAGGATTTATGAAAGAGCTTTATTTTTACTTTGTGGAGGGATTTTGAGTTCAGATACAGCCAATAAAAGTTAATTCTCTTTGCCTAGAATGACAGGATTTCATGGTTATGGGTATAAAATTCACTGTTTAGATATTAATCAAAAGTATTATGCTGGGAAGGGAAATATCCAAGGGAAGGAACTTACCATAACAGCTTACTTTAAGATTTTAAAAATCCATAAATTAAAAGTACATTTTCCAAATTTGTAGATTATTATATCTTTATACAAATCAACACTATTCAATGTATTGTGATAAAATTGAACCAAAAAGGAATGAGCAAAGGGTCAGCATCAATAGCCTGTCATTTTTCAACAACACAGTAGGTTTACCTCTTAAAAACACCATGATACAGAAAGGGAGAAGGCATAAAAATATACTAATAAAAAATAATAAGGCAAATACATTTCTATTTTAATTTTAAATAGAACAGAAAGTCTTGGCACTACAGCTAGTGCTTTTCTTGTAGAATCTCCTCTAGCCTTACAGTAGAAAGGATATGACTGGTTTTTTGTTTTCAGAAAATGTTTGCTTCTGTTCTGTTGCTTAAAACCATAAAAGAAGAATTCACTAATGTAGAAATTAAATTCCTATTTCTAAGCAAAATGTAAGAAGTACTCTGGATGCATACCACTCTGCCTTTGGAAGAAAACCTGGAACTGACACTGAGGAGGGAGAGAGGGGTGATGATGAAGGTAAAGGCAGTTTGCAAGGGAGAATACTATTCTGAAGGGTTCAGGCTTCAGCTCTCTACTCCACCCTCCCCAGTAAAAGACCAAATGAAGAATAGTAGTTTGCCTTCAGGGACGCGGTGGCTCAGTGGGTTAGGACGCTGAGCTTGTCGATCGGAAGGTCGGCAGTTTGGCGGGTCGAATCCCGAGTGCCGCATAACAGAGTGCCTGTTACTCGTCCCAGCTTCTGCCAACCTAGCAGTTCGAAAGCACGTAAAAATGCAAGTAGAAAAATAGGGACCACTACGGTGGGAAGGTAACAGCGTTCCGTGCGCCTTTGGCATCTAGTCATGCCGGCCACATGACCACGGAGACGTTGGCTCTTTGGCTTTGAAACGGAGATGAGCACCGGCCCCTAGAGTCGGAAACGACTAGCACGCATGTGAGGGGGGACCTTTACCTTTACCTAGTTTGCCTTCGCTTGGCGAGATTGTATCGTTGTTGGCTTCTTTTCCTGTTGAAAGCAAAAAGGGAGGTAATGGTTGGATTTTGAGGCTGAGGGGACACGAGTTAGCTCAGAGCTGCTGAGTGCAAGGTCAGCAGCATCCTGGCTGAGTAGAGATGAACTGTGGTTGGATTATGAGTGGGACCCTTGATGGGTAAAGGAAAGTGTGGGACTTGGGGTGAAAAGGTGTCTGGAAGTGTTTAGACACAAGAGAGAATATTACAGTGGTAATGGACAATAGGAGATATAGCTGGAGGCAAAGGGAAGGCATCAGGACAGGATTAGACCACTGTATAGTACTGACATGATTTGGGTCAATCCTCTTGGTTACCGATCACAAATTCAGTATGAGAGTGGTACACTCAGCCCGGATCACCTTGATCTTTCGGTGGTCTTTGATATCGTTAGCATGATATCGTTTTGGACCAGTTTAGAGGACTGGTCAGGGGCATCATTTTGTAGTGATTCTCCTTCCTCCAAGTCTGGGTCCAGTTAATATTGAAAGAAGGTAGCAGTCAGCTCCTAAGCCCTTGCTTTGCATGGTTACGCAGGGCTTTTCTCTCCCCTTTCTGTTTTAATGTCTGCATGTGGCCCCATTAAAGTATCATTAATATATCAATGATGCCCAGTTGTTCAGTTCTGTTCCCAGCTGCCCATTATTAAAAATATCTTTAGCAATGTAAGTTTAGGAATTAAACATTCTGAATATTTTAGCAAAGTGAAAAAAATGAACTAAATGAAATATATCTAATTCAGTAATGGTTTGTAGGATTTAGGGACTAATATCTCATTGTAAGAAATTCCAAGACAAGAATTTTTCTAAAGAATATAGAATGTTTCAATTGATGGTTTTATTGTATGCTGGAAGCTAGATGCAAATTAGAAATTTATGGTTATGGAAAATGATCGGAACTGTGGTTTGATTTTGTTCTGCCTGAATTTTTTCAGTGTATTTTATGTGTGTTATATCTGGCAGCAGGATTAGATTGAGATTAAGACTTTCAACTCTTTTTTAATTTCTTTAACTTGATATACAGAATAAATACTTGCATTTCTTACTGAAACAATGTGCTCATTCTATATATATTTTTGGGACATGCTTTTGTCACAAATTCCAATCACCAGATGAACTGTTGACAAGAAAACAATTAATGATTTCCTCTTCCTAAGAAAATCAGTGCAGAAAGGTCTTTTCTCCTGAATTAAATGGATCAAACCAACATTTACCAAATATACTGCTCCTAAAATTTGTGGGATTTTGCAGGAAAGTTATGCATAGATAATCTAAAGATCCCCTTCTGGGAGTCAGTGCATGGCCTATTACATAGTTCTTTTCCCTAAAACATATATGTCCTATGCACAATATTTAGAATTCTAGAAAAATATCAAGAACATCATATATTTTGGACAGGATTTAATGAACAAAATAATATTTCAGATAGATAAGCAATTAGGCAACAGGACACATCTGAACCTTAATTGCCAAATCTTTGAACCAACTTTCCCTAACCAGATATTTTTCTGAATTACTGGCTTCCCCACAATGCTGGGTGGTAATGGAAACTTGAATTTTTATACATCTGTAAGTGATTAGTTTGGACAAGACAGCTATAAGCTATTTTTTAAAAAAATCCTGATAAATTATTGTGTTAAGGACTGCTAGGAGGTCTAGTAAAACTAACATGGACACATTGCTTCAGTCTGTTCCCCATTCCCATCCCCACAAAAAGATCATCAACCAATAACATTTTATATAGTTCTAGAGGCACAGGTGTTCCATGTTTTTCTGACAAGACACCTGTAGTTAGATATTAATTTTGATAATTTAAAACTAGATAATAATGAAATGAAGTATAGAGGAGAAGGGGAAAGCAGCTATTTTTATATCCTATCCACCAAAAATAATTCACACTATTTACCAATCAAAATAAAATCATAAGTTACAAAGCTAGATATTTAAATTAAGATTTTGAACAAACTAGAAAGCTTGAAGAGAGGGGAAACTCTACATTGTCAATTGAAATGCCATTATTAGATACCAGACAAGCTTCTCTTTAAGAACATTCTACTAAATACTTATTACTAAAAGGGTCTTTCCTTCACCAGGAGATGGTTGCTGGAGACCAGGTCAATCAAATGAATATTCTAAAGAACATAGAATCCTTCAAACTACAGTACTAAATTAGCTTGTCTGAAACTTTATCAGAAACTTTAAGATAATTGTTTATTTTAGCAAGAAAGGATGATTGATACTTTGATACATTGTCACTCATATAAGTTTAGAATATGCTTGCTGAAATCATTGTGACAAGTTAGTCATAATTAAGTCCTATTGATTTTCAGAGTTTTTTCAAACATTTCCAATTAATTATGTGAATTAGAATGATATTCAAATAGCACTTAGAATCAAGTACTCAGAGGATTCTTATTACGGTAACTGTAAACTAAAACTTTAATGGCCAATTGATATAATGAGTAGTAATACTTAACACATTTTACTGTGTTTTTATCAGTTATGAGATGCTATGAACAAGTTCCAAAACAATTAAAGTACTTCAACATGCAATAAGGCAAATGTAATGTGTCTTAATCAAGATACAAACCAACAAATTGCAAGTGATACATAATTTATATAAAGCAACAGATGCATTACATCTTTATAGCAACTTGTGACAAAAGCCATCAAAAACATATTCATATCAAACTGTTTGCTTACAAATTCTTTAAAAATTAATCAAAGATTGTTTTCTGTACATTTGACTCTTAAACCTTTACCATTTCTTAATGTTATCAGTTAAAATTCTACTTTTTTTCAATCAAAGCAGCAGTGCAGGATGCTTCTCTAACTTGTTCCTAACTTGTTCTTAACTTCACTGATAGTATTAGTGAACTTACTCATATCAATGTATTAATCTCATATTCTCAGAATATCAATACATTCACAATGATTTTCAAGTGTGTCTGCCCATGGGAACAGAAGTATTAAATTTCCAGTCTTTACAACTCATATGTACCATTAATATTATAAAGAAGACTAATGCATTTGGTTATATTTCCTTAATTTTACAACTTTACATTGTGCAAAGCTAATTCAAATTGAATACCAGGTGAAATGAAAAATAAAATATAGATTAGTTGCCATATCTCCATAGTCTGAGATTCTATAAGTTTTAAAAGGAATGTGGTTCTAGTTCTAGACACCATTTTATTTATTTGTTTGTTTCATTTATAAGCCACCATCCCATGTTCAAGGGGACCGAGTAGCTGAGTATTATATTAGTGTGGCCATGCTAATTTCTGACAAGTCTTCCAAATTATATCTTATGATAAATGATCTACAGCAAATATCTATTCAAATATTGCATAACTTTATATTCTGTTAATAAAATTGGAAAAGTCATCTTATTTCCTATTAGTGAACAGAATTTAATTGGTTCCTACTACCCATGTGATAAACTCAGCTTGAGTATTTTCTTTAAAAAAAATCAATAGATGAAAGTAAAACATGAAAAACATATAATTCTAAGAAATCTGAACAAGGTCTCAAATCTTTTATTTCTTTTAGAAAATTATTTTTTGTTGCCTTTTTTCCCACAAGAACTTTGCAGATTAATAACTACCATCTACTGGATATATAGTTATATAATTCCTGTCAATGTAGTCACAAAAGTAGGAAAACATCATGATACTCATAATAATTTAAAAATACATTCTTCATAATTAAATTTTCAAATAAAATTTAAAAATCTATATGTCAACCATATTTCTATTTTGTTTTACTAAAACATTCAAATCATGATCAAAAAGACAACATACAACTAGTGGTTTTCTGTTTAGTGTAGTTAGGTATCCAATGCATTAATTATAGTATGTCACCATATAGAGATTAAATTGTGCAGTACAGTTATAAATACAGTGATCATATTCCACACCCAGACAGAAGTTCTGACATTTGCTAAATTTTACACCATGCCACTGTGATAGAGAATGGCTGCACATATTCCACTCTTTTCTTCAATTTTTGAAGGCTGGCACTGAAGGCTGGCAGAAATTTCTCATAAATACACTAATTTAAACTTTATAATTTATCCTTGATTTAGACAATACTATATTTACTAAGGAGAAAGTGATTCTAAATGTAATAGAGTGAAAAAACAAACAACTTCTCAGTACACGTAGAATTATCACAAGATAATAATATATAATTTCATCAGTATTTTTCACTGTATGTACAAAACAAAAACTGATAAATGATTTAAAAATATATATTCTTTATCTTGAGGGCCAAATTCAGCCTTCTCCACAAATCTAACAGTACCTTCCAATGGAATATATTACCATGGAAACAGTTAGATCTCAATGTTGGCCACTATCAATAAAAAAAATCCACTTCGTAATTCTAATTAATTTTCACTCTTTTATATTTAAGCAAAAAAAAAAAAAAACACCCGAATCAAATTATTGCCTACATTACAAAGTAGAAATTAGCAGGTACTGCTCTAAGCTCCTCTGAATATGAAATTACTCTTTCTCATTCTCACCACAGAATGAAAAGTGGCCCCCACATTTTTTAAACAATATTTTCCAATTACAAACAACTTACACATTTCAGGTTCACTTCAAGTTCAATTTCCAATGACATTTAATAAAAACGTAGCAAACTAAGAATCTTTTGCTTTGCTAAAGCATAATGATTTTTTTCAATAAATTCATACATACATTTCCTTAGAACTATTTCTCCTTAATAATATGAAAATTAAGCTTTTTCCTACAGTATAGACTAAAAGGATGTGATTTTTTTTTCTAGATAAAAACAAACTGAAGAGTGTAGAGATGGCTGGTAACTCTCGTAAAACAATTTAATATTAGAATTACTGACCAAACAGTAATCTGATTTATTTTATTCTAACACTATCACCAGACGACAAAATATTATCACGTAATTATTTTGCATCAGAAATTCAACGACATCTTTTACAAATGTTGCATATACACAGACATGTCTAGAGTTTCCTATACTACAGTCAGAAAAATCGACAGGGAAATCTATACTATTCGTCTTCCGTAGATCGCTATCCTTATTAGCGCTATAACCGTTACAAAGCCTTTGGTCAAGTTTATTTTCTTAGACATGTTTATACTTCCGTTACGTTGCCTAATATGAACCTCTACACTTGAGCACCTCAGGCCCAAAACCGGGACCACTAAAAATAAACGCAAAATGAGTAAACTAACGGGCTTAGTACAGGTACTAGAAGGTCGTAAAATCTGCATTTGTATGACTTCCTTGTTTCCTTTCTTTCTTTCTTTCTTTCTTTCTTTCTTTCTTTCTTTCTTTCTTTCTTTCTTTCTTTCTTTCTTTCTCTTTCTTTCTTTCTTTCTTTCTTTCTTTCTTTATTTATTTATTTATTTATTTATTTATTTATTTTTGCTTATGTGACAAGTCAGCAACTGGAAAAAGGAACAATAGGCAACATGATCTTACGGAAGGTAAGGTTCCATTCCACCAAAGGACTTTTTTAGACAGTGACAAACGACCAAATTTCTGGCTTTGGGAACCCGTTTACACGTGGCCGCGGGAAGGCACAGCGTGGGGGGGGGGGGGAGAAGAGGCCGCCCGCCCAAGTTCCGAAGCTATTCGAGACGAAGGCCAGAGGGTTCCCCGTCGCTCCGTGGCCTCTGTCCGAGAAGCGAGGCGGCGCAGCGGCGGGAAAGGTCAGGCGAGCACTAGCCTCGCTCGCTCCTTTGCTCCCTTCCCCTCCCCCAGCTCCACGCACTTTCGGCTCTTACTTTTGCACGAGTTGGGGCAGGTTGGGCGTCTGAGGCATCCCCCGGACGAGACCGCTGTCGGCAGTCGGCGGGAAATGAGCCGAGCCTCGGGCATCTCTCTCAGGCTCTTCGGGGCCACTGGGGTCCGGGGCCTGGTTCATGACTACCCTGGGACCATTCAGTAGATGCAGGTTCAGCCGGAGATACCCGAATCGCCTTCGGAAACAGCCAAAGCTGGGACGGTGGGGGGGGGGGGGCAGACAGCAGCGCCACACACAAGCCTGGCTGAAGAGCGCGTCGCCCGGGGGAGCCCGGAGCAGGCGGCGGCAAATGCCACTGGCGCGCTCCCGCCCGCCTGAAAGGTATCTCTGCTGAGGAGGCCGGGGGACTCTAGGGAAAGGCATTTATGGCGACGCCAGGGACAGCGGAGCCAATGGAAGGAGGAGGTGCCACCTCCCCGCACCAAGAAATGTTTGGAGACTCGGTCATTTCGGGCCGTGTTTTTTTTTTTTTGATTGGGCAAGCGAAGTTGCGAGGAGACGATGGGGAACCCGTACTATATGGTGCTTAGATACTGTTTCACTGAGGCTGGGGATAGGAATCTCTCCCAAGTTTCTGCTCCAGGAATGAGAAAATGAGGAACTAGGGTCGTCGGGAATCTTGGCCAGCCTCTCCCTCCTCCCTTTCTGCTGTCCTGCTTTCTTCATGTTTTCCTGTCTCTGTCGCGGCCAAGACTGAGCTTGCCTCTACCTGCGACCTGTCAGATTGGACATGGACACGGTGAATGCCTGCTCTATAAATGAGAATCATTGCCCTTCTGGCATCGTGGATTGAAGAGGCGGCTCGCAGATGAAGGCTGTGAAACACTAAAAAAAGATATCATGCGACAGGGAAAATTGTAAAAGCACTGCCTCCACCCCACCACCTCCAAAAGACACACGAAAATAGCCATACGTGCAACGATTTTGGGAACTATTCCCGTTTTATTGTATAGTGCTATGCGGTGAAATGGTATGTGTGTGCACATACTTGTAGAGACACCTGAAACAGCTTCCGAAGCAGTCTCACAAACCTAAAGGAGATGGCTGCTTTAATGGTTTCAGGAGATGCTTTGGATACCTGTACTAGATGTTTCTGAAATGGAAAATCTAAATAAATAAGGAAAGCTATAAGTGATCTTGAAATTTATGCATTGGTTGCCTCAAACAACAGTTGCAGATCCATATGGTTTCATAGTACAAATGGTTATGTCTTAATGACCATGTGGTCATTAAGCAAAACATCATGTGACCATGCTAGATTTACACTACCTCTGCTGTGGTCATTAAACAAATTACACACATCATTAAGTGAGACATCACATAACTGTAACTTGCAATTTTATTGCCAGTTTCTCTACTTCCCACTGCTTGTCAGAAATCCACTATGAAGCACACAAATGTCAATCACATGACTACAAGACACTGTTATGGTCATAAATGACAGCTGCTTATGAATCTCTCAAATGTCAATCATATGACTGCAGGGTGTTGTAAATGTGAGGAATGTCAATGAATTAATATTTTTTATTTGGTCAATGCCAGCAAAATTTAAAAGAACAAAACTAGAATGAAGCAAATAACTACAATAATATACCAAAAACTAGAAAAATAATTCATACACTATAACATTCACTCCTCTATTACTAAGTTACTGTAGCTGTTATCCAGAAAATAAATCTAAAACATTAATAGATATAAAATAAAAAATAACAGTATATATCCCCCAACAATTTATTAGTTGAGATATATCAAACCAAGAATAATATTTAAAACTGAAGTAATTATGTGTTTAGCCAATTATATCTTACTTTCATCACAGCACTTCTATATGTAGTGACTACACATGCAATGAATGGTTCCATATCCTGAAGGAGGTTCATGTAAAATTTATCTGACCCCATGGGGAATTTATATATTAGAGGCACGGTGTAGATTGACTCTAAAATTTACAACATAATAATATATGTGAGATGGTTTCAGTTTGCTCATCACCACGTAGGCAAATACACTAAGCCTCAGGGATTTTACTATACTTCCTTGAAGAACTACAGATGGAAAAATGTTATATCTAGATTTAAAGATTGTGAATCTCAGTTTAGGAAAAGCTAGATTTAGCAAATAACTAAATTCCAATGCATCTCTGTTTCTCCAAATTCTATCACTGTTAACTTCTATCTGGAAATCCACCAGTTGTAAAATTACTTTTTCAGCACTGACATAACTTCAAACAATCACTAAACAGGGCAAGTATTAAATAAAGACTACCTGTAGATAAAATTAGATACTCTTAAAAGGAAATAAAATAAAATAAAATAAATGGGATTGGTTGCTATAGGTAAAGGTAAAGTCATTTCTGACTCTAGGGGCCAGTGCTCATCTCCGTTTCAAAGCCGAAGAGCCAGCGCTTGTCTGAGGACGTCTCCGTGGTCATGTGGCCAGCATGACTAGACACGTCTCCGTGGTCATGTGGCCAGCATGACTAGATGCCAAAGGCGAACAGAATGCTGTTACCTTCCCACCATAGTGGTCCCTATTTTTCTACTTGCATTATATATATATATATATATATATATATATATATATATATATATATATATATATATATATATATATATATATATATATATTTGTGTAAATTACTAACAAAGAATTAAAGGGAATAGTAATTTACACAAATATATGAATTGTCCGGTGTGACTACTGCCTGTTCGATAGCCTTCAAGATAGGCTGAAAACAGGAAATAAAGATTTGCCCCATGTTTGGGGCCTAGCAAGGTAATCTAAATAGTTAAAATTTGAAACATATATATATATATATATATATATATATATATATATATATATATATATATATATATATATGCATGCGGTAAAGAAGTATCTCATAGAACATAGTTATCCACTAAAATTGACTGCTAGATGGTTTTGGACATACAAAAGGAAAGGGTTATTCACATGCTGCATAACTCAATTATACAACATTTATTACAAAATGTAGTAATGAATTTAAAACAGAACTAGAAAAGGTAAAAGGAAATCACTACTTTTTTATTTATTTCTGTACTTTTCTCTATTTTTTGATTTTTTGTTTCCATTTGGATTTTATCTTATAATAAACTTTTTTTAAAAAAAAAGCATGCAGCATTTGCTTGCAGCTTCTGAGTACTTGCTCAGCTAAGAGCATGTCTACTGCACATTGTGTCTAATCCTTCAAAAATCAGTTTAAGGTTTTACCTGAAATTATTGTCACTGCTACAAATCTCAGTCACTTTAAACACCCTGACCCAACCAGTACTAACTCAGATTGATTACACAGAATATTCAGTCTGTAGATTGAGGGAGACAGAATGCTGCAATATGTGGCTTGCTTTCACGAGGTGGAAGGAAAGATTAGTCAAGAATTCCTGTCAAAGGATAAATGCCCTTCAGCATTTGCAGAACTGCAAAGCTGCAGATGCTCTGTGTGTGTGTGTGTGTGTGTGTGTGTGTAGTTTTTCAAATACATCACAGAAATAAATGAACACTGCTTTCAAACACTGAAACAGCCAGATCCAGAGCTAATTCTGAATTGATGCAAACATCCCACGTGAAATTATCCTTTTGGATAGCCCAACATTACAAGCATCTGCAAGTAAGTTACTCCTCCCCTTTTTTCTAGATAAAAAAATAGTTGGAAGTTTCACTCAGCAAAACAAAGCCTCTGCCTATATCACAAACAGAACAGCCTACAGCTCCTAATAGAAGCACAGTAAAGATTTGATCAACACAGATCACTTTAACATTAGATCAATAAATTTAACGTTAGGCAACCTTAGGTAAGGCAAAGCTGAGTTTTACGGACATGTCCTTAAAGAGAAAATAGCAAGGTGTCTTAAAACTTCAGCTGAAGTATATGTACATAAATCCCAACTCAAATGGTCAACTGAGGAGCCCCCAGCTCTGCTCTTTATCATTAGCCTGCATGTAATTGAAATCCAACTTGTTCACCCAGACTTCAAATAAAATAGTGTCTTTCAGTCACCCACTGCATGGAGCATACAAAGACTTCTGTAATATAATTTGTTAGCTGAAGAGGCAGTAATTTTGTCCTGCTGGAGTTAAATTACTTAAGGCCAAGGCACTGAGCCTTTTACTCTGTTACACACAGCATTATGTATCTAAGGAATTAAAAGCTTTAAAAATAACACAAACTAGAAATATAAGAACAGTGCTTTATAGTTCCTCTTTTGTGCCTAACACACATTTATGTCTGGAATCTGGTCTGCGTGAGAATATGCCAGCTGAAGTTCTGGCTGAAACTACCGTAAATTATTCAAAAGATTGTTGCCCTTTTTAATTGTTGATAGATTTGGTTAATCCTATAAGAAGGAAGTTGAAGTTACTGTGGTCCTTAAGCCTAGCTCTTGCTCAAAGGATACAATGAAGCAACTTCAGAGATTAAACCAGCATTTTTGGAATACAACTTTTTTAGGTAAAAAACTTAATTTTTAAAAATTAGAATATATATATTTTTTAAAATTAAATTTTATAGAAAATTTAATCTACCCCAATAGTGATCAATATAATGTGAATCTTTGATGCTAGCCAACTGTCTTACGAATAACGTCTATTCCTCATTGGAGACATTTTCATTGACTACATTTAATGTGTTGCCTTCTTGGTATTTAAAGGGAGGTATAACAGCAGTTTATACGAATACTTCAGAAAAATTATATGAGATTCTCATATTTTATTGTGTCCTCCTATGTACCAATCCTGGCTCTCTGACATAATATTTTAATCAGCTTGCTGAAAAAACTTGTTATTTTCTTTTTTGCAGATTTGTCCAAAGAAATTACCAGAGGGCTTAGTGATTTTTTTTATCTGTAAATATTGGGGGAAAGAATCTACAGTAATTTTCTGGAATTATTAATTTGGTGATTGCATTTGATTCCAGGTCAATTACCATTTTAATTTTATTTTAAGTGTGCTATGTTTTTATTTTCTTACTCTTTTTAATGTGAAGTTATTGTATATTGCTTTGGGTTTCTACAATATATAAACATGTTTGATAACCAGAAAAGAAATTGAAAGAATGGAAAATGGATATAGTACCAAGGAATAAAGAAAACTGCAGAGATCATCTCATCTTTTCTCTATTTGGGTAGCATTAAACATTAAACGGTGGCTCAGTGGGTTAGGACGCTGAGCTTGTCGATCAAAAGGTCAGCAGTTTGGCGGGTCAAATCCCGAGTGCCACGTAACAGAGTGAGCACCTGTTACTTGTCCCAGCTTCTGCCAACCTAGCAGTTCGAAAGCACGTAAAAATGCAAGTAGAAAAATAGGGACCACTACGGTGGGAAGGTAACAGCGTTCTGTGCGCCTTTGGCGTCTAGTCATGCCGGCCACATGACCACGGAGACGTCCTCGGACAAGCGCTGGCTCTTTGGCTTTGAAACAGAGATGAGCACCGGCCCCTAGAGTTGGAAACGACTAGCACGCTTGTGCGGGGGAACCTTTACCTTTTTACCTTTTAAACATTAAACATTCAAACATTAAAATTTCTTCAGGAGGAAATTTTTCCAATCATATACTGGATGTGAGGGTGAAATTTTTCCATCCATATATTAAAGCTGTACGCATTATATTGTTGCTATTCCTATTTAATATTACCCTCTCAATCATGAGCAGAACACAATAAAACATTTTTTAAAAATCACTATATCAACTCTAAAAATATTAAAAAGAATTCATAAGATGTTAACAAACCAACAATATTCTGCTACTTACAATACTTACAAAATACAATTTTGGGAGATGTATCTTTAAAAGTAATATAGGAAACCACAGATAAATTTCAGCAACCTATAATAGGCAAAAAAAACAATAGAAACATAATATTCAGAGGAAGTAAAAATCTATAAAGATTGGAGCTAATGAATAACAAATTACAAGGCAGTGAGTTCTTCCTATTTACAAATCAGTATCATGTTTTATTTTGCTTCTATTGCTATTTAACAAACTCAAATGCTGCTTATAGTTAATTTATCTAAGGTAGATCCATGGATAAAAATGCATACATATTAGAACTATAAATAATGTTCCTATAAAATGTATGTATATAACAAAACAACCAATTAAAAACCTAGCGCCAAGGATTGTATCAATAAAAGTAATAAATATAAAGCGGCCCATATATTATGATATAAATTATTTCTCTATTTTTAAGAAGAAAAACATCACTTTTAATAACGTAATTAGAATTAAATTATTGTTAAATGTGAAATTTGGGTATGTCTAACAACTACAGTATTTATAGGTACTGTAGAAGCAATCAATGAACCAGATTACTCCCTGTTCTACTTTTGAACTGCATTATTGATATGAGCAGAAGAAAAGCTGTGTTATCCAAATCCTGAGATTCTGAAGTCTGTAAATCTTAGCTTGGTATCATAAGGAGGGGAAGGAATAATAGATGCAAGGCTTCTACACAAAGAAATCGGGAAAGGAATATCAAAGACTCAAACCTCTAACCAAAGTTTTAGAGACCTTTAATTTTAGTGTCATTGTAATTATATATTTTAGGATTTAATTTAATTCATCTTCATATTTAAAATAACTGTTCTTTTCTGAAGTGTGGTGTTCCAATTGTCATGCATCTGTTTTATATTTGCATATGTACCAGAAACTGGTAGACAATCACTCAGAATAATGATAAATATAATGGAGGAAAAGATTATTTTGCTACATGCAAAACCATTGCAAATTTTTATTCACAAATTCTGCAATAAAATAAATGCTTAGAACCAACTGTTCTAAACAAATAGTAATTTGTAATAGTGTATTTTATTCTGAAAAATACAAAAAAAATCTTACAGTTTCAAAATAATTTATAAAAATGTATACTTCATTGATTTTTGCAAAACAATCGACTTTTAAATTAGCACCTACAAAACCTAAGTACAAAACTTCTGATTAGAACAGAAAGTAATTGTCTCAATTTTAAAATTAAATCTAAAATTTCTATTATGTTATCATAGTGGTTTTTTTTCCAAATTTTCTTATCTCTAGTACATCTTAATACACAGCTCTATATTTCACAGGATAGCAGCCCAGTCCATCCATGTTTAAAATGTGGGTAGAACTGAAAAGGTGAAAAAATATAAGTGGGACAAGGAATGAATTCTTACAAACTACAATCATTCCTCTTTTCCCAGAATCACGACTGACTAAGGAACCAAATTACCAAAATAATTTTTTTTTATCCCCAATACCCGTATTTCGCTGTTTTAGTTATACTATTTTGCATATTCTTTTGTAATAGAGCTCATACTGTTCGCTATTCCAATTAATATACTGCCATGCCTGTCTTTTTAAAAACATTTTATTTAAGAACCTAATCACTTAAATATCGTTGTCCCCTGCACTTTAATTTATTCAGGAGCACATTAAAAAGACCATTGTTATTAACTGGAAAAATGCAGTCAATGGAAATGGTCTGAATCAAAATACTTTTCTTCTATTGTGCATTTATTGCTATCCTACCAATATCATTGTGGTAGTTTGCAGTGAAGTCTTTTACACACCCTTTTAGTGACTATATATAGACTTGTTCTAACCCCAACAATAAATGCTTTAAATATAATTAGCCTTACCTCTGAATAAACAGAATTGGGTTGATTTTATTCAGTCAGTCAGTTAACCCAGAAAGCATAACTGGAAATGTTATATGTGAAGACAAAGCAAAATATTTTACATAGGCAGATTTGATTCTTCCAGAAGATGTGTAAGATTCCTTGAAAAACTTGAAAATCAAATATTTTAAATTAAAAACATATCCAAAATATACATGGTTATAGGTAGAAAAAAACAATAAAAATATTTGCATTTTACCAACTCTATTCATTTCTTCATGGTAACCTGAATGAACACAATCTAACAAAAATTCAGTATATATATACGCCGTTGGATATGCAATAAGATTGACAATATTTTTTTGCTGAAGTCACAAAAGTACTGACAGTGATGGGAATTAATATATGTTTATTTAACCATTGCCTGCTGTCATATAGTTAGCACAGCATGTCAAAAAAAAAATTCAGATACAATAAATCAGATACAGCATCTGGTAAAAATTACAGAAACCTAACCAAAGAAAAGGCAGTAAGAATTCAGTCTGCTCGGGATGTGCAAGCATGCACAGGATAGAGATATTTCATGAACACAGAGTTATCAAGCATTTGATATTTGCATAGGTTATCAAGTGAGAGCTGAAATTTCCCAAGAACTTAGTCAACTGATGAAAGGAACGTTCTGTAATAGTCTCCTCATTCAGGACAGCATTCACTAAAGTCATACTCTCTTTTATATTTATCATAACAGGAATTTACTTTCTTTCCTCCTACCTAAAGCTGATGATAGGATAATCCATGGTCTACATTCTGATAGTTTAATGGAGAGTGCAAGTGGTCATACTCTAAGTGTTTACACATGCTCTGGGTCCCAAAATACAGTCTTATGTCATGAATGGTTAGTTTCCTATTCCTTTCTTAATTCAGAAACACCAAATGTTCAGCATTGTGGCTAAATATAAAACCAAAATAAAAGAAACTGAATAAAATATAAGAGACTTATTATTCACAATGTTAAACAGTCAAAATTGGTAAACAATTTTCCACATTGCTTAAAATGTGCATAATTTTTATACCAAAATCAGTTGACTGGTTTTGCTCTTTACATTTTAGATCAGCTGAAAGAACATGGTTAGATTAACATTTCACTAAACCATCTGTAAAATCAGCCACTTATAGTTTAAGATGTGTGTGAATCCAGCCAGTTGCAAATAATACAACAAATCATGTTTAGAGCAAACCACATTTAGCATAAATGCAGCTAATTTATATCTGCTTGATGATATCCAAAATAAACTTTTCTTCATAATACAGTTTTACCAACTGATTGCAAGAAGTAAATAAACTTATTAATAATAAACAAAAATAATTTTGTATTGGGAAAGGATTGGGAAGACAGAATTTCAGTTCCCCCTAATTTTGTCAGCATCATTTTTATATGCTAATTCATACTGTATAGTTTGGTTGATAATTTTAAAAATTTTCTTCATAAATTAATACTGTATACCATATTTCTAACAGCATCATTATGTAAATTCAATTTTACATAATAATTACATTTAAATTTAATGTTTAAATTTCAGAATGCCTAATGTATTACAGAGGGGGAAAAACAAAAAAGGAAGGACAGCTAAAAACCAGCATAAACTACTGCAACATTCCTTACAGAAGTGGTATTAATTTTTTTTTATTAAAGAGTTTTACAAAAACAAAATTTTACAATATATCCCCAAATCCCTCCCACCCCAAACCCACCCACTTCCCCCCTCCACTTCCCAGAGCTAACTACAGGATTATAGTTACAATAATCATATTCTAAATAAAAATTATGCATAATATACAATTAACCAAATTCATAATGTGCTTTAACTCCCCTTTAACATAACTACAAACAAAGTACCAATAACAATATCCCACTAAAATCTACTCATAAGCTAAATGGAACTTTTTAGTCCCATATTTGTTCTGAATATAATTTATCCATCTCCTCCAAACTGAAATATATCTTTCCTGTGAATGATCTTTCAAGTAAGCAGAAATCTTAGACATTTCTGCAAGATTCGATACTTTAAACACCCATTCTTCTATAGTGGGCAAACTATCCTTCTTCCAATATGGAAGTGGTATTAAATATTGTTGTTATTTTAATACACATACAATATTCCTGCTATGGATTTTATAGCCTCTCTATATATTTGCAGTAATGGCAAATATCTGTAACTCGGGTGTAGGATGAGGGTGAACGTTCATCCTCCAAGCTTGTGGGTTGGTTTCTGAATGTTTTGTTCTCAGGCTAGGACCAGGGGTAGGCAAACTTGGCTCTTTTATGACTCGTGGACTTCAACTCCCAGAATTCCTGAGCCAGCCATGCTGAGGGGAAAGGGAGAGTTTCCAAGCTGAGCCATGCTGGCTCAGGAATTCTGGGAGTTGAAGTCCACGAGTCATAAAAGAGCCAAGGTTGCCCACCCCTGGGCTAGGTAACATCTTCAGCAGAGTTTAAGGGATGTTAGTGTCAGTGGTCTTCTGTTTATAAGGGCTTCAGGTCTGGGTGTGTCTACTGAGGGTCTTGTGATGGGTCAGGCTCAGAATACGAAACTTCACCCTCTTTCTATATAATTAAACCACAAATGAAGACCAAATGACAATCCTTTTTTATTTTTGTTTTGCTGAGCAGAAGGAAAACGTGATATACATCTTTGCCATAACTTCGCTTTCTTGCGAAGGTTGTTGAGAGCGTAGTGGCGCATCAGCCTCCTCTGTTCCTAGAAGATACTGATTATCTAGACCCGTACCAATCGGGTTTCAGGCCCGGACACAGCACGGAGACGGCATTGGTCGCTCTGATGAATCATCTCTGGCGGACTCGGGACAGGGGTCATTCCTCTGTCCTGGTCCTATTAGACCTCTCTGCGGCTTTTGATACCATCGACCATGGTATCTTACTTCGGCGTCTCAGGAGATTGGGAGTGGGAGGCACTGTTCTTCAGTGGTTCTCCTCCTACCTTCTGGAACGTTCACAGTGGGTGTTGGCGGGTGACCAGAGATCGACCCCGAGGCCTCTCATTTATGGAGTTCCTCAGGGGTCGGTCCTCTCACCTCTCCTGTTTAACATCTATATGAAGCCGCTAGGTGAGATCATCCGTGGTATTGGAGTGGGTTATCATCAGTATTCTGATGACACCCAGCTTTTCATCTCAACCCCAAACCACATCAGTGATGCCCTTGACGTGATGTTCCGTTGCCTGGAAGCGGTCCGGGAATGGATGGGGAGGAACAGGCTTCAACTCAACCCGGACAAGACTGAATGGCTGTACATACCGGCATGTCAGGATATTCAGAGTATTCCATCCCTTAATATTGGGGGCGAGTTACTGCCCCCCATAGATAGGGCTCGCAACCTGGGTGTCCTCCTAGATTCACAGCTCTCCTTAGAAGATCACATAGGAGCTGTGACTAGGGGGGCTTTCACTCAGGTTCGTCTGGTGCGCCAGCTACGACCCTATCTGGACCTGGATGCCTTACGTACAGTCACCCATGCACTTGTGACCTCTCGTCTTGACTACTGCAACGCTCTTTACATGGGGCTGCCCTTGAGAATCACTCGGAAGCTTCAGCTGGTACAGAGTGCAGCTGCACGGACGCTTTTGGGGGCTCCCCAATACTCCCATATTACACCTCTGCTTCGTGAGCTGCACTGGCTTCCAGTTGTCTTCCGGGTGAAATTCAAGGTGCTAGTGATGACATACAAAGCCCTACATGGCATGGGTCCGGATTACCCCTCCGTCCTGTGCGCTCCCACAGAGAGGGCCTCCTCAGGGTGCCACCGGTCAGAGAATGCCGGCTGGTGACCCCCAGGGGGAGAGCATTCTCGGTGGGTGCGCCAATCCTCTGGAACCGCTTACCAGCCGAAATCCGGATGGCCCCCGACCTTCGCACCTTTCGGCGAGATTTAAAAACCTATCTATTCCAGCAAGCCGGCCTGGCCTGCCTGATAGATTTGGGGTGTTATTTGTAGATCTGGGGTTTTATTTGTTTTATTGTTGGTTTATTGTATACTTACTTTGCTCTGTACACCGCCCTGAGTCCTCCGGGAGAAGGGCGGTATATAAAACAAACAAACAAACAAACAAACAAACAAACAAATAAATAAATAAATAAACTTTCTTTTGATAATCAGAACAGAATTTCTAATTCTGCAGGCAGATTTATTTGACTCAGGTATCTATAAGCAGAAATATAGGAGGGTGAAAGAGCTAGTTATGAATATATACCTTGGAAAAAGATGCCAGATCTAAATGAATATCAATGTCCTTAAACCACCTGAAAACTGTTATTGTATGCTCACATCCAAGTGTGCAGAAGTTAATGAAAATCCAAGAAGTTCCTTTTTCCCCCTATCACTTTGATCATGATGAAAGAATATTCTCAATAAGAATCCAAGCTGTCAGGCTTCTAGGGCAAGCTATATTGTGGCTTAATAGTGTACAAATGTGTAAACAAGTGTTAGTCTTAGTTTTACTGTTACCAGTCTCAATGGATTTAGTTGTTTCATTAGATTCTTGAAATGTTAGCCTAAAATGGAAGGAGTAATGTTCTATTCCTTTAGGGAAACCAACTCTCAAATTGAGGGGAAAAAAAGTGTATTCATATATAACCCCAGTTAGCATCATCATGGTGGTATTTTTCTTTAGCAAATGTTTTCATACCATTTTTTCACTGACTGCAATTCTCTACTCCGAGGTGAGAGATGTTTCTGCTCTTTCATTCTTGATAATCCTTGAAACCTATTCTAGAAAAGGGGGCCTTAGAGAATATGCATCAACATAACCTTTTCATTTTCCAGCATTTCAAAATAATAAATGTACACCGATGACCAATTCTAATTTTCTACATATTCTGCTGTAGGTAAATCTGGTATATTCAAATTCTAAGTGCAAAAATTCTGCTATGAATCTAAGCTTCTTTGAAGTTCAGGCCTATCTGCTCCTGTGTCTTGGCTACATTTATAGCTGAAGATCCCTTGGAATTATGCACCAAGGATCAGATTCAAGTGTGAAACATACATGAAATGTTTCTGTAATAAGTAGCTCCTAAACTGCGTTCTAGGAAACAGCCATAGATGTGAGGGGATTGAAGATGGCCCCTGGAATAAATAATTTTATACATACCGGTATGTATAATTGCACACATTCAAACTGTCAAATTCCATAAGATGTTGATATTATCTTGCAATTTTGGCAACGATGCTAAAATATTGCAACACCCTATTGTGATCTTGTAATATTTGGCCCACTGAAAATAATTTTGATTTGAATGATGAAAGGGGTTGATCATATTTGTCAAGGTGCCCAAAAGTCTTTATATTGATACCTATCTTATATGATGAGTCTCAGTATAATATAATAGTTATATAAAGAAAAAAATATGGGAAGCATTGCTGTAAACATCACAGTTATTCAGCACAGACAGTCTGTAGGAATGTTCCTTATTTTCATTCCCAGTACTAAGCGCTGATGCTTAAAAAAATGAAATAAGAAACTCAGACTGTTAGTATGCCAACAGAAGCCTGGAACTGTGAAAAATTAATAAAACCTGAGTCTGAGAATCCTCACTCCCAATGTTTACAAAAAAGAATGTGAGTCATACTTCCCAATGCTTACAAGTAGCACAAACTAGCACAGCTAGCACAAACTTTCCCATGCTTTAGGTAGCCAACATTTCCATAAATCAATAAATAACAAATAAATCAGATACAGTAACAGAGAAGGATTGAAAAAGATGCAATATCAAAGCTTCAACATTTTTTCTGGAGATCCAGGATAACTAAAGATAGAACAATATTTTTATGTACATATGAAATGCTTACATGACAGATAGATTTGCCTGCCCTTTTACCCTAAAAATCAAAGCTTTTCCACTGGCACATGATTCACCATTTTAAATGCTCAATTATTTCTTTTATGTATTATTTTTACAAATTACTATATTTTAAATCAGTATTAAAGAGGTAAAAAATGTACAGTGAAATTTGGGGCGACCACAGCAGGACTGCAGAAATCTAGATTATTACTAAATGGCAAGGAGGTTGTTTTGCTGTCATCTAGTGGTTATATGGATTTTAAGCACAGGTATATATCCCTAGTGCAGGGGTAGGCAACCTCGGCTCTTTTATGACTCATGGACTTCAACTCCCAGAATTCCTGAGCCAGCTTGAAGTCCATGAGTCATAAAAGAGCCGAGGTTGCCTACCCCTGCCCTAGTGAAACTGAAATCATACTTAGGTTTACATACAAATAAACATCAGCATTTATAATTATCATTCTTTTTTTAGTAGGAACTAAGCTTAAAATAATTTTGATTCCTTTTGAATTGTAAGAAATGAATTCCAGTAAGGGACACTGTATGATCAGGGCAGATGAATCGATTAAAAAAATTTGAATTACAGTATGTATTTTGAAGGCATTTTTTCCAAATGTAACTAATACCTTATAAACTATTACATCTAGGGAACCTAGCATGTGATGAGATCAACTATCATATTGCATCCTAAAATTCTCAAAGATATTAACTAATATACACAACATAGCCTGGTGAATATTTTTACATAAGACAGAGCTCCCAAAATAACTGTAAAGAAATTAATTAAAGCCCTTCCTTAGAAGGGATCAAAGATGGAAATGTATAGCAACGAACAACTCCATAATAAAATCATCAGCAAAAATTATTTGTATCCTGCTTTGTAAGTTTTCAGAAAGATTTTACACAATTTTTTAAAATTGATATAAGAAATGAATTTTATTTAGATATATAAAAACCTAAATGACTATTGATAAGCTCTAAAACTTCTATGTAGGCAGAGAAATAGAGAGAAAAGAAAGTTTTTCTCAAAAGTGAAATGATAACCAAAAGAAAAAATAATCCTATTTCTTCATTTATTTGTTTTAATATTTGTTTTAAGTAGCCTTATGACTGATCAACAAGAATTCAACAATGAGGAGATGAAAGAGGAAACATTAATTATCCCAAGAAATATTGTTTGCTTATTTATGCATTAAGAATCTCATACTGATAAAGTGCCATGTCCAATACTAATTGTACAGTATATGCAAAGGTTCCAGATTCAACAGTAATTTAACAAAAGAATAAAATCAAATATTGGGGTCTTAAAAGGGATTGCTAGTTTCTGCAAATAATAATGATTATTGTACAAAATGAGTGAATTTTTTAAAAATGTAATTTTGCTATAGTAATTCCTCTTTAGTCTGGCCTCTACTTGTATAGTAATGACTTTTAAACCTTATAAGAGTGTAGAACCTAAATTCTTGAGTAAATGCATCTCCCAATATGTAACTGTCCCAAAATTAAGAGTGTCAAAGGATCTCCACAGTATCACAGAATTGGAAGAGGTACATTATGGGGAAATGTAGGTAGTGCTTCTCTCTTGTTGTTCCCTCAATTTCAAATGCCGTTCCCTTTATCTTCCTGCATCAGGGGAAACCTCTGTGTATAGTTCAGAAATATACTATTCATCATGGTAGTAGAAACTGCCAAATCTAGTGGACAAAAACTACATTGTTACCATCCACGCAATTCATAAGGGATGAGTCATCCACAAAACTAAGCAATACCATTTCCATCATGTAGAGATCTGAATCCTGAGTGAAAGAGATCCAGATAGTTAGTTTCATCCATGATCCATAGCCTCAAAAACTCCAAAATCTTTCCCTAAGACTGGAGCCTGGGTAGGAGTTATCCAACACTGTGAGTGACAGATGAGCTGTTCAAAGCAGCAGGTACTTCCAAACCTCTTTGTCCACTCTTCCTTGACTACTACAGGAAGGATAAGGTTCCCACAAATACTGTAACTGGCACAATTCAAACAGCCAAGAACCCTGTCCATATCCTGAAAGACTGAAAAAAATCCCAATATTGGCATACGTTCCTCATTATCTTCTTTGATTTTGCTGATGTGTATGAAACTCTGATGCAAACCATTTTCTCAGCAAAATATCTTGTAAACTTTTCATAAGCATCCAAAGGAAGTTTTTTCAATCTATGGTTGCCCAATGGCATGTCAATCAATCTTAAACAAGACTGGAAGTCGGACTTGGGTCTTTATGACATTGTAGCTATAAATTTCACTACTATGCAGGAATGAGAGAGAGCTCAGAAAGGCATCTACAGAATATCTTCCTGATATTCTGGTTTCTGAACTGACCATCTGCTGTCTTGTTCTGAGTGCTTGATACCAATCGCAGGAAAAACAAACAATTTTAGTGTAGAAGCCAAAGTTCCATGTAGACAAGTCCAGGAATCAAAACCAAGTCTAGTATTGAATACATCCAAAAGTCTCTCAGAATCATAAGTAGCAGGAGTTCAGGAAATCAGGACTAAGGTTGGAAAGTTGTTTGCCAGCTATTGTCTTGACTCTTCTTTTATCCTATGGCTAGGCATGCCTATTTTCCTGAGCAAGGCCTCTTTCTTTTGTGAATCCCCACTGACTAACTCTTTTCCACTTTCTTGATCTTTCTGTATGTGCAAGGGCTGAAGATCTTTTTCTGTTCAGAGGTGTAGGTCAGTGACTCAACCTGCTGCTACACTTCTGCAACAAGTGGCTAATTAGTTGACTTCTCTAGATCTTCAGGTTCATCTTCCAACCAGTCTTCTCTTTCTGAGCCTCATCTTCAAATGTCTCAGTCTGCTAGTTCCTGAATGGCAATTTCAGAATCTGTCAAGTTACTCCTCCAATTAAGAAACTGACTGATCAGGCCGATAACAGCTGCTGGGTGATATTCCTCTGACAGAATAAGGCTGAAGAAATATTGATTTTTCACCATTCTGACTGCCACAGTGTAGATCCAAATATCAGCACGTGCAGCCCTACTTTTTTTTTAAGTTTCATTTCTTAGAGATCCTCAGTAAACCAGCCCTTCCCTAGATTCTGTATTCAGCAGAGGTTCAATCTTATGTATGACTCTAATACCTATTCTAGAGAAATTGCTTGCCATGTAACTGGGAAAACTTCTAAAGGATGGGATTATGGATTAGACTGTATTTATCAATTCATCAATCCTGCATAAATATAACTTGTGGCACTCTGCCTCAGACCATAACAAAAGAATAGTAATGAAGTCCTCCACTTTCAATTTACACACCATTTCCAGGATAAAAAGTAAATGCAGCATGTGTCCATGGATTGAGCCCAATATCTATCAGGACATATCCTTTACCCCATGTTAAGTATATAAAATTGCCCAGCACTAATAGTTTTGAGATAAGCTCATGTGCTGCCACCACGTGGCTGTTCTTGGGAAATTACCAATATGCTAATTGGGTCTGCCAGTACCTTCCCCTTTGTGATGTATTTCCTATCCTGACCATGATGCTGTACTAGGATCCACCCCTTCTGGGTTGGACTTCCTCCTTCTCCTTGCTCCCTTGTGTTCCATCCTCCATTGTAACATCTGAACACAAGCCATGTGGACAGTAATCCTGTTACTGTCTTTTGACCTTAAAGTTCCGACCACGTTCAACTGACCACAACTTCTCTGCTGTAACCACCTTCTACATGCAAAATAAAGGTATTTCAGATGAACCAGGTGCTTTATGAGTTCACTGTCTGCAAAGGGCCGTTAAACGTGACTAAATTCGCTTAAACAGACCAATAAGTGTCTTAACAAGGAATTAATTTCGCAACACAACGTGTCTGTAGCAGAACAGCTCAAGAAGTTTAGATGGTGTTGGAAAATAATTAGAAATTTTACAAGGGAAGGTAGCGTTTCTTCATAATACATACACAAGAGGGCGTTGTAGACAGATAAGAAAGGAATAAGAAGAAACTAACAGAGATAAGGTGTATCAGTTAGAAAATGACAAATCAGGCTATATCTTATTTGGAAAGTTAAAATTGAGAATTTTATAATTGGGCAAGCACAAATTAGCTATTTACATCTGACTATAAAAAGCTATTAACACATTCTATGCATTTACTTAATGTGCTATTTTTTAACTCTTAAATGCAAAGTTTGACCTGAGTAAGGAACAAACCATAGGGAAAAGATTCTGCTAACAATAGTAATGCTGCTGGGCAGGTAAATCATACACCAACAGAACCTTAAACTTTTTTCTGAAGCCCAGAAAGAAATACTTGAATCCAATGAGCTCTAGAGCAATTCCTCTAGAAACAATCAAGTTATTCAGGAAAATCACCACTATCATGCCTTTCCAACCTTGACTTATAGTTGCTACACCATGTGAAAACCTGGAAGCCAGTTCTTAGAGAGAACTCAGGGAACATCCCCTCTCTTTGCTAGCCAAGATTTAGTGATGAATACCAGGTCTGCTTCCTACTTAACAACTGCTTGAGCTAAGTGTTCAGAGACAGAGTGCTCAAAGCTCCATGTAGAGATTATTGAACAATAAGAAGGGGCGGGAACCATTGGCTGTCCTCCTTCACCAATAGTTTAATGGCCAGATCAGCACTTACCACCATGCAAGTCATGGTAAAAACTGACTACCACTCTCTTACCCATGTTAAATAACCTCTTCCTACCCGCATTTGCCAAACCTTGACCTGTAATGTCAGCTCCCATCTACAAATCAGTACCCACTAGCCTGCCTCTACCGAGACATCTACATTATTATTACATTGATTTCAACCATGCAACTAATGCTATCCTCTCAGACAAGCTTTAGTCCATCATTAGTCTTGAAGTTAGACCAACCTTCAATCTTGTTCCAAGATAAGGTTAGGCTCTTCTACTTCCTGCTTTTCATCTGGAAAGTGGGGATCTTTGCAGCTATTTATCCCACTCAGCTTGCTGGATGTGTTTCAGGAGAGAACCAAGGGATTGCTGTTGATAGTCACATCATGCATGCAAGGTTCTCCCTCTAAAGCAGGCTCTTCAAACTTGGCCCTTTTATGACTTGTGGACTTCAGCTCCCAAAATCCTCAGCCAGGAATTCTGGGAGTTGAAGTCCACAAGTCATAAAAGGACCAAATTTGAAGACCCCTCCTCTAAAGTCTTTAAAACCTCAGCATGTAACAGTTGGTATATAGCAAATTACCAACGATGAAGGCAGCTGCCTCTTCACTGATGACAACAGCACCCGTTTTCCTTTTTCACACCATCTCTTTATTTCTGTACCATGGTAGGGATGCCAGAACTTACAACATTCTGCTGACCCTCTTATACAGGTAGTCCTCGACTTACGAACACAATTGAGCCCAAAATTTATGTTGTTGAGACATTTGTTAAGTGAGTTTTGCCCCATTTTATGATTTTTCTTGGTTCAGTTTTTAAGTGAATAAGTGCAATTGATAAGTCAGTAACTTGGTTGTTAAGTGAATTTGGCTTCCTCACTGACTTTGCTTCTCAGAAAGTCACAAAAAGTGATCACATGATCTTGGGACATAGCAACAGTCATAAATATGAACCAGTTGCCAAGCATCTGAATTTTGATAACATGATCATGGGGATGCTGCAAAGATTGTAACTGTGAAACATGTTCATGTCACTTTTTTAGTGTTGTTGTAACTTTGAACATTCACTAAATGAACTTTTGTAACTCAAGACTACCTGTACATTTGTCTACTTAAACTCTCTCCATCATATCAGGAATTTCAACTGGAGGACTGTTTAAAAATTTGGATTGTCCAAACAAATTTCTATTTTTAATTTCTCATTTGTTTTCTGAATGTTGGATAGAATGACTGAAATCTGAAAAATTTCGTTGAATCCATGTAAGATTTGTGCTGACTATTTGATGATGCCTTTCACAAGATCCAGTTCCATCCCCAGGCAAAAGTGGCCAGTTGAATGGTCACTTGTGGTTGTTTTGTTGTGTTCTCAGTCACCATTTTGTATTTTGTATTCTTTATTGTTATATTTTGTACTTAAGTATTGTATTATTTATTGTTATATGTTTTTATTTATTGTGTTATATGCTTGTATGAGGGACGCGGTGGCTCAGTGGGTTAGGACACTGAGCTTGTCGATCTGAAGGTCGGCAGTTTGGCGGGTCGAATCCCGAGTGCTGCGTAACAGAGTGAGCGCCTGTTACTTGTCCCAGCTTCTGCCAACCTAGCAGTTCTAAAGCACATAAAAGTGCAAGTAGAAAAATAGGGACCACTACAGTGGGAAGGTAACAGCGTTCCGTGCGCCTTTGGCGTCTAGTCATGCCGGCCACATGACCACGGAGACGTCCTCGGACAAGCGCTGGCTCTTCGGCTTTGAAACGGAGATGAGCACCGGCCCCTAGAGTCGGAAACGACTAGCACGCATGTGCGGGGGAACCTTTACCTTTACCTTTACCTATGCTGTATGATGTCCCAATTGTATACATGAAGTAATGAGCGAGTGAGGAATGAATGAATGCTATTCCAACAGAATTGTCTTGTGGATATGTACCTGTTACCCATACAATCTCAGGTTTTGAGATCATGCAGCACCCCTACAAACCTTTTGAACAGTGGTGGCTACTTTATGCCCTTAAATTTGGGGCAGTGTTGTTCTCAAGCACAAACAAAATGGCTCATCATATAGCACTTTTAATTTACTGTAAGTTCATAAATTTAAAAAGAAAGTTTGGAGAAAAATAAAGTAGATTACTGTGAGGAAATACTCTCCATTCTATTAATTAAATTAGTTCAGGACTGAATGTTTTCCTTACAGTAATTAAATGTATATTTTTGCCTTCAGCTTATGCCATTGGATCTGGACATTCTAATAAAATAGCTGCCTGAAAGCAGAAAGTCTGTTCTCCTTTGATGTTGAGCACAGAGTGATGCACTTGGAGCAAGAAGGCAAAGATAAATTGGTTCAACCATGAAGGCATTTGGAAACACTGGAAATACTCATATGTTCTCAGCTTTATCTTCATTACCAACTGCTGTGACACTAATATATTTTATAATTTATATCTCAATTGTCTTGATGTGTCTCCTACCAAAAAAAAGGTATTAAACTATTTTTCACAAATAAAATGGCTGCTGAAACACTGTCCAGAACTTCACAGAAGAAGGCAAGACTATGCAGCATTCCGGATTCGTAGTACAAAATGAGATTTATAGTGTGCACATCAATTGTCAGGAACATTTTATAACTAAATAGGCAACTATGCAATGCAGGTATGGAGCCAGAAAGACAGTACGTGCATATTCTGAATCATATTTTGCCTTTCAAAAGTGGGTTGCTGCACCTCCCTATGAAAACAGTATAAATAATCATTCTGATCATTCATTTATAAAGTTTTCAGGATGAGAAATTAGACCTCCCTGCACATAGTGCATATTTCACATTCCTCCACTATTCTTTCTCAGACCCCCCCCCTCTCTTTGCACTGGCCAGTCTTCTTTGTGCTGATAATTGTTTGGCAGACTTCCATATTTGTGGGCTGTTCACTCATCACAGCACATGTAATGCTTGCAACTGCTTTTATTTATTCCTGGTATATGATTAATTAGGCCATCTGTCTTTTATGTCCACTACCACCACCACCACCCCATTCCTCTTCTAACATGTTGTCCGCGCCACTACGCTGTCAGTCAAGGTCAAGAGCTCACCCCAAGGTCTCACTCTTTTCCCCTCTGTTTAGAAAATAGCAGAGACCTGACATTAGCTCTTGAAACTTCCACAGAAATGGCAAAGAGGCAAAAGGTTGACCTCAGCTGGCATCAGTCGTGAGGAAGACAAATAGGGTAACCAGCTTCATAATCATAAATATTTGTGGAGGCACAAAGTTTCAGCCTAGTAAGACCAGGGAGACAATCGAGCTCAGAGTTTAAGCTTTGTTGGGCAGTTACAAAGGAATGTACTTGTTAATATGGTAGTTTTATACTAATTTGTTGTCTATGAGGAATAATTCAAAGCATTTTGCTAATCTTCTGAATCATTAAAAAAAATACTCGGGAAAAGTATTTACTTGGTTGTAGTTGAGAGAATGACCTTTTGGAGAGAGCTTGTGGATGTAGAAACAATGTGTGGCTGTTTTTTAAAACCACACCTTTGAAAATGCCCTCTTTTGTCCACTGTGCAGCAAGATGAGCCTGCTTCAAAGTTTCATATACATGAAAGATGTAGATGGCATGGCATGAAAAGAACAAAGCAGATCTAGCACTGGCTTAGTTTTACAGTTTATTGGCTTAGCACAGGATTTGGCAACACTACGATAATGACACAAGGATACTTACAACAATATTAACATTTGTTAACCTTGTCTGAGTGCAAGGATGAGCAATTTTCTTTGGTCTGAGTGCTGTGTCATAACTACCCATCTTTAGCTGAGGACTATAGGGGGGTGGTGTAACTATTTACACTTGACCCTGCAGGAGTTTTGAGGGATGCAGTAAAATGTCTTTTAAAAAGAACATAACCCAATCTAAAGGTATAGAAATGTTTCTTTTCTTAGTCTAAAATAAAATGGGGGTAGAGATGATTAAAATACTGAAGTTAATTTCAACCATAATAAAAATTATTAGAAAGGCCATTTTCATTCTAATGTTTTTGTCTGTGCTAAGATCCACCCTGGGAGTCTTTCTCAAATGCCCACCATTAGGATCAGTGAAACGGGCATATGAGACAGGGTCTCCTCAGCTTTCTACATTGTAGTTATGTGAATCAAATATATGAAATTCATTCAGGCAAGTTTGTTTTATGTTGTAATCCTACCAATAGTGAAAATATATTTTGGCTAGTGCATTTTAATCTAGACAGAAAAATAGAATTAATTTTACACAGTAATTTGGGATTAGTAATTAAGCTAAGAAAGAAGAAAATATTACGTTGGAGAATTATTTTTCCAACTTGTGCAATATAAATATTTGAATATAATTTTCAGTGGAAAACTATGCACCTTCCCACCAAATTATGTTTGCCTTCCAGAGGGTTGTAGCAAAATCTGTAACAATATCCTGAGATTAAAAGGATATAAGCCTGTGTTGCATTAGACATGGTTGCATTAAAAACCTGGAGGAAGATGGCATACTTTTGTATTCATCCATGAACATATGAGTTTTATCTTGGGAATGATTTGTGAGAGAACTTGCACGAATGAAAATGAGAGCCTTATAAAATGCTTTAGGAATGGAACAATTTGTTCATTGTTGTATATACATATTGATTAACAATGGAAAATTCATTTACATTTGGTAGGATCAGCTATGTCAGTCAAAAAAAATATACTGAGGATTATAATTCACTGAACAATGTGTTCTTAGACCATCTTATTTGTCTCCTGAGAAACCTATATGCGGGTCAAGAAGCAACAGTGAGAACTGGACACGGAACCACTGATTGGTTCAAAATTGGGAAAGGAGTCCAGCAAGGCTGTATACTGTCACCCTGCCTGTTTAACTTATATGCAGAGCACATCATGAGAAAGGCAGGGCTAGATGAATCAAAAGTTGGAATTAAGATTGCCAGGAGAAATATCAACAACCTAAGATATGCAGATGATACCACTCTAATGGCAGAAAGTGAAGAGGAACTAAAGAGCCTCTTGTTGTGGGTGAAGAAGGAGAGTGCAAAAGTTGGGTTGAAACTAAACATTAAAAAAACCAAGATCATGGCATCTGGCCCTCTCAATTCATGGCAAATAGATGGGGAAGAAATGGAGGTAGTGACAGATTTTATTTTCCTGGGCTCCAACATCACCGCAGATGGGGACTGCAGCCAAGAAATTAAAAGACGGTTGCTTCTGGGAAGGAAAACCATGGCAAATCTAGACAGCACACTAAAAAGCAGAGACATCACCCTGCCAACAAAAGTGCGTATAGTCAAGGCTATGGTCTTTTCAGTTGCAATGTATGGCAGTGAAAGTTGAACCATAAGAAAGGCTGAGCGCCAAAGAATTGAGGCCTTTGAACTATGGTGCTGGAGAAGACTCCTGTGAGTCCCTTGGACTGCAAGGTGATCAAACCGGTCAGTCCTAGAGGAGATCAACCCTGACCGCTCTTTAGAAGGCCAGATCCTGAAGTTGAAACTCAAGTACTTTGGCCACCCAATGAGAAGGAAGGACTCACTGGAGAAGAGCCTAATGCTGGGAAAGGTTGAGGGCAATAGAAGAAGGGGACGACAGAGAATGAGGTGGCTGGATGGAGTCACTGAAGCAGTAGGCGTGAGCCTAAATGGACTCCAGAAGATGGTAGAGGACAGGAAGGCCTGGAGGAACGTTGTCCATGGGGTTGCGATAGGTCGGACACGACTTCGCAACTAACAACAACAACAATCATAAAGATGCTTACATAATTCAAATTTTATATCTAATCCTGTAATCCTATTCATTTTCTTAATAACCATGTATTTGCTGTAAATGTGTAAAATCTCCTATAACATGCATTACAAGAAAATAATTTGTGGCTTTACAGATGTTACTAACTTACACTTAACTAAAACTTTAGAATTATAAATTGGCAATGGTGATAGTTGGTGGGAATTCTAATGAACGTATTTCCATAATGTTATTTGTGGATGTTTTCTCATGCATAATCAGTTAATTCTGTCACATCTTGCCAGCTATATGAAATTATAGTTTAAAATATGTAACATTTAAAAATACATATGATTTTAAATGTGTAAGACTTTAAAAGCCACAGATATTTTTTGAAGTTGTGTTCATAACACAAGGAAATTACTAGTGCTGTTCTGTGCTTTTCCTAGATTAACCCAAGTGTAAAATTAGAGAATCAGCCACATCAGTTTGTTTAATTAATGGAAATAGTGCTGCTTCTATGAAATATTTTCATAGAAGTAATCATTTTCATGAATGCCTGTTATTTCATTTTAGCTTTCTCATTTTAGAAATGTATACTTCTAAGACATAACTCGGAAATTTTCTAATCTCTGAAGCATATTACATTATCTTAACTCTGCGACATTAATGTTAATGTTATGTGGATTTTGAACCGGAATACAACTAATAAGTAATGTCTTCAATAAAATGTTGACCTATTCATTTTTTTTGACCTGGCTTACACATTCTATTTACTTCTGTAAATTTGTTGAGTCTAAATTCAACAAATAAATAAAAATAAAATGGAGTAATGGTTCCCTGTTAAAAATAGACTTAATAAGCTACAGGGCTTAACAACACAATCTGCATGTGCCTCTCAGCATCTCTTGCAGCTTCCACTGGAAGTTTGCAGATATTAAGGGCAAAAAATGGCTTCCTTAAACCTTGTAAAAGCTTAAGTTATCAATTACAAAGCAAATCCCAAACCCTAGAAAATGCTAGGGAGAGGTAATTAAGCAGTAAAATGATTCCTTAAACTTCTACAAATAAACCCCCCAAATACACACCCAATGTTGTTCATAACCATTCCTGTGACATAGTGCTAGTCAGAACCCTTACAGCTCTGAGGATTTGAAAATGCATGCTTCTACTGTAGAATAACTTTGTATCTCAAAAGTTAGGAGTTTCATATCAAGAAGATCCATATCAAAATCAGAGAAAATGACTGGAGAAACATATTTTCTCCATATCAGAATACACTTTCATGGAAAACTGATTGAACCATCAGCGTCTGTCACAGGGAGAAAAGGCCTTGCATCCAAAGATTTTTTTATAAAGGCTCAGCAAGATGGGGATGCCTCTTTGTTGACTTGTTTACAACAACAGACAACAGATGGACATTTTCATATGGAGGTTTGACAGCATGATGGAGCTATATATAACTGAAAGGCACAAGTATCTTTCTCAACACTTTCCAAAGTTGGTGTACAAGATAAATTATTCACGTCATACGTGATTCTTATCACATCCTGGATAAGCAAACTGTGGGTCTCTACCCTGGTGTAGATAAGAGATCTGTGGTATCTCCCCAGATGCCTGGATATCATATCTCAAAGATTGCATCTAGATATTGAATGGAACATTTCTTGAACAGATCTTTCTTGTTGCCTGCCTGGATGGCCGTCCAGCTATTTAGAATTCATGCTGCTTGAAAGCTAAAAGGCATTGCATTCTTCTACAAGATTCCATGTTTCTCTATATGGACTCATTATTGGTACTTGGGAAACTAATGGTTGCCCCCTTTAATCCCATCGGACAAACTCCTATTAATATTTTTCCTAGTAAATTGCCTCGATAGCCCAAGAGAACAATTCACTATGGATCCATTTATTATTATATTGGTTTTGATATTTATAATGTAAAAAAGTGACAGCTCTATGTAGGTTCAGTAATTTCCTTCTTTATAAATCAGAGTGCTAAAGGCCTTTCCATGATAGAAGTTCTTTATATTCTGAATCTAATTTATTACTTGAGTTAGATTTTACCAGGGTTTCTTGGAGAGTCTTTTATTTTTGATTCTTCTAAATATATTTTAATTTCTATGGCAAATTTGTACTTTGGTATTCAGAAAATCTGTAAATCACTATCTGGATCCCCAGTGAAATGCTCAGGAGCCATTCTATGCCTGTCAATGCATTTCTTGGAACGTGTCAAGTCCCCAGCCATATTTTTATTGTTTAATTTTCTAATAAATACAATCCTAGCATGCTGAAAAAATATGACTCCAGCATATTGCAACTTGTATTTCTCACTAGACCTCAGAAACCTTATGCAACTAAATTAGTCGGTGAATACAACCTGCTTTTTCATATGTTGCTGCACTTATTATGTAGCTATTTTGTGAGATTGCCATAAACCATTTTCAGTATTTATTACACTTTTATGCATATTATTTATGTTGCTTTGAATCCTATTAGTGCTGGAGTCCTGCAGGTCACTTGGATTCAGATACAACAGTGGCCAGATAAGAAATAAATGAGCAAGAAGTAGAGTTAGCTTTATTCTGGTAAGCACAAAAAGGGAGACATGATTCAGTCGTAATTATCTCAGATAAGAAAGGCCTTCCACATAAAGTTGTATTTTTGCATCTCCTTGTGCTCAGTATTGTTAATGGAAATGTTCCTTGTAGCAGAGATGGTGCTGTAAAAATCTCGTATTTGATACCTTTTTTAAAAAAACTCTTCAGGGGTCCCTAACCCGTCTGTGCCCTGGTCCTGGTTCACCGCCTGTTGGGAACTGGGCTGCACAAGTGGCAGGCGAGCGCACGAAGCTGCATTTGCACAGGCAGCACGCATGTAAAACCATCCCCTCTCCTCCCTGCCACTGATCTGCAGCCCTGGAAAGGTTGGGGACCACTGTAATCAACCAGTTTCCCATAAAGAACTTGGAACAGTTTACTTATTGTACTTGTCATCAGTCGGCCATCTTATTTCTCTCATCTTTTTCACACCATTGTTCTGTTGGTGGAGTAAAGGGTGATCTGTTTGGTTCTATCTGGTTTAGACTGGGAAGTTTGGGTGATGTCACACCACTTTTCTCTGTCCTGCTGCAGAATCACTACTACTGGCAGCATTTTGCTCCCCACAGCCACTTTCTCATGGTTTTTCTTCTTACCCATTCAAGTGGCAGCTGCTCCAAAATTCTTACTCAAGCCAGATTGTGGTGGTGGGGGTGCAGTATTGCTGTTGCTTGCCTCTTTCAGTCAGTTGATCAGGCTCTTCCCCTGGTCCCTTGGCTGCTCTCTTAGCTTATCCACTTAGCCCTTTTGATTTTGGCCTCCCACCAGCATGCCAATCTGCTGGTTCTGAATAGCAGGACACATTTTCCTGCAGTTGTTGCTCGTCTTTTTCCTTTTCTTGACTCCCAGAATAGACATTACAGGAAAGCCAAAAGCAGGGTGTAGGAGTGAAGGATTTTCCTCCACAAATATATAGTCTTAAGTCCTGTCCACTAACAGCAGAGGCATTGTTAACTCCATCTGTCAGCTCCATTTCCAGTGATAATAAGACCATTTTACAGATTTTTGTAACACAATACATTCAGATAACATAACAGACTGAAATGCTGTATTTTTCTGCTTGTAACAGCAAGAATCAATCTGGCATAACACTAGAAAAAACAAAACTTGTCTACAAGGTTAGAACATCAAAATCTGCGGCATTGGAAAAATTGACTGTATATATTCATAACTATTGTCTAACCAAGTTCCTTCCTATAAAATACCATACAGAAAGGCAAATTAATACCTTAAAATATTATATTTTATGAAAAAAGGGAAACTATTTAAAAACTAAATTGAAAATTAAACAAAAAACTTAAAACAGCTCTAAATAGAATTAAGTAGAAATTTAAGGTATAGTATAAAAATATTTAATAGCATTTAGAAGTTATAAAAATAAGTGGGTTTTTAAATGTTTTTTTTTCTTATAAACACAATTTTTCCCTTTTTCATTTTCTTAAATCATATTAAATTTCATCTTTTGAATTCTCACTTCTATGTAAAACTTGTGCAACAATATTTTTTTTTAATAAAAATCAACAATGACTTAGGGCAGAGGTCCCCAACCTTTTGGGTACCAGGGACTGGTTCCGTGGAGAGGTTTTTCCACGGACTGGAGGGGGTATGGTTTCATGTACTGCCTGCATCCCATGGATGGGGCTTTGTTTGCCTGGCCTGGTTTCTGGCATGCTGTGGCCCAGTGCCGGTCCACAGACCGGGGGTTGGGGACCCCTGACTTAGGGATTACACTATGTATGTGTATGTAAGCTTTCTATTCTATCCCTCTTTTTTCTGTTGGTTTTTACTTCACAAAACTTATATAAGAAAAAAATACTGTATTTCAGTTCTAAATGGGTAGCAAATTTAGTCTACTGTATTAGAGCACATTAATAACGATCAAATTTCTTACAGCATAAGCTTCTATTGACTCCATACCTTTGATAAAGCATATAGTGCAAAAACCTTACATTTTAATAAAATGATTCCCATTTTCATTCTTTGCTTTCTAGAAATCAAATGATAGGTGGATATAAACAATTTGGCAACAAAAAGAGGATGAACAGGGTTCAAATGTAAATGAAATATTAGTGTTATGATTCTGTTGTCTTTATTCTCTTGATGAAATAGAAAATCAAAAATTTATCTGTGAGCTATTGTAGTACATAAAAGATGAACCATTGTACACTGTAGTACATAAAAGATGAACCATTTAAAATCAGTTTTATGAATATTATAACATCTAGAAAACTAAATTAAATCAATTCATAAACTTAGTTTCCTATATGCCCTATTGCTAAGCACTAATATGCAAATTTCCTTATAAATATCTCATATAATCAATATGTGTGAAGTGATGGCACCTAATTCAAAAGTTTTCAAGAAGAAAATATGTTATAGCATTAAAAACAATTAATTTTATTGAAGCTGTTTTTTTTAAAAAAAATCTTGTGAGGCAATGTAACAGTAAGATCACCACTAGAAAGCAAGAACTGGATTTGAAAATAGACACATTTAAACAAGAAAAACGTTTTACAAAAAACCTGCAGAGCACTTTTTCAAGCTACACATATGAAACAGATATTTTATAAAAGAATACAACAACACATACAATGGAATACAATGTACAGAGGTCACCAAGGAAATTAATATTATGAAATGGTCTAATAAGTATATTAAAGTAGCTGTTGAACAATGACTGCATATTTAGATTTATACAATTGCCCAATGTTGGTTAAAATATTTTACATTTTCTTAACAGACTGGCAGTTGTTGTCCACTTAGCCATGAGTAGTATCATCTTCCACAAAGTCTTTGGCCATCTCTGCAGTGATCACATCAATATGGCTTACCTACATAATAAAAAAATATATCCGGCAATTATCATAATTGGAAAAATGCAACTAATAATAATTCAGTTTGTTATCAGATTCCTTGCATGTACAATTCTCAATTCTGCACAAATAATGGCTTAATATATGATACAGCCACTGTTTTCAAAAATACAAACGTAAATGGCTATGACCGTGAAGAGATATGTCTATGATCTCTTCCATAGTCCATGTCTATGAAGAGTTTTGCACTAATCAATATTCTTTGATATATGTACTGCAGTTTTGACATCATGATTTGTTACAGGTGATCTTTTAGTATGCGTGCAGTTTAAAAAGTCTTGAAAAATGTACACAGTTGATCTAAATGCAACATACTGAAATGTATGATGAATGTTTAGGATAACTTATCAGTTCGCATCATGTTCTTAAGCTAATTACACCAAGCTGAAATCTAAGCAAATGTTGTCTTTAAATCAAGAAAAAACGGATAGTGACTACAAATACTTAAGAGACTAAATAAACACATACTATAACCTTAATAACTGTTAACCAGCATACAATAATATTCACATTGTACATTTTAAGCTGCACACCTTATTTCTGAATTTTACACCGTAGAATTTATCAGCAGATTCAAGCAGTTCTGGTCTGAATGTTGTGGTAATGAATTGAGCATGTTCTGCTAATTCCATGATCATATCTGAAATAAATTGAAATAAATGAAATAATCTGGAGGTGGAAGCTAGACTGATGGCAGACTTCACCTCACCCACCCACCACTCTCTACCCATTCATCTTTTTGGTTTATATCAATGTATTTATTTTCATTGTGTTCGTCATTGTTTACTTTATTGTTCTATTATTTAACTTCTGTTCTGTTTACACCTTTTCATTTTTCTTACTTTGTATTATTGTAAGCTGCCTAGAATAGCCCCAAAGCAAGATAGGTGGCAAAAAAATTAACAAATAAATAAATGAATTGTTAAAATACAGCACCTATTAGTATATAATCTAAAACTTTAACAAAATGAAACATCTGCAATAATCTTAGTCATCAACTAAAGCTTAGTTACTTTTTGATCCAACAGCTGGTTTCCATGTGACTGAAGATGTAATGCTACCAGTGGGATATAAAGTTCCATGTTACATCAGTCTTTTAAAGTAAGACCGTACCAATTTGTGGTTTGGTACTTTATATGGCTTGGCTAATAGTTTCAGCAGTCTGGCTGTGGTTAGTTTCTTCACAGTTAAATTACCAATTTAAATGTGAAAAGTAACGTCAGATATTTAAGCGTTTTATGTGCCAAAGAGAATGGGAATCATTCAGTTCAAAGATCTGACTTTATAACTCCATGTTGTAGTGATGATTTCAAATATTTTGTACTCAAAAAGGGAAAAAGAGCAAGGAAAAAAGAAAGAAAACCCTGCATCTTTTCTAATAAATTAAGATCTAGAGATAAAAAATTATACTTTTCTAATATACTATACGAGGCATACAATGTTGCTGACCCTTTAAAAACAGTAATCAATACAGAATCTGATAATCTGAGCACAACATTTTACTACTTTCATTTCAAATGACTTCTATAAAGACAAAGAGATCAATAATTTAATCCAGGATCTGTAATCAATGAAACAAAGAATAAAAGCAGAATATTTTAGTTTTTCACTTTTGTACACTGAATGCACTTTACATTAGTGTTGTACACTAAAATTTTAATCTTCATGTATAATGAAATGTATGAACAACCTTGGGAAAGTAGGGGAACAGATAATGGAAAAAACAATCTGACAAGAGAGGCAGAAGTCACCAGTGGGTTCGTGTTCAGAGGATGAAACTTAGAAATGTAATGGAATGCATTAGTGGCCTTGAGGAAAGAGGAGAAATGCTGCCTAGCACACAATCAGACAAGACCTCACAATTGCTTAGCAATCACAGAAAGAAACTGAGAAAAATCTCACCCTAATGGATCAAGTAGTTAAAAGCAGTCGACAGAAATTTGTACCTTCAGATGTGCAAGATTCTGTTATTTCTACAATAAAGTGGAATTAGTTTATCTTGTGGTGTTTCCAATCTGGTTTACCTGGGCTGACATCAATGTTGCAAGTCCAAAGGTATAAACATCTTGCAGCCACGTTTAACTGCAAGATTCATTAGAGTGGGTCCTGCTTAAGTTTCTTTCTTTGCTTGTTAAGCCACTGAGGATTCCTGCCTCTCTTATCTGACTGTACCATCTATCAACTGTACTCATGTATATTTCTTTATTTATTTATTAATGGGATATACCATTTCCCCCAAAATAAGATCTATCCCAAATATAAGACCTAGCTTGATTTTTTTACGTGTACGCCTAATATAAGCCTATCCCAAAAATAAGCCCTAGTTAAGATCCCGCCCACTCCATCCCATCGTCTGATTGTATGAAGTGGGGTGAGGCACACGGGTAAAAATCAAGCTAGGGCGGAGGTGGGGTGGGGAATAGAACTGCCCCATGTGCCCCGCACCCACTTACCTCAGGTCCCCTGCAGCCAGGCCTCCCATGACCTGACACCTGCCATGCAGCAGCAGCACCAGCAGCCCTGCTGGTGGCCGCTCACTTCAGGACGCCACGTGGCACATCACACCAGTGCCGCCGCTTATTTCAGGACACGCCACGTGGCATCCTGACACTAGTGGCGGCACTGGCGTCATGTGGCCTGCCATGAGCAGTGGCACCAGTACAACATGCCACAGGATGTCCTAACACAAACTGCCACAGAAGTTGGGCGGTGGTACGACTGGTGTTGGGGCATGGGGAGCCTGGCTGCGGCAGTCTAAGGTAAGCGGATAAGACATCCTCTGAAAATAAGATCTAGTGCCTCTTTTGGAGGCAAAAAAAAAAGACCGGGTCTTATTTTCAGGTACACACGGTATGAAGGGCACTCGTGAAGATCCTCTGGAAGTAACAAACATTATCCTTAAGTGTTACTGTAAGGTGTACAAATCAAAAAGGTATTGCAGCATTTCATAACTGTGCACCTGGAGGACAGCTATAAACCTCATATATACATTAACAAAGTATATAAGCTATATTCAAGAAGTAGCCACAAGCAATGTTATTAAAAACTTCCTAGTAAAATATTATGAGCTCTCTTTACACAGTTCATTTTAGCAGAGATTACAATAATACATGAAAGCTGATATTCTGCCACTGACTTCAGGTTTTTGTGCTAAATGCTTTAAGAATGTTTCAAAATTTTTTTTTAAATGAAACAAACTAGAGGGACAAATAAGCTGAGCATATATCTTAATGCCCTCCTCCACAAAGCAGATATTACCGAAATGTGTACTTGGTATCACATACTACTTTTGTTTTAGTAACACAAATAAGAGAAACATTTATAGCAAGGAGCAAGTACACACAAGAGACTCATTTGCATTTATAGTGATCTGCAACTCTGTATCTGTACCTGAAACAGCCTTTCTGTGCTGAGCATCCAGGGCTTGGTCAATTTCATCAAATAGGTAAAATGGAGCAGGATCACATTTCTGGATTGCAAAAATCAAGGCGAGAGCCACTAATGATTTCTGTCCACCAGAAAGCTGCTGCATTTCTCTCATTTCACCTTGTTTACCAGTAAATGACACCTGAAGAAACAGCAAAAAAAACCTAGTTTATTATTTATATTATATATATTATATTTATATGAGCTCCCCTCATCCGTGATCTGATCGAGGAGGAATGTGCGGATCTAGCGTGCATCACGGAAACTTGGTTGGGTTCGGAGGGAGGGGTGCCTCTCACCGAGTTATGCCCGCCAGGTTTCCGGGTGCTGCACCAGCCACGGGCTCAGGGCAGGGGTGGTGGGGTGGCAGTGGTTATTCGGGAGACTTTGTGTCCCCGAGAGGCCACCATTGTCCAGATGGCCGGGAGTGAATCCCTCCTCTTGAGATGTGGTCCTCGGGTTCAGTTGGGCTTGTTGCTCACATACCTGGCGCCCAGCTGTGTGGCAACAGCCCTGCCTGAGCTGCTCGACACCCTCTCAGGGTTGGTGGTGGAGTTCCGCAGGCTTATAGTCCTGGGTGACTTCAACCTGCCATCACTGGGGGGGGGGGGTCGTCGGAGTTAGCTCGGGAGTTCATGGCTTCCATGACAGCCATGGGCCTGACCCAGGTTATTGAGGGCCCTACTCACGAGGGGGATCATACTCTCGACCTGGTGTTCCTGTCTGGACAGTGGTTGGATGATCTGGGAGGGGGTTCTCCGTCCATCACCCCTCTGTCATGGTCAGATCATCACCTCCTGAGGCTGGTTTTCCATCATGCCATCCCCCGCCGCTGGGCGGCGGAACCGACCAGGTGGTTCCGCCCCAGGCGCCTAATGGACCCGGACCGGTTCCAGAGGGCGCTTGGGCCGATACCTATCACCCTTACCCACAGCCCAGTCGATGCTCTGGTGGAGGCCTGGGAAACGGCTGCCACCAGGGCACTCGACTGCGTTGTACCCATGCGACCTCTGACTCGGCGCAGATCCCGCTGGGCCCCATGGTTCTCTGTGGAGCTACGGGAGATGAAGCGTCGGAGACGAGGTCTAGAGAGCGGTTGGAGATCCAGCCGATCCGAATCTGACCGATTGCAGTTAAGAACCTTTATAAGGTCTTATCTTGCGGCGATAAGGACGGCGAAGTCTAACTACTTTGCCGCCCTTATCGCGTCCGCAGATAATCGCCCGGCCGCCCTGTTTAGGGTGACTCGCTCCCTCCTTAACCAGGAGGTGAGAGAGGATCCCTTGCAGGGACGAGCCGAGGAGTTTAGTCATCATCTGGCGGACAAAATCGCTCGGATCCGGACCGGCCTGGACTCTGACTGGGCAGAGTCTGATGTGGAGGAATCAGGCGGTCTTGAGCATGTTATCTGGACTCAGTTCGACCCTGTTTCCCCTGATGATGTGGACAGGATCATGGGGAGACTGAGCTCCACCACCTGTTTGTTGGATCCGTGCCCCTCCTGGCTAGCTTATGCGGCTCGGGAGGGAACACGAGGCTGGTTCCATGCAGTAATAACTGCTTCTTTGAAGGAGGGTGTCTTCCCTGCCGCCTTGAAGGAGGCGGTGGTGAGACCCCTCCTCAAGAAGCCTGCTTTGGACCCGGCTGTTTTAAACAACTATCGTCCAGTCTCCAACCTTCGCTTTCTGGCGAAGGTTGTTGAGAGTGTGGTGGCGCATCAGCTCCCTCTGTTCCTGGAGGAAACTGATTATCTGGACCCGTACCAATCGGGCTTCAGGCCCGGACACAGCACGGAGACGGCATTGGTCGCACTGGTGAATGATCTCTGGAGGGCTAGGGACAGGGGTTGCTCCTCTGTCCTGGTCCTATTAGATCTCTCAGCGGCTTTCGATACCATCGACCATGGTATCCTGCTGCGGCGTCTCAGGGGGTTGGGAGTGGGAGGCACCGTTCTACGGTGGTTCTCCTCCTACCTCCGGGGCCGCTCGCAGTCGGTGTTGACAGGAGGGCAGAGATCCGCCCCGAGGTCTCTCATTTGTGGAGTTCCTCAGGGGTCGGTTCTCTCACCTCTCCTGTTCAACATCTACATGAAGCCGCTGGGCGAGATCATTCGTGGTTTTGGGGTGGGGTATCACCAGTACGCTGATGATACCCAACTCTTTCTTTCCACCCCGAACCAACCCAGTGATGCCCTCTCCGTGATGTCCCGGTGCCTGGAGGCGGTTCAGGTCTGGATGGGGAGAAACAGGCTTCGTCTCAATCCCGCCAAGACTGAGTGGCTGTGCATATCGGCGTCTTGGGTTAACCATGTTATTCCACCTCTAACGATGGGGGGTGAGGTGTTACCCCCCGTTGATAGGGCTCGCAACTTGGGCGTCCTCCTGGATTCACGGCTCAATTTTGAAGATCATATAGGAGCCGTGACCAGGGGGGCTTTTGCACAGGTTTGCCTGGTGCGCCAGTTGCGTCCCTATCTGGACCGAGACGCCCTACGCACAGTCACTCATGCGCTTGTGACCTCCCGTTTGGACTACTGTAACGCTCTCTACATGGGGCTGCCCTTGAAGACCACTCAAGAGGCTTCAACTGGTGCAGAATGCGGCCGCGCGAGTTGTAATGGGGGTTTCCCGATACTCCCATGTAACACCTCTACTCTGCGAGCTGCATTGGCTTCCGGTTGCCCTCCGGGTGAAATTCAAGGTGCTGGTTATCACCTATAAAGCCCTACATGGCCTGGGTCCGGGATATTTGAGGGAACACCTGCTGCCGGCATCAAACGCCCTTCGCCCAGTGCGCTCCCACAGGGAGGGTCTGCTCAGGGTTCCGCCGGTGAGAGATTGCCGGCGGGTGACACCCAGGGATAGGGCCTTCTCAGTGGGAGCGCCTGCCCTCTGGAACCAGCTGCCGGTGGAGCTGAGGACTGCTCCCGACCTCCGATCATTCCGCCGGGGCCTGAAGACCTGGCTCTTTGAGCTCCCGGGCCCAGGCTGAGGAGAAAATTTTAACTGGGGTTTTTAAGTGTACAGGGTGAATTTAATATTTTTTAACTGGTTTTTAACTTTTGTATGTTTTGATTTTTAATTCCCTGTAAACCGCCCTGAGTCCTCAGGGAAAGGGCGGTATATAAATGTAATAAATAAATATATTTACTGTAGCTCCCTAAGTCCGAAGGGGAGCTACAATACAACCTCCACAATCAATAAAAACATATAAAACCTAAAGCCACAAAGAATAAAACGATCTAAAAAGTGACACAAATAATAATAATAGAACAGAACATCCCCCCATATATTAACCCCTAGGCCTGGGATGAAAACCAGATTTTAAGAGCTTTCCTGAACCCTAAGAGAGAGGGCGCTATCATCATCTCCAGAGAAAATGCTACACCAGAGGGTGAAGATTGCGACAGAGAAAGCATGCCTCCTCGGTCCTGCAAAATGACACCATTTAATAGAGGGGACCTGAAGTGCACCCATTTTGCCAGAACGTATTGGGTGGAGAGAAACAGCTGGAGATGTTATTCTTCACTCTTAAATATTATCAGCAAGAGACTTAGCAATGATGAAAAGCCATCTGAAAATATTCTTGCTTTACCCTAATTCCAACGCCAGTGAACTGGTCTACGGATGGAACACTGCTTTGAGATCCTGATCCCTTTTCACTCTCAGCACTGCCTTCCCCTTCATCTTGAGACTGACTGCCTTCCACATCACCTTTCTTCATCACAAGTGTTGCTTTGCCACCAGGCACCAGCTTCTGAAACACTTCACTGAAATTCTTTGACACCTGGATGAAACACAACCCAAAACTGATAAACAATTAAAAAATGAAAACGATTGACTAAATGATGTCTTTCAATGAATATACTTTTGATACGTATCTACATAAATTTTATAGGCACATAAATATATATTGATGGAACTTTTTACTCTGCAGAGGAGCTCTAAGCATACAAACTGTTATGAAGGTAGAACTAGTTTAATGTGCAGCAAGTTAGAGTAACTGTGATAGCATGCTAATAGATACACACTTACAATCTGGCCTGACCAATACTTTCAATTTTTCATTTTTGTTATGTTCATTTGTTTTATTGAAAACTTCATTTTAAAAAAAAGCTTGCCAGATTCTTAAGTAAAAGATTATTTCCAAGAAACAGAAGATGCAACCATACAATGGGAAAGGTAAGGTCTTAAGATTCAATATCTTGGATTATCTGTTGTGCTTGTTATCATAATCACACAAAAAAATTTGGCTGGGTCTTATGGATATAAACATCTGACAGATATCAAGTAATAATGTTTATATAAAACTTTTTTGTTCCTAACTTTTAACACCTTAATATATTTCTAAGCATTTTACAACTAAACTCATTTCTTTTGGAAGGAAGTTTTTATATATATTTCAGAAATCAAGAAAAGAAGCTAATATTTATTAAGGTATTTAATTCCAAAGAATATGCATTTTCTATACGTTAGAACTATTGTCAAGTGATACCTGTTTGAAAGTCAGCTGGATCGCTTCATATTTTCTGAGTTCAAGGACATTCATCAATTCCATGATGGATTTGTAGCCCCTATCTAATTCTTCTTGACGTTTTATCAACTTTTCTTTCTGTTCTGAAAAGTTCACAAATTGATCTAGAGCTTTTTTATTAACGTGGCTATATTTTTTCAGTTCTGTGTTGCATTGTTCCAGTTTGCGAAAGAGCTGCATAAAAGAGTTAAAAATTGTAAGTGTATGATATTACCTAACATCTATCATCTTTGATCATGAAAACTAGAGATATTTGTTACCTGCTTTAGGCTCAAAGTTTGATATTTTTCAAATGCTTCTTGGGGAAGAGAGCCCAGTTCTCTGATTTTCTTCATACACTCTTCTTTTTTCTTCAGAAGCATACCTTGCCTGTTAGTCATCTTTTCAAGTTCTTTTGTGTCATGATTAATAGCATCCATGTGTTCTTTCTCCATATTCTTCCAACGTTCCATGCTTTTCTGAAGTTCTTTTATCCCAGCTTCTGTTTTATCAATTGAATTGTCCAAGTCTATTAAAGTAAAAACAAAGTATAAAAATACTAAAACTAGATAAATATATAAAAGAGGAAAATTATACTGAGGAATTATAAAGTAAAAAGTAGAACAAAGAAAAGCTATACTGATTGGGAACAAGGGAAGGAAGTTGATGCAGGGGCCAGAAGAAACATTAGATCTGAAAAATGGAATGAACAAGTCTTAATGGCAACAAAGTTTAGGCCAAAAGCAAAGGAATCAACTATAAAAATAAGGGTAAACAGTATACCAATGTTGAATCATTCTAAAACATTTGTAATACATTCAAAGGACGTAAATCTGTTTGAAGAAAAATTTATAACTTAGGTGTCCTTATTCTATTTTTATTATTTGGGCTTTACTTTTGTCCTAACCACATACACGTATGTTTTAGGATGTTTTAAGAAAGCAAACTATTATTTTATTTGCTTAAATAAGATTACCAACCATCTGATCGTGCCAATGTATCCTTTACTCGTTTGTTGATTGCCTCAAGTTCAGACGTTGTGGCTGTAAGAACAGTGCCACCTTCTGTCTCTCTCAGTTCGTTGAGCTCCTAAAACACAGTTAACATTTACATTCAGCAAATCACTGCAATATATTACTAATGTTCAGGATGAACAGAAATTGCAGTTTAACAATATGTGGAAAATCACACATAGAGAAAGAGACACAGAGATTGGGCATTTATTAAAACATTAGGCATTTCATGATATTTGAAATCCTTAAAATAGTTACAGGGAAAGTGTCTCTGCTCAAGTTCATTTAAATTTTTTAATTTGTCATATGATATAATCAACTTTTTCACAACTGAAGACTATTGGATATTTATATAAATGCTAAACCTTCTCAATCTTAAAAAGACCCAGCTAGTGCACAAAAAGTAATGGCAATGAGCCAGCACATAAATAAAAGACATAAAATAGAATAATTCCAGCTACATTATTATAAGAGGTCTACACATCTAGCGCTTATGATCCCCATCAATCAGGACCCAAAAGCTTCTGGAATATTGGACTATGTTTTAACTAATTTCTGGAAGGCAATGAGAGTGGGAGCCAACCTAGCCTTGAAGGTCAAGTGTTCAATAGCCCCCTCCCATCATAATTCGCAGCAAATGGGAAGATTCAACAGGTATTTTCTGTTTGTTCATATCATGCAAGCAGAAAGAGTCTGGGGTAAGCCTCATAAATACCCAGGTCTGGAACTATAGGGCTTTATAAACAATAACTAGCATTTTGATTTCCCAGAAACAAATCAGTAAGCAGCTTCTGCAACAAAGATGTTAGATAACAGTAATAATATGTTTTAATAATTTTATCAGCTGCTGTATTTTCATCAGCTAAAGTTTCTGGGAAGTTTTTGAGAACATCCCCATATAAAGTGAATTGAAGTAATCCATATAGAAGAATCAAGGATGATAGGAACTGAGGCTGCTTAACAAAAGACCTCCTGACCACTAACTATTTTTCAAGCAGGAACTGTGATTCCAGAAGAACCTTAAATCAGATTTCAGATATGGTACAAACCTGTTTATAGATTAAAAAAGAGTTTGCAAGTTGAATTAAATTCTGTATCAGATTTATTTTTGAAATATAAAACTATTTTGGATATCAAGGCATAGTCCTGGAACTTAATTAGCCATTCTTCTGCACAAAGGCATGCACAAATTTTTCAATAGGAAGTTTGAGGCGTGTTCTTGCAGCAGTTACCATGTATACAGCTATTTCAGTACATTTGTGGGAATGTAAGGCATTTAGTAAAAAAAAAAATCTGTATCAAAATGTTTTTTATTATAAATCATTTTTCTAATGAGCTGCTATCCTGAGTTTAACAATAATTCTTGAGTAACAGTAAGAATCACACATGCTGCCCTTTAAAAATATATTTATATATCTGTCCTGATACCACAAAAGGACTTTTTTTCTTTTTCCCTCTTCAAGTTACGAGTTCACCAAAAAGGTAATTGGCAATTTTAGGGAAGTTCCAAATAAGATTGAGTCTGTGTGTGGCTAAATCTAAACCATCTGGGTTAGGCAAATGGGTTATTTTTTAAAGAGAGTTTAGAAACATATTCACTCCCCTTCCTCACAATAACGATATGCAAACAGAGCCAATATATTGAAATCAAGATTTGTTTAAAAAATGGATAAAAAATTAAGTATCCTACCTGCTCAACCTGGTCTAAACGCTTTCTTAAATTTTCATTGAGGTAGGTTTCAACTCTAGTGATGATGCCTTCAAGCTTGATCCTCTCATTCAAAAGCTGTCTGTTTTCCTATAAAGCAAGAAATATCAATTCAATTTGTACAATATTTCAAAAATTAATATGGATTTTAAAATTACAATAAAATATTTCCACAAAAACTTTCTAAACCTCTCCGCTGCTTTATATGAAACACATCTGGTATACATTACAATCAGGACCTTCTTAACAACAGATAAGTTAACCAACTACTCAAGGTTTTCAACCTCACTTATTTTAAGATGTGTGAACATAAAAGAATACTACAACCAGCATTGAATTAAGAAAAATGTTAATACACATGTACTGAGATTCATATATCACACTAGGTTGTGGTTTGCTTAACAATGGTTTCCTGACTAAGAATGATTCAGATACTGAATTGTAAATAAACCCAATGGTTAGTCAGACAACATGCTAAGTCAAAACTTGTTTATCATATTAAGGTAAAGGTAAAGGTTCCCCTGCACATGCGTGCTAGTCGTTTCCAACTCTAGGGGCCGGTGCTCATCTCTGTTTCAAACTGAAGAGCCAGCGCTTGTCCGAGGACGTCTCTGTGGTCATGTGGCCGGCATGACTAGACACCAAAGGCGCACGGAACACTGTTACCTTCCCACCGCAGTGTTCCCTATTTTTCTACTTGGATTTTTACGTGCTTTCGAACTGCTAGGTTGGCAGAAGCTGGGACAAGTAACAGGCACTCACTCTGTTAAGCGGTACTCGGGATTCGACCCGCCAAACTGCCGACCTTCTGATCGACAAGCTCAGCGTCCTAACCCACTGAACTTATTATTATTAATTATTATTATTATTATTATATTATTATTATTATTATTATTATTATATTATTATTATTATATTATGGCTTACAAAATATTTATAGCTATACATAGATAAAAATATGCCTATATATCTGCTATAAATACTTAGGTTACTTATGGAAAGTTAAACAAATTATTTTTTAATTTAATAACTCTCAAACATAATTAAGACTGCAATTTGATTCTGAAACATGAACATGCTTACTTGCTGTAGCTGTCGAATTTCATCATTAAGTGCATCAACTCGTTTTTGGTCCTCTAAGCTAAGTTGAGATAACAGATCTGTTCCCAGTTCTGCTTTTAATGATTCTCGGGTTGATTCCATAGCATGTAAACTTGCCTCTAAACTTTGTAAACTGCGTTGCTAAAATGAGATTAAGCCAAGGGTAATTATTCATTCATGAAAGAAGCCTCCTGGTTCAATTAATTTTGTAGCTATTGATTTTTCTTCTATCACTTGCTTCTTCTTTTAAAACCACTTAGCATTAACCCTATTTTGTCTTTGAATTCTATTCTGTACCTTAGGCATAAATGTTTTTTCTGACTGCTGTCTCTTCTCTTTCAGCATCTTCATCTCTGACAAAATGCTGTCTCTGGAAGCCTTGAATTTTCTTTGCTGTGTTTCTATCTGCTGCATTTGATTCATCAGTTGATCAATTTCATTATTAATTCGTGCCATGTGCTAAGGATAAATTTTGTCCATTGTTAAGTGATGGATTACATATAACCCAATATGCTAAAATGGTTGTAAGTTTCATCATATCAATGCTTCTCATTTACATCATTGTAGGAGAATAAGTTATATGTTACAATAATAAAAAGGTAAAGGTAAAGGTTCCCCTCGCACATGCGTGCTAGTCATTTCCAACTCTCGGGGCCGGTGCTCATCTCTGTTTCAAAGCCAAAGACGTCTGTCCAAGGACGTCTCCGTGGTCATGTGGCTGGCATGACTAGACGCAAAAGGCGCACGGAACGCTGTTACCTTCCCACCTTAGTGGTCCCTATTTTTCTACTTGCATTTTATTTGCTTTCGAACTGCTAGGTTGGCAGAAGCTGGGACGAGTAACAGGCGCTCACTCTGCTACGCGGCACTCAGGATTCGACTCACCAAACTGCCGACCTTCTGATCGACAAGCTCAGTGTCCTAACCCACTGAGCCACCGCGTCCCTTTATGTTACAATAAAAATAAAAAACAACTAATTTGCTTAAAATGATAGATGAGCAATCATATCACCTATTTCACTTAATAAATAGTCTGCAATTAGTTGGTTAACAGAATTGTTAGGATTCTGGTTAGCAGAGAACAATTCCAATATACAATAAATTAAAATAGAAAATCATTATCACCACTACCAACTAAATAGTCTGCAATTAGTTGGTTAACAGAATTGTTAGGATTCTGGTTAGCAGAGAACAATTCCAATATACAATAAATTAAAATAGAAAATCATTATCACCACTACCAACTAATTATCTAGCTATGATGACCAACCAAACATAACTAAAGTCTGAAAGTCTGTTGGAATACCAGTAACTTTTTCCCAGAAAGCAAGAAGGCCTGAAGATGCTTACACTTTCAGAACTAAAAGTGTAGTTTTGGGCAAGGGGCGATTATCACAGAAATGTAACAACACTGGCCCTGACCTTTTTAAAAAGCCATACTTTCCAGTGGAAAGAATGCATAATTTATAAAAGCCAGAATTCTTCTCTTTTGGAAAGGGGAATGAGTTCTAGTCAACATTCAAAATTAATTTGTAAGACTAGTAAATAGAAAAAATGAATTCATAAACTATAGGGAATGTTACTCTTAAAGAAGTGCTTTGAAATATACATGCACAGAACACATATGAACATAGAGCACTTAGGAGACATGGGCAGTATAGAAATTTAATAAAATAAAATAAAAAATATCTTTTAGGGAGTTAAAACATGCTTATCTTTTTTTAGTTTATGGAAACATAAAGTCTTCCTCCTAGGAGAAGCCTGAAAAAAGTCGTATCTGGTTTAGTGAGTCAAAATTGTATGTGTTCATACAATCCTAGTGAAATGAAGAACTGGCACCTCCAGCCTGACATTCTCTTCCAGGCCAAGTAACCTTAACAGATCCTCAGCTCAGCAACAGAATATCCCCCTTTGAATTTCCAGACAGTGGTTGTGAGGTACACGTGTTCCCATACATCCAAGTATACCAGTAACACTAAAGATGTTTTCATCATATTCAAGTCAATTACTCATTTACATATAGCACATCTCACAGCAGTATTTTACAGACAAGCAAGCAGGTAATATATGAAGGATATTTTCAATATTTCTGCGCAGATTTTCATTGAGTTTTGCTTCAAGTTCTCCAAGTTCCTCTTCTGCTTTCCTAACATCTTTTTGGAGTTCAAGTCGAGACTTTCTTGTATCATAATAGCCTCCAGTTAAAGCCCCTCTGTGACTGACTTGATCACCTACAACAAAAATGTTCTGTTGAATAAAAAATATTTTAAAACTGGACTGCACATGAAACAATTCACCTGACAGAACACAAATGTGATGAGTTACACGCATAAGATGAATCCAGGAAAATACACTGCTACTTCTATGTGGCAAGGACAACAGGTTACCAGAATTTACTTTCAGCAAATTCTAATTGTTATTTCATGGGAACTGAGAACTGCAGTTTATGCAGTCAATTCTTAAACAAGCCAGCCTCAAGATAGTTGAATCAGTAATTACCATATAAGGAATATTGAAATATTATTGAAACTTTTCTAAGCACACAAAAGAAATTATGACATTAGCAAACACAAAGCTCACTTATTCTAAGCTTCTCTTCACTCATGATTTAATCTGAAATGCTGGCACATTTAATAGATTTAATATTGTATTGGCCAGATCAAAGCAAGCTGAAATATGTTATTTACATAATAAATCGAACTGTAACCAACCATACCTTCCAAAGTAATACAATCCATAGTAAAAGCTCTAGCCAACTGTGTAGATACTTCCATGCTTCGACAAATAAGTGTCTTTCCAAAAACGTGTTTAAAGGCTTTATCGAATCTTGGATTGTACCTCAGTTTACTGATCATTGGAATAGCATCCTGAAAATAATAATCAAACCAAACAACTGAAAAATTTGCAAAACCAGGAGAATTTATTTTAGATTTAACAGATGCAGATTAAATACACTATGTGATCTAACCCAGAACTACAAGCAATAAAAAGCATTGAAATGCAAAATACTGTTAATACTGATTATGAGAAATATCAAAGGAAAATATGAGTTTAGACTATTCAGGATCACAACATACAGATAGAGGCAACCAAGAGCAAACAGCTTATATTTTATTCATTCTATTTATTTGTAGCTACCTTAATACGAAGATATTGTGGTCATATAACTCAACTAGTAGTAAATTATTTATAGCCAAACCAACTTACATTTGTTTCAGGATATGCAGTATCTCTAACATCCAGTTTGTTCAGAGGAAGAAAAGTCACCTCCCCTGGTAGATTCATTTTATTGAACTCCATCAGTATTTTAGTACTAACCTCATCAGAATCTACAATGTGATAAAACAACCTGTAATAAAAAGAAAATGAAGGTTTACTGTAATTAATACAACACAGTATGTCCCATTCCCTATATCCAAGATAACCATAAAAAGATGAATAAACTATCAGTCAAATGTATGTAATCATAGTTTATAACTGAGTCAGGCAATTTTTGTTGTTTCTCTTAACTGCTTGCTAAGCAGCTTGGTTTTGTATTGTTTCTTACAGTAAAGCCATCAATGTTACAACCAGGCGGTTTATCAACTGCCCGCTTGCAAGCCCAAAACCGATTAAGGCTGAGAGAAAGGAACTAGCCCAAAGTTTCTATACCTAAGGGAGGACTAGAATTAGAATCTCCCCTCTTAATCCATCATCTTAATCATTATAGCACACTGTCTAAAATGTTGATAGCAAGTACTGTTGGAATTCTCTTCAAAATATTTGAAGCCTACAATTGCCTCAAAAAATCATTTACCATTTTAAGTGCAACACAAAAACAGTTACAAAAAAGTAACTAGTGATAACTATACCTATTTCCTGCAGTAACTTCAACACAGGTGTAGAAGGCAGGTTCACATTCAAAGTTATTCATTACAATTCCATGATAGCCATTCAAAACATGTTGATTAATGCCTTTACGACGAAAATGCTCCAGAACCTTGTTTATGCTATCAATGCCATTTAGAATAGCCTGTTTATAATAAAATAGAATTCATTGTAAATCCTGTATTCTGTCGAAATTGTCTTAAATCCAAGGTCATTAACACTTTTCACAAGAACCCTTCCCAACATAGCAGAGAACAGTCTTCAGAACTGCTATTATTTTATATGTATTTTATACAATTATGTGTAGTGTTTTTTCTGCGCATTATAAGATACAGTAAATTAATCACACACACACACATAAATAAGTTTGTAAAGCTATTACTATGTGAATACATATAGACTTAAGTAAATGTTTGGTGTATGGTGCTATTTTATATGGAAATCAAATTCTGATAAACCATGATTATAATTTTATTTCATCAAAGTTTTTAGTCTTTACTATTCTTTTTTACTTTCAAGACTCCTATCATTCTACTATGCCCCATATTAAGAAGCCTAAAGTATAAGAACTGCACTATTTACAATAGAAGTCTTTCAGCAAAACACCAATAATTACAATCATTATCTACCTTTCCTGTTGCTGCTCTAAGAAGTTGTTGTTTCTTCTCCAAATCCTCTCTCTTTGCAGCAAGAGCTTGTTGTTCTGCATTCTCCTCTCTCCACAAATAACTGAAAAATATTTTTATAGATAGCTTTAAAAGGAGACAATATAATTTTTATTAATGTGTTATGAGGCATTTCAAAGTAGAATACCTACATTGTGTGCACAATTATTATGCAAGTTGTATTTTAGAGGTTTTTCTTATTGGAACAACTGCAGTGCTCTCGGTCAATCCAAAAATGTTAATAAACCTCAAGCCTGAATATTTAAGAAAGTAAAAGTGAGGTTTTGGCTTTCATAGGAAAATATCTGTGCAAACTTATTGGACAACTATTAGTGTACAGAATTATTATGCAACTAAATGAGAAACAAAAAACTGCCTATCTCACTTGTTCATTTGCATCTGTTAAAGTGAGAATAAACAAACTCAAAATGTACAAATAAACATTTCTGACATTTAAAAAAAAAATCAGTGACCAATACAGCCACCCTTCTTTTCAATAACAGTCATAAGCCATTCATGGGGTCTGTCAGTTTCTTGATCTGTTGAAGATCAAAGTTTTGTGCAGCAGTAACCATAATACTCCCATTTTTCAGAAGTATACTGTTTTCCTTCACTGTAAATAGGGTATAGGTCAGGTGAGGAAGGTGGCCATGTCATTATTCGTTCATCTTTAAGGATTTTAGTGGCTAGTCATGCAGCGGAGTATTTTGATGCATGCGATGGAGCATTGTCCTGCATACAAAAATATGGGTCTTCTTGAAAGATGTACTTTTTCCTGCACCACTGCTTAAAGAGTCTTCTAAAAACTGGCAGTAGGTTTGGGAGTTGATTTTGAGTTCATCTTCAATCCGAAAAGGTCCAACTAGCTCATCTTTAACAATACTAGCCCATACCAGAACCCCACCTCCACCATCCTGGCATCTGAGTCGAAGTGGAGCTCTTGCCCATTGCTGATCCAGCCATGGGCCCATCCATCTGGTCCGTCAAGAGTCACTTTTCATCTCATAATTCCATAAAACCTTTGAGAAATCTGTCTTCAGATATTTCTTGGCCCAGTCTTGCTGTTTCAACTTATGTGTCTTGTTCAGTGGTAGTTGGGTTTCGGTGTTCCTTACCTTGGGCATGTCTCTGAGCACTGAAATCTTGTACTGGGCACTCCAGGTAGGTTGCTGTTCTGGAATATGATATCACTGGAGAATAATGGGTTCCTGGTAGCTTCACATATGATTTTTTCCCCAATCTTTGACAGTTAATGTGCATATTTTTTTCTCAACATGTTTCCTGTGACCCTGTTGACTATTTGCAACAAAACATTTTGATGGTTCTGTGATCATGCCCCAATATCTTAGCAATTTCAAGAGTGCTGCATCCCTCTTAAAGACTTTTTACAATTTTTGACTTTTCAGAGTCGGTTAAATCTCTTTTTTGGCTCATTTTGCCCAAGGAAAAGAAGCTACCTAATAATTATGCACACCTTGATATAGCGCAGGGATCTTCAAACTTGGCCCTTTTATGATTTGTGGACTTTATCTCCCAAAATTCCTCAGCCAGGCATGCTGGCTGAGGAATTCTGGGAGTTGAAGTCCACAAGTCATAAAAGGGCCAAGTTTGAAGACCCCTGATATAGGGTGTTGATCTCCTTAGAGTATCAAGACACTGCAATATTTGAGAACCCATAAATTAGTCTGCAATAAAGTAGCACTATTGAAGATCTAATGTGAAATTTTATTTCCTTCCACCAGTAGAATAATAAAACAAGTATTATTTTTGGTTTTTGAGTAGAATGCTGAGGGACACATTCAATGGGCAATGCAAGGATTATAATTAAATGATTAATGCAATTGTTTTCCACCCACTTAATTATAATTTAAAGCAATCCGGCTGGTGGCCCCCAGGGGGAGGGCATTCTCAGTGGGTGCGCCAGCCCTCTGGAACACCTTACCAACAGAAATCCGGATGGCCCCTGACCTCCGTACCTTCCGTCGCGACTTAAAAACTTTCCTGTTTCAGCAGGCTGGCCTGGCATGATAGCGTTAATTGGGGTCCCAGTTTGTGTTCATTAGTGTTTCTTATTATCTTTATTGTTCAATCTGTATACCTTCCTTCCTCTGTACACCGCCCCGAGTCCCTCGGGAGAAGGGCGGTTTATAAAAACTAATAAATAAATAAATAAATAAATAAATCCAAGGATTTGGGTAAGAAGTCTCTATCATGAGTGTCAAACTTGATCACATCACGTAACGTATTGTTGCATATCACGACATTTTTTGCCTTTGAAGAGCTGGGGTGGGTGTGGCCTGTATCTGACACATCTGGCCCACGGGCCGCCAGTTTGACACCCCTGGTCTAGATCAGGGCTTTTCAACCTTTTCACCCATTGTACCACTTTTAGGATATGGCAACATCTGAGTACCACCAGCAAGGTGTCAAAAACTTGACAACCAAAAAAAAAAAAAGACAAGTGATGAAATACAGGTAGTCCTCGACTTACAACAGTTCGCTTAGTGACTGTTCAAAGTTACAATGGCACTAAAAAAGTGCCTGCCAGGCGGTGCTCTTCCTCTTGTCTGAGGTTTTCATTGTTGTATTTCTGCTGAGAATTGGTAGCAAGGGTGGGGTGGGGATGTTTGGTTTTTATTCACCCCCTCCCCCATCTGCTGGGTGGTTGCAGCAGGTTTTGGTCACTTCACATGACCCTGGGACACTGTGACCATCATAAATATGAATCAGTTGCCAAGCATCTGAATGTAAATCACAAGACCCTGGAGATGCTGCAACATTCCAGCTGATCGGTGCTTCTCCTGGGCTCAGCAGAAGCGCCGGGATCAGCGCCGAGCTCCAGCTGGAGCCTGGCGCTGATCTTGGCGCTTCCACAGCCCTGCAGCTCCAGCCATCTCTCACTCAGGCTTGTGCGGTGCTACAACTGGTTCAGCTCATTCCCCTCCCCCACTACTTTTCTAGGATGGTCACGTACCACCTGCCAGGTGCCAATGTACCACAGGTGGTATCCGTACCACTGGTTGAAAAGCCCTGGTCTAGATGCTCAAGCTAAGCACCCTGGTCTAAGATGACATCTTTATAAGAATACATTTTAAAAATAGGGAAATTTACATGTATTCTTACAAGCATAAATAAGAATGTAAAGACTCAATAAATTACTAACTTTCTTTCACTCTGTAGCTCATCTTTTTTGTTTTTCACTTCATAATATTTTCTGTCCAGTTCTTCAACACGAGCTTTCACTTCATTGAGATCTTGGTCCAATTTCTAAAGTACATAAGTGTTTTAAATATATGTCACAATTTTTGCTAACTTTAACACTATTAAGCAACATCAACTTTACAAACAAGTTTGGAATTCAATGATTTTTTTCAGCATTTAGATAAACAATGTAAACAAACAAGCAATTTAGATTGGTTTTTAGTGTAGCTGAATGCAAATAATTAATACAAGATAACACACTCATTTATTAAATGCTGCTGCAGCTGAAGTGAAAAGAAATGGACCATGCTGTCAATATTGTAGCCTACCACCTGATATATGTTAAAAATGGTCCTGTGAGTAAAGGTACAATTATCATCTTTACCATAGAAAACAAAAAAGAATTCAAAGGTGGACTGAATACAAATATCTATAAATGATCACAAATGAGATCTGATCTATACTCTGTAAATAGAAGTATCAGGTTATGTGGTTGAAACCATACCATTCATTACGTTTAACTATTCAATTTTATCAAATTAATATATAGCTTTTTTCAAGATTAATAATGCTAAGATGTATCTTTTTTATTAAAAATGAGTCTGTAAAATGAACATATTTAACGCTAACATGATTAATTGGCCAAAAAATGTTATTTAACACTGAAATTATCAAAAATGTATACGGGCGTGTCAAATAAATTTTGGAAATGCAATCAATGCGAAGGCGCTTTTTATCATCTTTGGTGGACATATAAGAAAGCTAAGAAATACTAGGATCAGATGTGTATTTTGGTTCAGAGTTCTTAAAATAAATGTACAATTGAAACCAGAGGCTTTCTTTTTAGGCTTGATAGATGAATAGATTGAAAGAAAATGTGGGATTTTGTTTCCTTATATGACAACAGCAGCGAGACTTTCGTATGAACACAGGTGGAAAGACTTACAAATTCCTGCATTGAAAGGTAGTGACGTTGATAGAATTGGCTTGAGATGGCAAAACTGACCACACTGATTAAAGACTTTTGCTTGAAATTGAAAGAAATAAAACTGTAATTTTGGGACATGACAATTAGAACCGTTTATGATGATAAAAATATTGTGTGTTAATATGGATTTTAGAGTAAGAGATTAATGTATTTTGTATTTGTATCTGTACTGAAAAAAAATTCTTCTATTTTTTTACCTTTTTTTTTCTTCTGCACTCCTAATTTTGCTTTTCTTGAGCTTTTCTTTTTCTAATTCATATTTGCTGTTTCAATAACAATTTCAACAAAAAATAAAATTTAAAGGATTGTTTTTTTTCTTTGTTTTTAAAAAGAATAATTGTATCCATGAAGCATTTGCAGAATAATGCTCACCAAAGGGGAAGCATTTCTCCTCCAACTTACTACACTACAGTTATCAGGGATATATTCAAAACATTCGGTTTCAAGTGGTTTGCTACCAAACTGAAATATCTCACAAACTTTATCTCACAAACAGGCTTTATCTCACAAACAGGAACGAATCATTTTCACAAGCAATCCAACTACTAGCATGAGATTTACTGAAGAAAATAAGGCAACCCAGTAAAGACTTTCAGCAACTTCAGTGATTTAAGAACAAGCTATGTATATATATGTTTAATAGTATTTGTATGTGTGTTTGTACGTAAATACAGGGTTTAGTCTTGAGTCACTATAGTTTTGCATTCCTCTTTCTTATTAATGGATTACTGAACAAGCTGAGATGTAGTATGTGTGATGAACTTTTCTTTCATAAAAAGAATCTCTGAATGATGTGTAAACTAGGACTTATGAGCATCCTTGCTTAACATTGTTTGTGAACTAGGAAGGTACAGTTTACATATTATTGTTTACAAGGAAGGTAAAGTTTACATATTATATCTAGAAGTGTAGTTTCCAAGAATAGCTCACCCATCATTTTATATAAAGGAAATGCAGGAATTAGGCTAAATTATGTGCATCAACGAGCTCAAATACTTACACTATACTGTTCCAGGTTCTTCTCTTTGTTAGCCTCGGTATCTTCCAAATCCTTATGTATAGCTGCAATCTGTCTTTTCTTGTCATTGATAGCTTGATCTAAGGACCTGAGTTCTTTCTTAATCCATTTATCTCTTTCTTCTTTAGAGGTAAATTGACTTCCTCGACCTTGCTTTGCATAAAGATCAGTTCTCTCCTGGGTAGCCTGGGCTAGTCTATTCAAAGGTAATTAAAATTAAGAGTTTTAATAGAATTATCATAGCCAAAATATATTCAAATTTAACAATGCTGTCATTATATGAATTCATTTTCTTAAAACTACATGACTGCTTCAGAAAAATAAATGTACCATAACTAGTTTTTGTTTAATTCTATAATTTACATTTATTCTTATCATTTCCTGCACATATAAATTACAGAAGACCTAATGTAATAAGGACATAAAATAGGATAGGGAACTTGTACTGACTAAAATTTACATTTTGGTGTTTTGTTTTGCATTTTCTGCCTTCTAGATAAAGGATAAATTGTTAAGAGTCATGATATAGAAAAAACAGAGCTATATTCCAAAGTGAGCATGGCTATGGAAAAATTAACACCCATATCTATCAAAAAAAGAAAAAAGGGACAACTTCCAAAACAAAGTACGGTAGCAGGAAAAATGGTATTTGCCTTGATTTTGAAATAACAGTTATAATCTAACAATTTTTTCAAACCCTGCAGGTCACAAACACTGGGTATGGAGCTGTTACTAAATGTTTTTTTCAGAATATTAGCTATTTCACACCTGGCAATTCCTCGTTCTTCTTTTTCTTTTACACTGTTGAACTTGGGTTCCGTTTCTGCCAGTTCTTTCTGCTTTTCTTCAATTTTTTCAAGAAGTTTCTGTCTCTCCTTCAGTAGTCTTTTCTGAAAATAAAGATAACACAATAGTCAGAAGTATGTAAAGCCATTTTTGTATTACAATAAAAATAAGTTTTAATAACCTAAAAATGTAATAGAAAGATGTTTAGAAACTTCCTGCTTTCGATGCATAAATGATCAAAGTAACATCAATACAATCCTGATAATAGAGCTGTCAGCTCTGTCATTTACTGTCATTTTCAGTAAATGATTTATAACTTAGTGATAGCTGTAATCCTCAGGCAAGCTTTTCCAGAAGAACATGAAAAGATGAATGCTACATAAAATTTACTCCAGTTCATATTCTTTTGATGAAAAGCAGAAATAAAGAAAAAAGACAAGAAAGTTCTTTCACTATGGACTCTTACCCGTTGTTCACTATTTCCAGCGAGTTCATCTTGCAAATCTTTTGCTTTAAGCTCTAACTTGGTCCTTTGTTTTATCTGTTCTTGTCGCTCAGCACTGAGTTGCTCCTTCTCTTCTTTCATAGCTGAAATCTTTGTTTTCAGTTCACGGACTTGTCTTTCAATTTCCTACATACAAACATGGTATTAATAAATACTAAGCAAAAGAAATATAGCAATTATCAATATCTACATAACAAGATTTAACCACAGAGATTCATATGGGAACTAATTTTTGGAAGTTTATCGCTGATATTATCATTACATGCACCGCAGCATATAAATGAAAATACGAAATTCTATTTGTCGTATAGAGAATCCATTTATTCATTCTTGCTGTATTCCACCGCAATCTCAGTCCACAGTTTCAGATGTCTGGGTAGCTTCATATTGCATAAAATATTTTACCTTTCTTACAGTTGGAAATATATTAAGTTATATTTATTTTTACCTCCATTTTATCTCGAGCATCCTGTTGTGCATCTCTTAATTGCCTTGATTTTTCTCCATTTGTTTCTCGTTTTGCTGAAAGCTGAAAACATTCAGCAATTAACATTTGGTATACTACTGGTAATGTAATAATACTATATGCAATAATACTGCATAAAGCATAGCTATAAAACTAGAGTTTTTATGGGGGAAAAAAGGAAAATAGCTATTTATTTTTAACACACAACTAAAACAGTGACTTACTTCATCAAGTTTAGCTCTGGTTTCATTTAGTTCCTGATTATAAATGGTATATTCCAATGCTCTCCTCATTTTATCCCATTTTTGATATTGTGCTAATTCTTCCTTCTCCTCTTCCAGAGTATGTAATCGCTCTTCAATATACTTCAACAGCTCATTTATTTTCTCCCTTTTCCCTTCTTTAAAAGTCATTCAGAAACAAATTAAACAAAAAAGAGCATTGTTAGTAAATATTAGTAAATGTGTGCCTTTTAATACTTCCTGGGAACATCAATTGACATGGAATGCAACCAAACTGAATCCTTTTAAGGGCAATATGAATACTTTATTCAAATTGTGAACAACCTGTATTCATATTTTGTTCTCAATGTTTTACTGAGTGGCAGTGTCACATTTTAATAGATTTACCTACGTATGGAAAAATAATCTAAATATATCTTAAATATATTTATGAACAAAAACATTCTCCCCAAGATAAGCATTTATTTAATGACAGTTTCCATTAGAAAGTTTGTCACACTGCCAATGCACTGTCTGGGAGACTAGCTGCAGTTTATAGATAGTTCTCGACTCACGACCAGAGTTGGGATTGGAACTACCATGGCTAAGCAATGTAGTTGTTACGTGAATCACACCCAACCATATTTTTGTGTGGTCATTACCATGATTAAGAGATTCACGCAAATCTGACTTCCCCCATTGACTTTGCTTATTATAAGCCCTCTGGAAAGGTCACCAATGGAAAAAGGTGACCTCCAGATGCTGCAATCATCGCAAATACAGGCCGATTGCCAAGCACCTGGATTTTGAACAGATTACATAAGTGACTTTGTTCAGTGTTATCGTAAATGTTAATGAAAATTAAATGAATGGTTGCAAGTCGAGTACTACCTGCAGTTCATGTAAGTCTAGGCTGAACAATTAACACCACTGCTTTACAATATATATATAAATCCAGCAGTTTAACTGTCATTTTTCCATGTAAGAGCAATGAATATGTATATGAATACAAAGACAATAATTATCAGATGTTACAAATATCACTGTTTTAAATCCTGTTAAATGAAGTCCCCAAATTAGTAAAATTAAAATGTGTGAAATACCAATAAAATGAAATATTATGGAAACTCGGATATAAATTATGTTACCTGTCTCCTTCATCAAGGAAATACTCTCTTCTTTACGTTCATCATATACTCTAGTTCCAGCTACTTCTCTGAGCAATTTTAGCCTCTGAGAATCAGGAGCTGTGGCCATCTGATTGATCTAGGAACAACATTTTCTTTTACTGTTTTTGTTTATATGTAGAAAGCAAACAGGTAATGCACTAGTGACTAATATGAAATATCAATATGTGATTTTATAATTCTTATAATTATCTCCAAATTAGTCATGCTGCTCCAACTAGTGAAAATGTGAATATGACATCTGGAAGACATTCCCCCCTCAGTCTTTCCCATTTTAAAAATGTATTAGCCTGCATTCTTAAATATGTTTACTGTGTTGCTTGCTGCAACTAGTGTGTTATCAAGCTATTCCAGACAAAATGTAGCTGTCACTTAATAATGATCAGTGCAAGTGTTATCATCAATACTTTTATTATCGCTAATAAAAATTATTACAACCAATTCATGTACTATAAAATGATTTGATTATTCTGAAAATGTTAATGGATTGATTGATATTTTCATGGAAGATAAACCTGATCTGCACAATTGTTCTTATTTTAAATTGTTACTCTTATAATGCCATAATGTAATAATATAAGGTTGAAACTACAAAGGAAAAATACATTGTATTTGAAGCACATTAATAAACAAACGGAAAACAAATTTTGAATGGTTCAGATTAAGGAGAAATATAAATGAAAATTAGTCAATTAAAGAAGCAGTTTGCAACCTTTCTCAATCTACGGACTGGTGGTGGCGGGGGAGGGGGGAAAGAGGGAATGATTTTGCCTGTGCAACCTAATCCTGTGTGTGCATAAATGAAGCTTCTTGCTCTTGCCCACCGCTTGTGTGACCTGGTACCAACCCGTAGCCCGAGGGCTGGGGACCCCTGAATTACAGTATACCGTAATTAGAATTCCTGCTTCAGTTTTAGTGGAAACTTTACTTTGAAGGTTATGAACTTTTCTTTTTGCAAAATAGTTACTAGCTATTGTCATACCTTTCCTTGCTTGACAATATAATAGGGATTGCTGCGAGAAAATCCAGCACTTTCAAGGAGGTTCATGACATCATTTTTCCTAGAAGTAAATTTTAAGCCAATTGTATTAACATTGTACACAAAAGTGGCATAAAAGTATTTAAATAACCAATATCCTTCTATTAATTCATTAAAATATTTTTGCTTAATATTTATTTTGAAATGGCACTATTTGTTTTTTTCCAGTATTACCAATTCAATTTTTTAAATGAAATTTAAATCAAACCTTATATTCAGTTCCTAACTCAGAACTATAGTAGGGGAATGAGTAGCCATAACACATTAATAATCAAATGGAAAACAATAACTGGAGTGTGAGTCCTTTTTTCTCTACCCTTTTGTTCTCGTTGATTCCAATAGGAACAGAAGTAATGCATCTCCAATGATAAGATTCTCACCACCACTGCTCTAGATACAGTATTTCAAAGCTTTTCCAACCCAGCCCAAAATATTTGTTTATATATTTATATTTTCTTTTTTATTAAAGAAGAAACAATAGTAGTCAGTTTTTCTAAATAGCTATATACTGAGCCAGCAGGGATCCCTTTCTATCTGCAGAGATATTTCTATATCATAAATATAGAACTCATTTTAAAGCCTTGGTAGTTACAATAGCCAATTTAAATCCAAATGTCTTAAAATATTTTAGTTATACAAGTAGAAGATGGAGCTTGATAAATTAAGGGATTTGCAATGAATATAAATATGAGCTGTGGTTGTGCAGTGGTTAGAATACAGTATTGTGACTTCTGGTTCGTGTGCACGGCGCTTCCGGACGCGCAGGAACAGTCCGCCTCCTGCCGTCCGTTTCTTTCTTTTTTGGAGGACCCTGAAAAGGGTCAAAAATCTCCCTGGAGGGGCGATTACCGAGAGGAGGCCTTCCCTGCGATCGCAGAAGGGTGGCAGCGCTCCGCTTGAATCCGGGACAATCTCCTTTGGCCCGAAGAAGAGGAGACCGGCCATAAACATGGCCGATCACTAAGCCGCTCCCTGCCGAAAGCCAAAAGCACTATCCAGCACTAAGAAGCAATTTGGAAAATCTGGGTGAGCCTTTACCTTTCCTATTCCCTTAACCATCTTTCTGTGGGACTTTCCTGAAAATTTCTTTCCCCATTTTTTGGAAAAAAAAACCCAGCGAATATCTACTCTGGGAACAAATCTTAAAGCTTTAAAAAGAAATTTAATTAATTCAGCAAAGAATTTAAGAAATTTCATCTGTATTTACTAAAAAGCTCCTATGTTTTGCTCAGAATCCACTATCCTATTTTCTCTCTAAGCTGTGAATTAAGGAAAAAATATATTAATTTGGAAAAAAAAGAAAGTTTTTATATTGCATTTTATATGTTATTGATGACATCTTGCGGCGAAACTTGGTACAGCAAGTAAATTTCTTTTTTCTGTTGTGAGAGCTGACTGAATAACAGAGCTGTCCTTGACATTATTCTTAAAGATAAGTGTGGGAACACCTGGCACTGAAAACAACTCTTTCAGAAGTGGATAATCCTTGATTCTTATTAAAATAGCCTCCATGGAAGATTTAGCTGCAAACAATAAAGAAATGGATGAATATATCCCACCACTTGACTATAAACTGATACTGGACACAATTTTGGCAAGGACAGAGCAAATTAAAGCCAAACTGCAAGAAAAATCTGACAACTCTAAGCCACCAAATCAAATTCTGACTTTAAATGAGGAAAAGATAACCCAAATAGAAGAAGTGGAAACTAACACTAAAATAGGAGATTTCAAAGAACAACAAAAGCAACCTACAGAAAACCTTAAAGTCCAAACTTTAATGGCAACTACAAAACTTACAACTCAAAAAGCAACAGCACCTAAAGAAAAGCAATACTATGAGTGAAAACGCTAAAGGCCTTCAAATACACTATATTGAGAATTCAACTAATCAAATGACAACCATAACACCAGCTACTACTTTCTACCTAACCCAGATGGAATTGGAAGAACAAAGACTTGACTGATCTAATGACAACTATATTACATCAATCATCAAAAACTGAACTATCAAAGCAAAACTACAATGGCTACAAAGGGGACATTTTCCTTGCAAAATTGACATTTGGATATGTTCCCTGGATTCAAATAAGGGGTATAGGAAGAAAGGAAGATACATTTGAGAATTTAAAGATGCCAAGAGGGAAGCCTGATTGGCACAAAAGAAAGGCTTGTTTCTTTTTTGGAATTCCTAAAGATAAGAATATAAAAATACCTTTCAATGGATTAAGGGGAAACTCTAAAAAATATAACTGATTCTACATTTAGCTTTTAGATCTGTAAGGGAAAACAAAAGTAAGCTCTTAGAATATAATTCTGAACTATATTATAGAATTTGAAATGATATATCAACATATAGTATTTTAACAATTGATGTACTGTTAGGATGACTTATAGAATATATTAGTTGTTACTTTTGAACTATATTATAGAATCTAAAATTTTATATAAAAGATAGTATTTTAATAATTGTTGAACTGTTAAGGTAAAAAATATACTCCTAATAATTGATGATTTGTTAAGATGAAAACTAGACTTTAATGGAAAAACATAAGAATGCTTTGTAATGAACAATGTAAGTTTTGTAGACAAGAAAATTATTCTTTATTGAAATAGGGAATTGTGGGTTACCCAAAAATTAAGCTTTCTTTTGTATACTATAAGCTATTCTAGAATATTCTATTGCAATTAGAAACAGGATATTGATATGTATTAGTGAAAATATATTACAAATTTTGTTAATTGACTAGGTTACAACTAGAAGTGTATTAACTTGACTATTTTGACTACGTGATAACTAAGGTAATCAGAGAGGGAATCCCTGTTGATGTAACCTGAACTATTTACAACTTGTTATTTGTTATTTTGACTACCCAACCACCATATTGCTTCACAAATACAGTGGGACAAAAAAGTATTTAGTCAGCCACCAATTGTGCAAGTTCTCCCACTTAAAAAGATGAGGGAGACCTGTAATTTTCATCATAGGTATACCTCAACTATGAGAGACAAAATGGAGGGAAAGAATCCAGGAAAACACATTGTAGGATTTCTAATGAATTAAATCGTACATTCCTCGGTAAAATAAGTATTTGGTCACCTACAAACAAGCAAGATTTCTGGCTCTCACAGACCTGTAACTTCTTCTTTAAGAGGCTCCTGTCCTCCACTCGTTACCTGTATGAATGGCACCTGGTTGAACTTGTTATCAGTATAAAAGACACCAGTCCACAACCTCAAACAGTCACACTCCAAACTCCACTATGGCCAAGACCAAAGAGCTGTCGAAGGACACCAGAAACAAAATTGTAGACCTGCACCATGCAATAGGCAAGCAGCTTGGTGTGAAGAAATCAGCCGTGGGAGCAATTATTAGAAAATGGAAGACATACAAGACCACTGATAATCTCCCTTGTTCTGGGGCTCCACACAAGATCTCACCCTGTGGGGTCAAAATGATCACAAGAACGGTGAGCAAAAATCCCACAACCACAGGGGGGGACCTAGTGAATGACCTGCAGAGAGCTGGGACCAAAGTAACAAAGGCTACCATCAGTAACACACTACACCGCCAGGGACTCAAATCCTGCAGTGCCAGACGTGTCCCCTTGCTTAAGCCAGTACATGTCCGGGCCCATCTGAAGTTTGCTAGAGAGCATTTGGATGATCCAGAACAGGATTGGGAGAATGTCATATGGTCAGATGAAACCAAAGTAGAACTTTTTGGTAAAAACTCAACTTGTCGTGTTTGAAGGAGAAAGAATGCTGAGTTGCATCCAAAGAACACCATACCTACTGTGAAGCATGGGGGTAGAAACATCATGCTTTGGGGCTGTTTTTCTGCAAAGGGACCAGGACGACTGATACGTGTAAAGGAAAGAATGAATGGGGCCATGTAACGTGAGATTTTGAGTGAAAACCTCCTTCCATCAGCAAGGGCATTGAAGATGAAACATGGCTGGGTCTTTCAGCAAACACACCGCCCGGGCAACGAAGGAGTGCCTTCGTAAGAAGCATTTCAAGATCCTGGAGTGGCCTAGCCAGTCTCCAGATCTCAATCCCATTGAAAACCTTTGGAGGGAGTTGAAGGTCCGTGTTGCCCAGCGACAGCCCCAAAACACTGCTCTAGAGGAGATCTGCATGGAGGAATGGGCCAAAATACTAGCAACAGTCTGTGTAAACCTTGTGAAGACTTACAGAAAATGTTTGACCTCTGTCATTGCCAACAAAGGGTATATAACAAAGTATTGAGATGAACCTTTGTTATTGGCCAAATATTTATTTTCCACCATAATTTGCAAATAAATTTGTTAGAAATCCTACAATGTGATTTCCTGGATTCTTTCCCCCCATTTTGTCTCTCATAGTTGAGGTATACCTATGATGAAAATTACAGGCCTCTCTCCTCTTTTTAAGTGGGAGAACTTGCAAAATTGGTGGCTGACTAAATACTTTTTTGTCCCACTGTACATGTACAGTTGCAAGAAAAAGTATGTGAACCCTTGGGATTACGTGGAGTTTTGCATGAATTGGCCATAAAATGCGCTCTAAACATCATGTAAGTCACAATAGAAAAACACAGTCTGCTTAAAATAATACTACACAAACATTACCTGTTGTCATGTATTAATTGAACATAACATGTAAACATTCAAAGTGCAGGGTGCAGGAAAAAGTATGTGAACCCCTAGCCTAATGACCTCTCCAAGAGCTAATTGGAGCCAGGAGTGAGCCAACTTTGACTCCAATCAGTGTGATGATATTGGATGCGTTGCTGACAGCTGTCCTGCCCTTTAAAAACACACACCTGTTTTGGGTTTACTGGTCTCAAGAAGCACTGTCTGATGTGAACAATGCCTCGCAGAAAAGAGCTCTCAGAAGACCTATGATCAAGAATTGTTGACTTGCATGAAGCTGGAAAGGGTTACAAAAGTATCTCCAAAAGACTTGATGTTCATGTTTCCACGGTAAGACAGACTGTCTACAAATGGAGAAAGTTTAGCACTGTTGCTACTCTCCCTAGGCGTGGTCGTCCTGTAAAAATGACTGCAAGAGCACAGCGCATAATGCTTAACGAAGTAAAGAAGAATCCTAGAGTGTCAGCTGAAGACCTACAGAAATCTCTGGCACATGCTAACATTTTTGTTGACACATCTACAATAAGGAAAACATTAAACAAGAATGGAGTACATGGCAGGACACCACGGAGGAAGCCATTGCTGTCCAAAAAAAATATTGCAGCACGTTTGAAGTTTGCAAAAGAGCACCTGGATGTTCCACAGCACTACTGGCAAAATATACTGTGGACAGATGAAACCAAAATTGAGTTGTTTGGGAAAAACACACAACACTATGTGTGGAGAAAAAAAGGCACAGTACACGAACATCAAAACCTCATCCCCACTGTGAAACATGGAGGGAGCATCATGGTTTGAGGCTGCTTTGCTACCTCAGGGCCTGGACGGATTGTTGTCATTGATGGGAAAATGAATTCCGGAGTTTATCAGGACATTTTGCAGGAAAACGTACGACCATCTGTCCGCCAACTGGAGCTCCGCAGAGGATGGGTGATGCAACAGGACAATGACCCAAAGCACACAAGTAATTCAACAAAACAATGGCTTCAACAGAACAGAATACGCCTTCTGGAGTGGCCTAGTCAGAGTCCTGACCTCAACCCAATTGAAATGCTGTGGCATGACCTTAAGAGAGCGATTCACACCAGACATCCCAAGAATATTGCTACACTGAAACAGTTTTGTGAAGAGGAGTGGTCCAAAATTACTCCAGATCGTTGTGCAGGTTTGATCTGCAACTACAGGAAACGTTTGGTTGAGGTTATTGCTGCCAAAGGAGGGTCAACCAGTTATTAAGTCCAAAGGTTCACATACTTTTTCCACCCTGCACTGTGAATGTTTCCATCTTATGTTCAATTAAAACATGTCAACAGCTAATGTTTGTGTAGTGTTATTTTAAACAGACTGTTTTTCTATTGTTGTGACTTACATGACGTTTAGAGCGCATTTTATGGCCAATTCATGCAAAACTCCACGTAATCCCAAAGGGTTCACATACTTTTTCTTGCAACTGTATATGTAAACATTAAAAAATCAATAAAACTTGTATATATAAAAAAGAATACAGTATTGCAGGCTAATTCTGCTGACTGCTAGCAGTTCGATTCTCACCAGCTCAAGGTTGACTCAGCCTTCCATCCTTCCAAGGTCAGTAAAATGAGAACCCAGATTGTTAGGGGCAATATGCTGACTTTGTAAACTGCTTACAGAGTGCTGTAAAGCACTGTGAAGAGGTATATAAGTCTAACTGCTATGGCTATAAATATAACAAATGAAAATATTCAAAATAGTTACCTTGTGTACTAATTTAAAATTTCATATAGAAACATTTCATGCAGAAATCAAATTGCTTTCATCAAATAAAACAGCCACTTACGTTACCATTTTCTTGTCTAAGAAATATTGGTCTTTTTTAGCTCCAATGACTCTGCGAAGAGATACCTCTTCCTTATCAATCTTAAAATAAGATAAAGTGCAAACATTAATTTCCTGAATATAATTTTTGATCAAGTTATTTATATTATCCCTTTAATTTAAATAAAAAACCAAGGACTTTAAAAATTAAAATATTTAACTTACCGGTAATCTGTTGTCTGAGTTATCAAAAATAATTTCCACAAACGCAGAGATAACCCGAGGTCCTGTGCCTTCCTAAAAAAAATATTTCAGTTATCCAAGTTTTAAAATATTTTACACAATGTTTTGGTACCCTATTCTTCAAAGTTTATGTAGGTATAAACTCTATTCTTCCCAGAAAATCTAAATATTTATTTTGTAATAGAAGGCTTAATACAACCAAATCACTAAAATATTGTACTTGTTTTCCTTCAATAAATTAGTATAAATATTAGGCTAATTAAAAATAATTACACTATATAATTTTAAAATATTTTCTGATATCAGTCCCAATTTAGCAGTATTTTAGGGGGGAAGTGTCTATTTCTGCTAATAAGACTATGTTTTGAAAAGTCTAAATACTAGGGAATCGACAAGTGGGTTAAAAAAATAAATCAATTGATTGATGAAAATAGTGAAAGAAAAGAAGGGGAAAAGTAAAAAAAGAAGGGATGTGATTAGAAAAGTATGTAAGAAATTACATGGAAAGATTTATGTGGAGGAGAGAGGAATGGCAGGACCCTAGTATCATTTGGCTCCAAACCTCAACAGATTTCTCCAGAAATAATGTAGCCTTTGGTTCCTTTTCCTTCCTCATCTAATTCCATAATTCATCTCAATAGTCAGGACAAAGCAAAATAAATTCCACAAGTATTTTTTCAATTCTGATTGAAAGAGAACTAGGGAATAATTCAATTTATTAAGGATTTTAAAATCATAGGAATTCACTGGAGTTTATACTGCAATATATATGTAGTTTCAATACATATAATTGAAACAAACTGTTTTAGTAATTATCAGTCAACATCTTGCTTACATGCAACAAAGCCAGCCTTTGTTCAGGACGAAGATGACTGAATTCATCACTGAGAACAAACTGAATTGCTGTAATAAAGAAATACATGATTTAATTTGTATGATATATTTTAATACTGAATTTCTTAAACATTTATTTTATAAAGTATTATATAGGTGCTACAGATTATGTAAAAGTACTTAGCCTTTATATAGTTGTATTCATACTACAAAACTATGATTTGTCCAAGATATTTTACTGCTTGAAAGAAAATACAAATGTATATGGCTGTCATGCACAATATTATCTGCGTATTTTTAATATAAATTGGATTATTTAATGCAAATTTGGAAGCTTATTCTTACCATAGAAAAAATTGCTTTTTCCGGAACCATTTCTGCCCACTAAAAAGAAACAATAAAAATTATATAAATGTTGATGTCACTTCATTATAGGAGTATTTTAAACTGGAGTCAGAAATAGATTTATTTATAGTTTTGCGTAAAATTACATCTATGAAAATAGAATTGAAAAACAGAATTACCATCTGTCCACCCACATTTAAAATTAACCAGACACTTTGATTTATTTTATAATACTTTTAAACCACCTTCTACTATGTGCACATTCTCCAAGTTTTATTTATCCTATCTGTATCACAGTCTGACACACTTATATTCCTCCATTCAGAATATTTCATTATGTAACAACCCTGGAAAACAAGCTGCTAAAAGGGGAAAAGTGATTCCCATAAGGTTTATTTATTTATTTATCCCATAAGGAAGAGTGAGGAAGATTCTCAGGGATCACTCACACCCTTTACTCACACTCTTTACTCTCCTACCATCCGGTAGGAGATATAGGAATATAGCCAGCCGTACCAACAAGCTGAAAAATAGCTTTTATCCGTGGGCTATTAGGCTTTTAAATGAGACATAATCTTATGCAGAATTGACTTGGGAGGCCGGTGTGTGGTGTAGTTGGTTCACATGGTGTGGTAGGATGGTTTGTTGTCACTGTGTGTTGGGGGGAGAGAGCGGGGGGGGGGGGGGAGGCTCAGCTAATCTCAATGTACACATGTTGTACTTTGACAATAAAGGTTTATTATTATTATTAGCAATATAGCATTTGAGTTGTGATTTTTCCAAACTAATCCTCTGGCACAGGAGCCTCAGGTACTTCATGTCTTAACCATACATTTTGAATGAAATAGAAAATATAATCTATAGAAAGATTAAAGAATTCCATTTTTCTTTTAATACAGGTAGTCCTCAACTTACAACCGCAATTGAGCCCAACATTTTTGTTGCTAAGTGATACCTTTAAGTGAGTTCTGCCCCACTTTACAACTTTTCTTGCCACAGTTAAGTGAATCATTGCATTTGTTAAGTTAGTAACATGGCTATTAAGTGAATCTGGCTTCCCCATTGACTGTGCTTATCAGAAGGTCGCAAACAGCAATCACATGAACCCAGGACACTGCAATTATCATAAATATGTCAGTTGCCAAATCAGTGGTTGTGTGAAAAACAGTTAAGTCACTTCTTTTAATGCTATTGTAACTTCAAATGGTAACTAAACAAATTCTTTAAAGTTGAAGATTACTTGTAGTGGCTGCATAATTACTTATTTTTATTTATTCCATTTAGACACCATCCAACTCCAAACGTATAGTGGGGTGGCTCAGTTTAAGAACAAAATGTTGCACAACATTTGAGGTTTTAGTATTCAAAAAATATTCAGAAATGTTCAGTAATATTTGCATTAAATTATATTTAATATTTATCCATTGTAGTAGAGAACTTACCAATGACATTATGTTTTGAACTGAAGGGATCTACTATAGTTTGATCTCTATAACTTCTAAATCCCTGGATAATTACCTGAAATAAGCAGTTATTTTTTTTAAAAAAAGTAAATGAACAGATCAAATCATATAACTTGCAGATTTTAAACTAAAATATTCCAACATAATTAATCTACATTCATTCAGTACATATTCATTGTTGTTGTACCTTTTGTTTTACCAGAAATCAATATTCCATATTGCAACATACAATCTAGGTAATATTTGTTGAAGATCACCTAAGTTCTTAGTGAATAATAAACGTTTGAATAGAAAACAACATATGCGTTCACATATGCAAAAAGTTCTCTGCTTATAGCATCACAAAATTCTTTATTCATTACATAATTAAACAATCTAGGGTCATCACGCATTATTATCTGTGCTATGCCCTCTACCAAGTCTACATTGCACCACATATATGAAACATTTTTTTTTAAAAAAAGGCAATAATTTTCATTCCTGGGTTTTTAGATGGCCTGTCATCTTTCTATATTCTCTTATCTTTTTCCTACCAACTCACTCATCTAACAAGCATTTTACCCCAAAACAAATTAATTCCAGAATATTGCAATTTTCCTAAAACTCATCTCTAGTTCTTCTATTATCATCACAAACTGGAGCATAACATGCAATATTATTAGTCCTTCTTGCAAGGAAATCATCTAGGTGACAAAACAAGGCAACATTTCCTTTAGTTCAAATTCATTTATTTCATACTCTCTGTTCTTTTACATTCCAAGTTGCCAGATGGGCCTGCAGACCTTCACGGCCTATCAACTACAACCCTTAATCTACACATTAATCTAGAGCAGTGTTTTTCAACCTTAACAACTTTAAGATGTGAGGACTTCAACTCCCAGAATTCCCCAGCCAGCCATGCTAGGAATTCTGGGAGTTGTCAAGACTGGAGAAACGCTGATCTAGCGACTTCACTGTTGTCTGCACCCAGTCATTTGGAAACACATGTGCTGTATTGACAGTTCCTCAGGATGCAGCAACACACGTGAAACCACCTATGTACAATCTATGTACAATGCACTGGGGCTTAGGGGGGGAGGGGGCAAAGACACGTCCCAAACCATCCATCCGAATTCATTTTCTTCATCTTCTGCCTCACGAGCAGTCACATTTCTCCTGCAATCTTTGCAACTCTCCTTTGCCATTTCTTCAGATCGGCCCACAAACCCCCCTTTTATTTCTTCCCGACCCACTAATTTTACGTCAGCTAAGACCGCCTCCCCCTTCTTGTCCTAACCACCATCGCGCCAAGGAAGACAGCAGCCCGTGAGGGATTCAGCCCTAGGGCAGGGGTCGGCAACCTCGGCTCTTTTATGACTCGTGGACTTCAACTCCCAGAATTCCTGAGCCAGCTGGCTCAGGAATTCTGGGAGTTGAAGTCCACGAGTCATAAAAGAGCCGAGGTTGCCGACCCCTGCCCTAGGCTCTTCCCCCTCCCACCAACGAAGGGCCTGAAGATGGGCCGCCCTTCTTCTGGCCTGCCCCTGAAAAGCCTTCCAAAGCAAAAACTAGCCCGAGGCCACCGAGAAGCCTCCACAGCAACGATACGGGCCTGCGTTTCCTCTCTGCTCCTGCTGGAGCCCAGACCCAACAAGCACTGTCCTCTTCCCTCACGCCCCCAACCCAAGCACCCCTCTCCCCAAGTAGTCCTCTCATCAAACTCTTCATTTCCATTTCCCATGGGAAATAAGCTGCCACCCACAAATTCTACGCCCATTGCGGAGTACCTGCTTAATGTACATCGCGGCAGCTCCCCTTTCCACCGCTAAGCGCCCACCCGCTCAAGCCGCGCACAAAATGGCCGCACATCTCCCCCCCCGCCCGTCCTTTTTGGAACGAACCATTTGACCAAAGAAAAGGGGGGGTGTCCAAGGAAAGGGCCTTAGGAAGGGGGAGCGGGAAATGTCACTTCTTCACACTGTATGGAGATGTCACTTATACCAACAGTTCTGGCCTAACAGTCAGAACTCGTGGTAGACTCCGTGTTAAAATAACTGTCGCTTATATGCCCTGTCGGAATTTGGTTCAACCCATAGTAGCGATTTGGGCGCCAAGACAAAGTACAGCCAATGGGAGAAGTTGGAGAGTGCAGGAGATAAATAAAGTCTTGGCGCTGTTTTGTGGGAGTTTTCAATCAGCTTCGGGCAGGGAACGGGTTGTGTTTTCATAGCCAAAAGTGCGCCATCCGTGCAGGAAAGGGAGGTGCAACTGGCCTTGGAAGAACTGGAAATAAAACATAGGCGAGACTAAGAACAATCTCTTATGGACTCCAGTTCGGAAACAAGGGATATGGCTAGCATTTTGTGGCGTATCATGTTTGCTCTAATAAAAGCTGATGTTATGAATAATTTATTGTTAATCGTGTATGTTTCGGGTTTTTCATCAAGAAAAGAAAAATAGTTATCCACCTGTAACTTTGAAAATATATGAGGGCATTTTACTGGGTTATTGTTTTAAAATATGTTTGTCGTGTCTTGTCGGTACATAACCTCTTCAAAGCAGTTTATAACAACATAGAAAACAGCAAAAAGCATTAAAAAGATAACAGTACTTAAAACTTTTATTTATTTTATTCAATTTATTGATTGCCCATCTTACCACAAGGTAAACTGGGCTGCTTTCAATATTAAAGTTTTACAAAACCTATACACAATAGGAACTAAACAAAAAATAGATAAAAAATATAAATGCACAACCTTAAGTCAAAGATGGAGAGGGAGGGAGTAGGATAAGGGAGGCAGGATTTGTTAGTCTCAACCACCCCAATTTAAAAAATGCAGTTTCCAAAAGCCTTTTAAGTCCCCTTTGAAACAGGGAAGGAGTAACGTGCAAATCTTTCACAAGTACAGTACCACAGCAGAAAGAACATCTCATCTCTTGTCCCATCAACTTTGTGAGTCCTTTATAGAGAGATTAAAAATCCATTAAGTTTTTTTTAATTTTAATAGTAATTTATAACAGCCAATTATGTCTGAAAGCATATTGCCAATGAGTTCAGCCGATATAGAATATGAGATATGCTATGATTGGCAATCAATACAGAATCCCTAGTAGAACTATTTTTATTTATTTATTATTTATTTATTATTTATTATTTATTTATTTATTTATTTATTTATTTATTTATTTATTTACATTTATATTTATTTTAATGTGCAAAGCTTGTATTTAGATACGAACATACAGGAAAAAGAAAAGATAATTCCATATGGTAATTCTGAAGTAATGAGGCCTGTGATCAAGATAGAGACTCCCAAAATTAATCTGCAGTAGGCTATTCTAATAACTGAAATTGGTTTTAGATACTATTTTTCCCCAGAAATCTAAGGACATCTGTTTTTAAAGCATTACATAAACATAGCTACATTCTGAACCCAGCAACCCTTGTTTGAAAACAATCCCATATTGAATACATAAGGTGCATTGATATGGCTCAGATGCAAAGCTATAAATCAGGAGATTTTGATTTCTGGTCCTTTTTCAGGCATGAAAGACAACTGGGTAATTTTGGACCAGTCACCCTTTCTCAGGTTAACCACCCTAAGGGGTAGTTGATGGAAAAGTAGGAGGAAGAATTAGGTATGCTTTGATTTGGTCAAAAATGAAATCAGGATAAAAATTAAATAATAAATAAATGTAGCCCACCAGGACATTGATCAATAATTTTACTTTTTGTTAAAAGTGGCAAAATTGACATATCAATCAAAACCTATACATATAGAACAGGGCCCTCCTCAGATTCCACTTTCATATTTCCATTACATGTGTTCCTCCTACTCTGATGCTAAGAGGAGATCATGTTAACATAGATATTGCTGCTCAAGCAGTATAACATTAGCACACATTTATTGAGCAATTTATTTTTCATCTCATTCGTCCCAGGCTGTAGGCTGCTGTCTTCTGCTAAATACTTTATAAAACACTTTACATTTTACTCAACTTACAACCATTCATTTGGATACAATTTGAATTCACAATGGCAGTGTAAAAAGTGAATTAGGATCAGTTCATGCATTTATGATTGTCCCAGCATCCCCACAGTCATATGATTAAAATTCTGGTTTGGCAACTAGTATGTATTTACAATGGCTGCAGTGTCCCAAGATCATGTGATCACCATCTTCCCAGCTGGTTTCCAACCAGCAAAGTCAATGGGGGAAGCTGGATTTCCAGATGACATTATTCACTTAACAGTTGCAGAGATTTTCTTAAGAATCATGGCAAAAAAGCCATAAAATCTGCTGGGACTTTCCTTGGTAGAAACTGGAACATCACCAACTTCAGGAAAAGCTAACATCAATGTTTGCTGAACCAGTGTTTTTAATGTCTGGATGCGCCAATAGAATGTTTTCTATTTCCTTTTTCCTAAAGGATTGACAGTTTATGGCCTAACAATCAATAGATGGCAGCAAAGGATTGGTCTCCCTTAATTGCTATGTAGAAGTAGCCTGATGTGCAAGCCAGGCAAAACCAGTGCATAAGTTATTCTTTAAGTCTTGATATATGTATGAGATGTGTTCAATTCTGAGGTATATATTATCCACATTTTTTTTTAAATGATTGGTGTTTCAACCATTAGATGGCAGCAAAATTTAAATTATTTTCTCTCTTGGTTGCCATTTTGTGGGTTAGATTTATATAGTTGATATGGAGCTGCTGGGTTAGTAGATCAGCTGGAGTTTTGAAAAAAAAATGTTTTCTTATTCTCTGTGACAGAGTACATTTTATTATGGAGTGAATTTTTTAAAAGAATGAGAAGAACTGAGGAAACAGAACTTTCCACTGGGAGGGGAAATGCCTTACTTGACAGCTATCACAACACAAGACTGGAATTATTTCTATCCTTAATCCATTATAATATGCATGGTTGTCAAACTGCCGGCCTGTGGGCTGGACGCGTCATCTGGAAGCCATGCCCACCTCATTGCCAGCAATGGCAAATTAGTCCCGATACGTCTAGTGACGTCACGTGACGTTGTGAGTTTGACATGTCTGCATATGGTGTAAGTTGAATTTTGGAGTGGTCAGCTTCAGACTTTGTAGACTAACTAATGCAATCTACCCATGGACCAAGCTGTTTGAAAAGGAAAGAGGAGGAACAGAATTTCCCTGCAACCAAAACAAGTGCAGAATAAGCACGAATCTCAGAAACCAAATAGAGGAGACAAATAAACAGCAAACTTGTTGGGCCAGTTCTAGCTCAGCAGATCACTACCCTTGACTAGTTAACTTTAACAGTCCTTCTCTGTGTATTGTGTATTATCCAGATGGAGGTCAGCTTCTATTTTCCCAGGGAAGACATTAGTTTCACACTGAAACCATGAACTGCCTATGAAACAGAAGCTCCATTAGAAGGATATATCCTTAACAGTTAGAAGAGCATCTTCAGACTGCAGTAAGCAGGCTATGGATGAGGCATAAGTCATCAGGTTTCCCCACGCTCAGCGCTTTCCATTTTTTTTAGATTAAACCACAGATTCTTGGTTGATCTCATCATAAAATAGCTCCATACATAGTCTATACATAGTCTATAGTTTCTGTAATTTCTTAGTAGGACTGGAGTTTGAAGAATTAAATTGAGCAGTAGAATTTTGTAGTGTCACTATATATTTTTAACCAAAATGTCCAAAATATTACAGGAAGGAAGCTGCCTTTATTTACTTAGTGAATTTTGTTAGTCTTCCTGTCATGACTACATTGTCATGACTACATAATGTCCTGTCTTTTTTATTTAATTATTTAAATATTGATAAGACCTATGAATTATAAAAGGTAGCAAGCTGGCTATACTGTTTCAATACACTTACATGATGTCATATTTTGTTCTAAGAGTCCTTTGTATTTATATATATTTAAAGCTCTTGCTAACTGAAACCATATCTTTCAAGAAATTGTTCCACATTTCCCTATCAAGAACAGTGACATGATGTTGAGTTGAAAGGAAGTTATATATGTACACTCTAATCATGCCATAAATAACAATGAACCGGTTTATAAAACATTCTTGCAAATGACCAAAACAACTCAATTTATCTCACCCATCCTTTTTCCATAGCAGTAGTCACATGTTCAGTCTTTCAGGATATTCAGCTAAATATCTGTAACAAACTTATGTACAAATAAGTGTATGAAATAGTGATGCATCTGAATGGAGATGAGTGACATATGAATGGGAATAGGTGCAGAGAGGAATTAGTACAAGAACAGCATCTGTGAATTTTCACAGAACTCCATCTGTCTCTCCTGTTTGGCAGATAGAAAACTAAGACCAACTGTAGGTACTCTAGCAAAAATAGCATGCTGACTGAGTGCTGACAGAGTCACAAAATAATCTGAAGGAAAAAGGAGAATAATGGTTAACTGTGAGTTCCATAAATTACAGTAATATTGGACACAACATGGAAAAACGGTGGGAAGAAAATTTACAAGAGGAAATAGAATTTTCACCTTGACAGCATCTCATCATAGAAATGTAATTATTAGAAAAATCAATTTGTATATTACAATATTTGTAACTAATTCATTTTCTTACTAGCTTTACTCAGAACATAATTGTCTGCTTCCTGTCTTTTCTACAGTGAACAATAGATATGGGCCAATTATTTCTTTTTCATGTAAGCCTTTTACATCACAAAGCACCCTTAACATAGTTTATGCTGAGGTTACTGCCAATAAAGTTATTTATTAGGTGTTTATCTCATCTTGTTAAAAAAATCTGTGGGTAATCTTAAAGCATATCTAGGTAATATTTCAGTAAAATTGGTAAAACCAATTTAATCAATTTAAACAGTGTTAGTCTGCGTATGCATGATCTTTTGTTAAAGACTTGCTATTAGCAGGCATTCTAGAATTCTGTAGGCTCTTTAGCTATTAACAACTATATGGCAAACAGGAAGTCATCTTATTTTTGTGAATCAGTAAGAAATATAAGCTTACATTTTCTTGCTTCTAAGCTCATAAAATCCTAATTAAAGGGGAGGAAATATGGCAATTCTATTTATTGTTGGGAAACTTTTTTGCAAACCTAATTGTTTATACTTTATATCATTTTCTTTTACTCTAGGGGATAATTTGATTACTAAATTCAGAATGGTAAACCTCTGGTGAACTGGGAAGAAATCATATTGAGCTAAACAGCTGAATGGTCTGACACACTATTAAGATAATAGGTTTTTATCACCACAGCTGCAATTTAAATAAAAAAATACTTCAAGTAAAAATAACTGGAAGGGGAGCTTTAAATTCCACACTCAGTGGGACTTACACATGAGAATGAACTACCATTAGATCTGCTGTTTTTTCTACTTGATTCAACATATTTGCATAAGATGGGTTAACAATAGGAATCTCTCTAAAGCTAGCACTTGGTATTTATCTTCTGGCATATTCAGCATTCTTGGATCTCCCAAGATGAAATGAAATAAGATCCCTATTCTCTAGGAAATAGTAACATTACTACAAAGAATATGAGCAGACCCTGTTACTGGATATGTTAAAGCAATAATTTAGAATAAAATCCAACAGTTTCATACAAGAGAGCTAACAGTAACTTAAACAATAGCATGATGAATTAACTGGCTCAACTTGGTCTTTTCTTTTGTGCCCTTTTGCCTTTCAGGAGAATTTACTGACAAACATGAGTGAGAGATGCAGTTTTGACTGGACATTGTACAGAGAGGAAGGACATGAAAATAAAACTGGATTGTTTTGAAATTCTGGGAGAATTCTAAAACAGCACAACCTCCTTTTGCGTAACTCTGATAATCAAAATTTGTGTTGTTAAGTCTAAAAACCAGCTGGGAAAAGAATTATTTTCAGATATTGTATTGGGTGGGAATGGGGGGTGGGATTGGGGAGAAGCCACTGAGGCTTCTAGGGAAGCTGAGGCAAATTTCCAGGAACTGTAGGTGGTTTTCTCTTCAAACATACCAGCCAATGAGCAATAGACAAACAGGTATTGGATTGTTATTAATAGTTGCCAATCCTTACTTCCTGTCTTCTTGTCTGCCCAGAGATAAACAGCAGCTTGTAAACTGCAGTCACACTTCCTATATCTCAGGGGTGAAACATTATCAATGTGGACCATTTGCAAGTGTTTGGCAAGTCTTTTATCATTTGAAGTTTTGGAGGAAGAGAAAGAAAAGGGAGGAGAACAATTATATGATATCATAGGCTCCCCTTCTCCAAGAGTTATGCAAAAAATACTTTCAACATAGCATTTATTTTTCTCTCATGTTAACTTATCAGCATTTATAAAACTGTAGAACAGTGTTGGGACTTTCAGAAGCAGTTGTAAGCGTGTATTTTGTATCTCTATTCTCAATTACAATGACACATTTTTTTTAAAAAAAATAATAATATTACTAAACCTATCTCTCCCCATTGATTTCCTTCTTAAGAATATTCATTCTTAATATTTTAATTACTTTATTGATCAGCTGCTGATTTATTGACCTGATCAAAGAGACTTTGGACAGTCTGGATTGATTTTGATAAGCCATAAATTAACCTTTTCTGAGTCCATGATAACTGAGTCATAAAATAGAGGGTTTTTAAAAAGGGAAACAATGATAGATTATCTTGTTGGATAATCCAAATATTCACAGAATTTATACAGCAAGTAGAACATCACACTATCTTCAAAACACACATGTGGGATAATAGTTTGAATCAGCTGGATGCTACTATCTGCTTTGACTACGACTTTTTCTCCATGAGTCAAAAGACATTTGAATGGAAAGTCCAACTTGTTTAGAAAAGTCCTTTTTATAGCATATCAATGTCATTAAAATTGTTTTAGATGAGTCTTGGAAAAGTTACCATTTAAGTTGCAGTATTTTTAGAACATTAGCAATTTTCATAATTTTGATTGTAGAATGTTATTTTGATAACATGCTATGATATGTATTAGAACAGAACAGAATAACAGAGTTGGAAGGGACTTTGGAGGTTTTCTAGTCCAACCCCCTGCTCAGGCAGGAAACCCTATACCATTTCAGACAAATCGTTGTCCCATCTCTTAAAAACATGACCATGTGGACTAATGTGTAGTTAATTTGTAGGCTGATGTCCTTGCTTTTCCATACTTGATTCGTGGCCATCAATGCTATGTGACCAGTAATATTTAATGCAATATTTCTGAACTGCAATCAATGCTTTTATCAATTTTCAATCCTAGGAAAATGCATGCATTGATCTCTTCACAATCAGTAGCTATTTTGACATCACAGCTTGGTCTTTTTAATGTTCAGGATGAGGCCAAAATTCTCTGTGCTTTAAATCTTTTAACCAGATGTTTAGGTCCTTTGTTGAGAGAAAAGTTATGTTGTCAGCATATCAAAGATTGTTGACATTCTTTTTTCCAATCCTTACACCAATTTTTGATTCTTTAAGTTCCAGGTTCCTCATGATCATTTCAGCATACAAGTTAAATAAGAAACATGAAAGAATGCAACCTGGCTGTACTCTTTTCTCTATTTTGAACCAGTGAATATCTCCATATGGTGTTCATATAATAGCTTCTTGATTTGTATACAGTGACTGCACCATGTTGACCAGATTTGTTGGCAGGTCTTCTAGAACTCTCCAAAGTTGAGAGATGATTGTCACGAAGGTTTTCTTGTAGTCAGTAAAGCAGATGTAGATGTTCTTTTGATGTTCTTGGGATTTTCCCATGATCTACTATAGATTTGCAATAAGGTCATGAGTGTTGTTATGTATTGGGCTCAATTGTAGCATCATGTGGTAAGCTGGAGCAGCTAACGGCTCTCCAGCAACCCAGACTCCAGGTCTCCAGTGTTGCTATTGGCTGCCCCTAAGTGGCAATGGTTGTTTTAAACCCATTGGCTGCCGCCTAAGGGCCTGGCTATAAATTGCTGCAAGCTGCAGCCCAATTCTCAGTTCAGATCCTGCAAGCAATAAACCATGAGCTTTGCTGAACTCACTTGCCTCATCTTCTTTCCTGCGTGAAGAACCTGCTACATAACACTGGCGACGAAGGTGGGATCCTGCTTCCCCAAAAGAGTTGAAGTCCACTAGGGGAGAGGCAGCTCATGCTAGTGACCATGTGCTCAGTGGATTCATTCCCTGGGCCTTGGGAAGCAGGATTGCAAACCGCAGGAACCAGCTGAAGACAGAATGCCAAAGGTTGGAAGACTTCGTGAATTCGACGTCAAGCACCCAGAGGGATGGCCTTCCTACTTAACTACCTCCGGGCAAACCAAATCACAGAAGATGGGCTGAAGGCCGCCACGCTGCTCTGTGTGTGCGGCCCAGCCACCTTTGACCTGGCCGAAAACCTCTTTGCTCTGACACCACTAGAGTCGATTTCCTACGTGGGCCTCAAGAAGAAGCTGGGAGAACATTTTCAGCCAAAAATGTCAGAGATTGCCTGGCACTTCACGTTTGATCAGCGAGTGCAGCAACCTGGCGAAACAGCATCAGAATTCATCGTGGTCTTAAGGCAGGCCGCACGCCTCTGCAAATTTTCAAACCTTGAAGAGTGACTGCGAGATTGGCTCGTCTGCGGCCTGCAGAACCAAATGTTCCAACAAAGACTTTTTGCCAGACTGAACTTAACATTCTCAGAAGCTCAAGACGAAGTTATGGCAGACGAGGCCGCCGGGGGTGCAGTCCAAACGGTCCAGCCCGCCAAGTGAACGAAACATGAAGAAGCAGTCCACCATGAGGACACCAAACGCTCAGAGGAATCTTTGGAGGAAAAAGATCTTGAAGTCAACAAGCTTCACAAGCAAACCGACGCGCAGCAACACAGCAGCAAACAGCAAAAGAACACTTACAAGGCAGTTCTCTTACCTAGATGTAAAGGGTGTGGCGGCAACCATTTTTGCGCCGATTTCAGATTCCAGTCAGCCAGTGCAGGGCCTGCGGCAAAACAGGCCACATTGCAGCAGTTTGCAGAGCTCACCAGAGGGACCGGCCACTCAAACACCAGTCAGAAGACACGAGATTCGGTGTTTCTCAGCCCGCGCTTTGTTTCTTGTCTCTTTGTTTCAGCTTGCTTTCTGCATTTGGGATGAAGACTCTAGAGAGGGAGACTGTAAGGAAGGCAAGATCAGCGCGGGCTGAGAAATGCTGAATCTCGTGTCTTCATTCCAAATGCTTGCCTTCTGCAACGCAACTAACTGGGATGGCTCAGCAGAGGGAATGGGCGTTTCTCCACGCGCGCTGATCAGCAGGCACGGAGAAACGCAGATTCCCTGTGCGCTCTTGCGAGATATGGACGTGCTCCAGGGGAAGTAACTGGGATGGCTCAGCAGAGGGAATGGGCGTTTCTTTGCACGCGCTGATCAGTGGGCGCGGAGAAATGCCGAATCTCATGTCTTCGTTACAAATGCAGAAAGCAAACTGAAACAGAGAGGGAGACTGTAAGGAGCGCGAGATCAGCGCGGGCTGAAAAATGCCGATTTCGTGTTCCTGGCAATCTCCCTTGAGTTCTACTTGTGAAATTCGGGGCCGGCCTTACAGAGTCGCCAGAGCTCCCGTGGGCCTGGGAGGATGCATACACAGGGCTGCTGATCAGCTGACGACTCTGTACCACCAGCCCCGACCTCCACCGACGGGCTCCAGTCAGCGGAGGTCAGGGCCAGCTGTTCAGAGTCACCAACAGTGGAGAGGAGCGGATCGCGGGCCTGGAGCACCTCCATATCTCGGCAAGGGCACTAAGCTGCCAGAAAAGCAGCTGCTGCTGCCGCCGCCACCAACCTGTTTTTTCTGCCCAGCAGGCAGGCGTTGCTACTCCTGCCACCAAAGACGCTCCAGCGTCTTGGTGAGCGCACTGGGCCGCTCCGCTCCTTGGGGATCGCTGCTGCCATGGGGGCCGGCACAGGGATTTGTGGGTTAAATCAGAACCAAGCAGAAAGTGAAAAGGTAGCAACAGTAGCGGGAGTGGTTTTAATTGCCAAGCGTCCCCATGGAAGTCAATGGAGGCACCGCGGCTGGCCTTTTGAGTTGGTGAGTGAATGAGAGCGAGAGAGAAATGTTTTTTGAGCAGTGTGTGAATGAGAGCATGAAAGAGGCTTTTTAGAGCAAAAGTGAGGGAATGGGAGAGTGAGAGAGAAGCTTTTGCAAACAAAACATGAGTGAATGAGAGCGAGAGAGAAGCTTTTCCAAGCAAAGGCAAGTGAATGAGAGCGGAGGGGGCAGGGCGGCTGCGTGTCTCCCTTTAGGCTCCACTGTTTTGTCAAGCCTTTTTTTGCGCATGCGCATGCATGCACATCCTCCTTTGCGGCTCCCAGATTTTTCTTTTGTGAGGGAACCGGTTCCGAGTGGCTCTTTCGCTGTTTCAGGTTGCCGATCCCTGCCCTAGCCATTGTTGCTGGAATAAAAAAATTTCATGACTATTTATATGGCAAGGACTTCACGGTCTTTACAGACCACAAACCACTGTTGGGACTCTTCACAACAGACAAACAACCCCCCCACATACTTTCTCCAAGAATGTTGAGATGGTCTATTTTCTTAGCTGCATACACTTTTAAATTGGTTCACAAACCTGGTAAAGAAGTGGGCCATGCTGATGGCCTCAGCAGACTCCCACTGCCACTAACGGAACCAGACCCAGCCCCTGCAGCCAGAATTCTGTCCATTCAGGACCTGCCAGAATTCCCCCTCCATGCTGGGGACATAGCTGCAGAAACAGCTACAGATAGAACACTTAGTAGAGTGCTTTCATGGGTACACATGGGGTGGTTGGATAAAAGCCCAGGTTCTGAGTTTCAGAGTTATTTTGTAAGAAGACATGAGCTATCAGCTCACAAGGGGTGCATCCTATGGGAAAACAGAGTCATAATCCCCTCTTCACTGAGAGACAGGGTTTTACAGTCATTACATGAGGGCCATCCATGCATTGTCAGAATGAAAGCTTTAGCAAGAAACTACCTTTGGTGGCCTGGCCTTGACAAGGACATTGAGGCACAGGTAAATGGTTGTTATACATGCCAGCAATCTAGGCCTGAGATGCCACACGCCCCAGTTCACAGGTGGGAAGAAACGCACACTCCCTGATCTAGAATTCACATAAACTACGCTGGGCCCTTTCAGGGACAGCTCTTCCTCATAGTGGTGGACAGCCACTCCAAATGGCTGGAAGTAATCCCAGTTGCAAACATGACTACTGCTAGGACCATCCAGGTGCTGAGAAAACTCTTTGCCACACATGGGTTGCCAGATGTCTTAGTTTCAGACAATGGAGCTCAATTCACTGCTGCTGAATTTCAGGCCTTCCTAAGAGCAAATCTTATGAGGCATGCAACATCGGCCCCTTTTCACCCGTCCTCTAATGGTCAAGCTGAATGAATAGTGAGGACCATGAAGGAATCACTCAAACACATCGTAACAGGTGACTGGCATCACAGATTGGCAGATTTTTTTACTCTGCCAACATTCTACACCCTGCACTGCTACAGGCAAAAGTCCTGCAGAACTTCGTTGGGGGAGGCGACTGATCACTAAACTGGACAGGTTGCATCCAGATAGAGTGGCAGCAGAAGCCTCTTGACCAAAGCCGCCAAGGGAGCTGCAAGTGGGCGATTGGTTATGGGCCAGAAACTATGGACATGGGAATCTGTGGGTTCCTGGTAAAATTACCAAATCATCTGGTCCCCTTTCTTACGAAGTGGGGCTGGAGGGAGGGCGAGTTGTCAGATGCCACATTGATCAACTCAGAAAATGGTTTCCAGAATGGCCACTAAGTGAGGACTGCGTCATAAGTCCCTTCCAGAGTCCCCAAGCTTGCAGCCAAGTCAGCCCATACATGGACTCTCAAGACTCTTCCTTCTTAAGCAATGAGGAACTGGGCGTAGAGGAGGGGAGTCCAGAAGTGCAACATGGTTTTCCTGAAGGAGCAAGCCAACCAGACTAACAACCACTGTGCCAACTCTGCTGATCCATCTGACTCTGTGGTGGGCCAACCTGGAGAGGCCAGCCAGAGAGCATCCAATTCCTTTGACTCAGGTGCATCAAAGGACAATGGTCTACCTGGCCCGCTGGGTAAGCTGGTAGACCACAAAGTGACTGGAACCCCGAGGCGTTCCACAAGGGCACGCAAGCCTCCTTCTTACCTTGCTGATTACGTTGTAAAAGGAACTGTAATGTTGTCTGTTATGTAACTTGTCACTGTATTGAACAATACTGGAACCATGATGTTAACTGTCAAGTGTATTGCCAATGAAGCCTATTCATTCAGATACTATGAGGTTAACCCTTGTAACTTGTATTATGTTTTTCTAAGGTTGATATGATGTTAAGTCTTGTACTTGTATTGTTTGCCAATTATTGCTATGACGTTTGTCTGATCTAAGAGGGGAGGGGTGTTATGTATTGGGCTCAATTGTAGCATCACATGGTAAGCTGGAGCAGCTAACGGCTCTCCAGCAACCCAGACTCCAGGTCTCCAGTACTGCTATTGGCTACCCCTAGGCGGCAATGGTTGCTTTAAACCCATTGGCTGCCGCCTAGGGGCCTGGTTATAAATTGCTGCAAGCTGCAGCCCAATTCTCAGTTCAGATCCTGCAAGCAATAAACCATGAGCTTTGCTGAACTCACTTGCCTCGTCTTCTTTCCTGCGCAAAGAACCCGCTACATAACAAGTGTCATGACCTCTTATGAAGCCAGCATGAACATCTAGTACTGTAATTCCCTTTCAATAATTAATTCCAGTTGTTGTGTGATATTAAGAAGAATCTTATTAGCATGAGACCAGTTGTGTGTTCTGTACCAGCCTGCTACCGGCCCTGCAGAAAAGGCAGGGACAACCCCTTTTACAAGAAGGCAAGAGGCTGGAACTAAGCCTGCCAAATTTATGGATACAAAAGCAAACAAAACAAGACACGAACCATGAAACAGGAGCTATTCAAGAGGTTGCCTTCAGCAAACCAGCCCTCCCACGCATTCCCCTTTTATACAGTTCAGGGCGTGGCTTCTCTCTGCCTTCTTCCGAGGTGCCCCATTGCCTTCCTCTGTTTACTCCTGGTTGACTGCCTCCTGTGTCGGGCGTCCTTGAACAGGGCCAGCTGTGGGTCATCTTCATCCATGCTGTCAGGCTCACACAGCTGGGTCCGCGTCGTGACCAGGTGGGAGGGGCCTGGCTGAGGGCTCTCATCAGCAAGCTCTCCAACCCCCTCAGCAAGCTCTTCAACACCCCCCTCCTCCTCCTCTTGAGTCGTCCGACCCAACTGCCAAACCCACAGGCTGACCCTGAATCACAACATTGTGTGGCAATTGAAGAAATCCTTGGAGATGCCCTTTTTACCAATGGAATGAACACTGATAGTTTTCAATCCTATGGGCATGTGTTCATTTCCCAAATTTTCTGATACAAGGCTCTGATGGCTGTAGCACCAGCAATTCTGTGGGGATGGCATTCAATGCTTGGGGCCTTATTGTTTAGTAGTTAGCTCATTGCCCCCACCACCTTTTCATGAAGTATGGCTACTTCTATTTCTAATTCCCTTTCCAAATCATTCACCTGGGCTTCTTTGTTGCTGACATGCAGCTCTTTTATATATTCTCTCAAAGAGAAAGTTAATTGATTAAATATTCTTGCCTAGCCATAAGAGTTGGTCATAGGCACATTGCTGTTTGCTCATCCTGGTATGTGATCAATCATTAGTGCGTTGTGGGATGATGATAGCGCTGCTTCTTTTTCCTTCGAAGAGTTTTTTTCTACATGTGTTGACAACAACCATAATTGGCCATGCTGGCAACGAATTTTAGGTGATGTGTGGCCCAATTTATTAAGATTGCACCTGGTTGAAGAAAATTTGACATGATTTGAAAATTATCCTTGGTATCCATTATCCTTAGTGCCCTCTGTTCCAGGACATTTTTTTTCTCCTGGGCTGGGAGAGAAATTCTTAAAGCCTTTTCAATTCCCATGAAATGAGGTGATGGCTGCTCATCTCTTTGAGATTCATTTTGCTCTTGGAGATGGAAATTCCATTCCAGCTACTAGTCTTAGAATGGCCAGTCCACTTCATAAGTTTTTTTTTAATCTTTAAAAAAATCACTTTAAGTAATAACTTTCACAGCTTACTTCCCTCCTTAGGCACTTTATAGCTTGCTAGCATACTGTGTGAATCCAAATCCACATTCTGAGGTAGCTCCCCAAAGTCTCCTTTTACTATAATCCTGGAAAAAAAAGTAAAGCTTCCATGTAAACTTGTGTTTTTCTTCTGCCTTGACCGAGAGCTCTTTCAGTTCTAACTGATATGGAAAATGTGGACGGGAGATTTTGTTTCCCATTCTCACACTGTTCAAAGTCAAAATCATTCATTTAGACCAGACATGTCAAACACAAGGCCCGGGGGCCAGATCCGGCCCACGAAGTGGTTTCATGTGGCCCACGAAGCCATCCTGGAAACAGTGAGGGAACGGCCCCCACTGCCTTGGCCCTGGCCCAGAGACCCTCCTCCTGCCAGAGACCCTCAGATCTGTCCCACTCCTGCCCAGGCCCCCATAGGCACCCTTGATGCCAACGATGTAGAGCTGGCCATGCCCACCCAGTAGGCCATACGCACTCTAGCCACGCCCACCCAGTAGGCCATGCCCACCCTGGCCATACCCACCCGGCCCCTTGAGGGCAACCGCAATGCTGATGCAGCCCTCAGTGAAATTGAGTTTGACACCCCTGATTTAGACAGTCTGGGGAAGTTCAAACCCAATAAACAGAAGTACAACTTTATAAAACATTTACGTAAGTGCAAATTATGCTTGTCTTAGACCCAGCAATGGCCAGACAAATTTATAAAAGGGAATAGACAAATTCATGGAGAATGGGCTACTGATAGTTACTCATTTTGATGGTTCTTTAGTAGCACAGAATCAAAGGCAGCATATTTTAAATACCATTGCTGAAAAGCAACAGTGAAAGAAGGCACTGTCATCGTGTGACTAATGTCCACAAACTCTTCTCATTCTTTCCAGACTTTTTAACTGAGTCAAATAAGACAGACACTTGCTTCTAAATCTTCATTGTTTTACATTCTCAATAACATGTCTTTGCAATCTCCCTTGTTTGATTTCTGCTTCTCTTTACTTTTCCAAGTTATCTCAGGTAGCTGCCCAAGGAATTTTAAAGAATCAAATATGTATATTTGCTAGATGTCTGGGTTAGTCAGAAATGTCAAAGACCCCTGTGGCTTTCATAGCAAATAGAACAAAACTACTTTTTCTCACTATTCTAGGATAGGCCTCTTCATCAATTTGTCAAAGTATATTCCACAGCATGCATACCACAAAAAGCTAGCAAATCGCATGGTTGGATTTACTGAGCTTAACCTTGTCAGTTACTTAGATCTTAGAAATATAGACACTTCTGCTAATTTAACTGCAGAGATGCTAAGATACATTTGCTCAGCATAGGCAATTAAGTCAGTATTGGAACTATTCACTGATGCTTTTTGATTTGAGGTACACAATATTTGAGGACAAGAAAGATATAGCCAAAAGTTAGTTCTTTAAATAGAGTACAAATTTATATTGGTGATCCAAAAACAATTGAACTCAGGAAACGTGTTTCGAATGTGAAATAACTGTTTTTGATTCAAAATGCTCTGTGCACCACCAGTTTACACCATAAATACATTGAAGTTCATGCACATTGAATAAACAATATTGCCATTCTGGGTTTTTTAGAAGAATAAGGGATTGCCTGAAGTGTTTTGTGGTTTGAAATAGTTAGATATTCAGCATATTCACTAGTGTTCTATTAAACACAAGGAACATATGATATGTAAAATATCCTTTTGGTGCTGTTGTCTACAACAATGTAATGATAATTGATAATGTTGATACACATTATTTCATTTAAACTTATTACTTCATATATCATTATAAGCAAACACTACTGCTAATAATTGCTTTGTTGTCCCATGCACATATGAAAGGAAGATTATTGCAAGTCAGAAATCTGGTGTGCATATAGTATGTTGAGTGCTATGGATTTTCTGATATTTCATTAATGACCCAACATGAACTAAGTCTCTCACCATCCCAATGCCTATTTGTCATCCTGTTATGTTTTTTATGTTTTATGCATTTGAAAATTTCCTTTAAAGTTCCACTACCAAAGAAGTCTATAGTTGCTTGAGTGGCTAAAGGTGGCTTATTGGAGAATGAATTACATCTCAAAATGACCAGAAATATTTTACAGAGCAATTCTATACATCCCTGTTCAGAACTAAGTCCTACACAATTCAACTGAGCTTACAAATGAAACTGTAATTTGCAGAATGAATGTGGTAGAATTCAGTAACAGATCTGAAAATTGCCTTTCGTGTTTGCTATGGAAATCTATTGTCATTTTTTAAAATTAAAAAATGGTCACTTTAAAATTGGAAAAGAAGGAATAATTCTCAGAATCATATAATAAAAGGGAGGTAATGAACTTGCAGATGATCTAGTCCATTCTTCTACCCTGCAAGGAATCCATTACTTCTGGATCCCTAACAGATGGGTATGCATCTGTTTAAACGCTTACAAGAAGTGTTTGCCTCCTCCTCAATGCAGTCCTTTCCAGTTTTTTTTCTTTTTTCCTTAAAAAAATTATTAACTAAAAGCAAATAAAAAAGGAATACACAAAATTCCAGAGGCTGGAAAAATATATGTTTGCAAAGATACCTACTGTATACTGATATACTGTATATGTTCATTCCACTGTTAAACAGCTGTTGTTAGTGAATTTTTCCTGATGTCCCATTGAAGTCTGCTTCTTGTAATATAAACCTGCTGTTTATTATCTTTTGGAATAGCCTTCCCCACTCCATTTTCTGCAAGAAATTTTTCAATATATGAAGAAAGCTACTAAATCATCTCATATTCTTTCTTTTCCCCTGGCTAAACATACCCAATTTTCTTCTTGTTCCTTATAAATTTTAGGTCTTCTCTTATTTTGATTGCTCTTTCTGAATATTCTTCAGTATGCCATATCTTCCCCAAATGGATGCAGCCCAGGATTGCATTTTCTTTTTCTTTTGTAATTGTATCATATTGTTGAAGTGTACTGAACCTGTGAACAATGCAGACTATCAGATCCTTTTTAAATGTATTGCTATCCAATATGGTCTCCTACATCCTATACATATTCCTTAGGTTTTTCCTCTCAAATAAAAAGACCTTGCATTTGTTGAAATTCATCTTGTTCCTAGCTACTGATTATTCCAATCAGTTGCAAGCTCTTGGTAAATCTTAATTCTGTCAACTGAGATGATTGTTTTCTGTCCATCCTGGTGTCATTCATAAATTTAATTGTATAATCATAATAGTAAAGTTGGGACCTTGGAGGTCATCTAGTCCAACCCCCTGCTCAGGCAGGAAACCCTATACCATTTCAGACAAATGGCTGTCCAGTCTCTTCTTAAAAACTTCCAGTGTTGGAGCATTCACAGCTTCTGGAGGCAGGTTGTTCCACTGGTTAATTGTTCTAACTGTCAGGAAGTTTCTCCTTAGTTCTAGGTTGCTTCTCTCCTTGATTAGTTTCCATCCGTTGCTTTTTGTCCTGCCCTCAGGTGCTTTGGAGAATAGCTTGACTCCCTCTTCTTTGTGGCAGCCCCTGACATATTGGAACACTGCTATCATGTCACCCCTACTCCTCTTCATTAAACTAAACATACCAATTCCAGCAGCCGTTCCTTATGTTTTAGCCTCCAGACCTCTAATCATCTTTGTTGCTCTTCTCTGTACTCTTTTCAGAGTCTCAACATCTTTTTTACATCGTGGTGACCAAAACTGGATGCAGTATTCCAAGTGTGACCTTACCAAGGCATTGTAAAGTGGTATTAATACTTCACGTGATCTTGATTCTATCCCTTTGTTAATACATCCTAGCACTGTGTTGGCTTTTTTGGCAGCTGCAGCACACTGCTGGCTCATATTTAAGTGATTGTCCACTAGGACTCCAAGAGCCCTCTCACAGTTACTACTATTGAGCAAGGTACCCCCTATACTATACCTGTAGATTTGGTTTTTCTTGCCTAAATGTAGAACCTTACTTTTTTCACCGTTGAATTTCATTTTGTTATCGGTCCTGTAAATTTTCTAATCTGTCCTGTAAATAATTTAAAAATATGTCAAACAGTAGAAGGTTAGAATGGAGCTTCATAATATGCCAATGCCTGTTTCCAACTCAACATAAATCCATTGGTATACATTCATGAATGTTGCTCATGAAGCAGTTGCTGATTTCTGCCCAATAACATTGTTTTCTAGATGCTCATGAACTAAATGCACAATAATCTGTCCCTGGGTTTTGCCTGGTATTGATGTCAAGCTGTTAGGTCTGTATTTATTAGTTGACTACTTTTTTTGAAGATCTTACTATTTTCAAAATTTGCCTTCCTCTAATCTTCTTGCACCATATTTGTTCTCCACCATTTCTCCAAAAATCACAGAAAGGAGCATCAAGATGACATCAAGATGACATCTCCATGATCTAATCATGGAGACTTAAATCTGTTAATAGTACTCAAGGGCTGCTGTCTCTTTATTTACTTTGGGTTCTCGGTTGTTTGTTGTATCAATTGTTCTGAATAGAACATTTGGACTTAGTTCCTTTGGGAAACTAAGAAGACCAAGACCTATCCCTCTGTTCCATGTTACCATTTTATCATCTATAAATAGGAAGTCCAAGCTTTTATTTTCCCCCTCTAACTGCTAATATAGCTCCCAAAGCCATTTTTATTTCTGTAATTTCCATTGAAAACTTTATTTCTTCTAGATTTTTAGTACCCAGCTGCAGGTAGTCCTCGACTTATAAGAGTTTGTTTCGTGACAGTTCAAAGTTACAACGGCACTGAAAAAAGGGACTTATGACCAATTTTCATACTTACAACCATTGTAGCTACCCTGTGGTCAAAGTTTGGATGCTTGGCCACTGGTTCATATTTATGATGGGCTGCAGTGTCCCAGGATCACATGATTCCCTTTTGTAACCTTCTGACAAGCAAAGTCAATGAGGAAACCAGATTTACTTAACGGTTTGGCTAATTTAACAGCTACCGTGATTCGCTTAACAACTGTGGCAAGAAAGGTCATAAAATGGAGCAAACCTCACAAATGTTTCACTTAGCAACAGAAATTTTGGGCTCAACTGTGGTCATAAGTCGAGGATTACTTGTATTTGATAGCTTATCTTCTTGGTGATTATACCTATCTTCCATTTCTTAAGCATGTCACTTTTCACTCTTTTTATGGGTCTACAATCATTTCCTGAGCTGCTCTCTCTTTTTCCTCTATTTGGAATAGGGTGTAATTGTGTTCATAGGATCTTCTTTCTGAGAAATTCTTAATGTCTCACACTCTCTTTCAATTGATGAGCTCTGCCTATGGAATATTGTGTGGGATTTATTTAAAATATCTGGAATTGGCACTTCTGCAATCTAATGAATATGCTACTATGTACCAGTTTCCCCTTTTTGTAGTATCTTGACACCAAACATTAAGGAGATAGGTTTAAAGCAGTTTTTCTAAGCCTTCCAGATGGTGAAATGGAGAGGGAGGAGAAATTCACCTTTTTTTACAGTATCTGTACAGTTTCTGCATTTAGAAACTGCAGACAAGACACTCCTTATTACTGGTAAAGGCAAATGGAGTTTATCTGATAACCTTAAAACAGTCTACAAATAGCTGAATAATATAAGATGAAAGAACCAGTTTCATCATTTCACAATACAGACATAAAAAAGAGGATACTGAAATTGAGAACCTCAGTTACTGGTAATGTCTTCTTTGATTGACATGAGTGATTCAACCCCTTCCCAAACTAGATTCTTATGCCTTATTTAGAGAAATTAGTCATGTTTCATAACAAGCTGGCAGTGTGATAGAGAACAAATGTCAGAGAAGTTAAATGTGCAAGGTTGGTGGCAACACCTCCCCTGCCCAAATGTTAACTTCCCCATTTTTGGTGATAAATATTTTTTGGAAATATAAAGAATGAGCTGGCATCTGCCCTCATCTTGTCAACAATAATCCACAAAAGAAAATGCAGGGAAGAAAAAAAGCATTATCAGATGAACTATACCAATTATCTTTTGGGTAAAGTGTAGTTTCCAAGAAACAGGACATCTACAATTCTTGGTCAGCTCTCCCACTGCCACAGAGAAATAATACATTTTTATAAGAGCCTTGGTGGAGCAGTGGGCTAATGCCTCCTTAAGTAACACCAGCTGCCTGCAATTAGTGCAGGTTCGTATCCCACCAGGCTCAAGGTTGACTCAGCCTTCCATCCTTCCGAGGTAGGTAAAATGAGGACCCAGATTGTTGGGGGCAATTAAACTGACTTTGTAATAATGTCGCTTGGGGTGTGTGTGAAAGCCCTAATAAGCAGGCATATACATAGAATGAAGGCTACTGCTAAGCTTGTAAGCCGCCCTGAGTCTTCGGAGAAGGGCAGGATATAAATGGAATTAAAATTAAAAAATATATATAATGTAGCGTGTGCCCCGCTGTGCCTCTTCTATAGCACTCAGGACAGCAAACAGAACCAAAGTAAATACAATACAAAACAGTAGAACAAAAGCAATAAAAAGTAACAAAACAGTTAAAATCTATTTAAGAACAGCTGAACTATTTGATCTTACAATGCCAGTATATTACTGAGATAGAAAGATGCTTGGATGGATATTTTAAATGCTTTAAATACTTCTAGGTCACTACAAAGCTAAGTGTTATACTGTGGGCTAGTTTAGATGAGAGGTCCCCAATCTTTTGGGCACCAAGGACCGGTTCCGTGGAGAGATGTTTTTCCATGGACTGGAGGGGATGTGGTTTCATGTACTACCTGCATCCCGCCGATGGGGCTTTGCTTATTTACACTGACCAGTTTCTGGCATGCCGCAGCCTGGTGCTGGTCCATGGATTGGGCGTTGGGGTCCCCTGGTTTAGATAAAAGAATAACTGAGTTGGATGGGACCTTCTAGTCCAAGCCTCTGCTCAAGCAGGAAACCCTATTCCATTTCACACACATGGTTGTCCAATCTCTTTTTAAAAATCTCTAGTGTTGTAGCACACACAACGTCTGGAGGAAAGCCCTTCTACTGATCAATTGTTCTCACAGCGAGGAAATTTCTCCTTAGTTCTAAGTTGGTACTCTTCTTGATTATTTTCCATCCATTGCTTCTTGGGTGTTTGAACAATGGATTTTTCACTTCAGGGACTATTCCCCCCCCCCCCAGATTTGCAATAGCAGAAAAAACTAGAGAATGTTATAAGAGGAATGGTAAAATGTTTGGGCTGGTGCATTGGTTAGTTGTTTACATGATGTCAAGTTGTTGTTGACCTCAGCAATCACGTGTGCACCCATGACCAAGATTATGGCTTTTCTTGCAGACTCTCAAACAAAACGCTAGGCTTCTTGTTTTATTTTCTAAGTTTTATTTTCTAAGAATGTGAGGCCAGCATCAACTGCAAGAAACCAGATTGGTGCCAGAATGGTGGCATGTGCACAGAAGCAACAAGTTTTCTAACCAATTCTTGTCTTTCCCCATATTTAGAAAAAAATAATGGTTAACAGGACAAAGCCACAGCAGAACACGGAGCCACCTGCAGGGAACACGCTAAATATACAGATTATCTGTTTTTTGTTTTAGTCCCATTTGCTAAAAAATAAATAATTCCATAGGCTGGAATGCGAAATGAAAAAAGTCAACACAAGGAACACGAGTCCACATGTCCTTCATTAAGGATTGTCATTCAGTTGAAAAACATTTTGGGGGGGACATTTATTGTTTTTCAGACTGTCTTTCTTCTTTCCCCCCTCCCATTAAAAAAATATAAAAACCCATAAATTCAATTTCAATGTACAAAGAAAAATACATTTTCACAGAACAAAGTCAGAAATTCCAAAATTGTCCTTTATGTAACAATTTGCTATGGGATTGTCTGTTAGTTACAATACTTGCTTTGACATCATTGACCAGTTCAATCAACAAAAATCAGGAGCTTTAGAGAATACCTGTCAGATATTACATACAGTAATTTCTTTACTTTTAGCAGCCCACTAGCTAAAAAGTATGTTTTACATATGACCCAGTGACTAACATGCAATTATTTTGCAGCCTTCTGAAACATGTCAAACCTCATTGTGAAACTTTGGGCTTTCTGTCACCAGATATCCAGAATAAATACCTTAGAATGAATCTGTAAACCTTATATAGGCAATTCAGACTTCAACTGTGTCTTGAGGACCAGGAAGTTCACCCACCGTACCCAGGCAAGTTGGAATTTGGCAATACAGTATTTTGAATAGTTAGTTGTAGCTATCCCCTTGCTAATCTGTTATTTGGTGGCTAAGGTAGACAAAAAGAAAGGTAGGCTGTATTGCCACTTCTAGAACTGCTAAGGCTTTCTAGTAGTATATGAAGAACAATGCCTGAAGGAGGATGTTGTGGGGGTCTCTTGTAGGACAATGAAATACAGGAAACAAAATGGCTCTGTTCACACATCAACTTTAAAATAAGATTTTTCAAATCATGGTTTATTACCAAATGGCTCATAGACCCCATGTTGTAATGCTAAGACACGGTGGGTATGCTCAAGTAGTGAAAAACAAACAAGCTGTGTTATACTTGTGTTACATAATCATATAGCATTATGACAAAATCAATGCACTGTTTTGAAAAGAGCAATTTTGTAGAGTAAGGAATAAAATACAGGATTTAGCAAACACCAAGTTATCCCCTTCACATCCTGGCTCACGATAATAGGAGTTGTAGTTAAAACATCTGAAGCACATCGGATGAAAAGTCAGCTCTAACTGGACTGAGCTGGAGAATGAGGTATGAAATTCTCATGATTTTGCAGCCTTAGTAACTAGAAATTATCTCCTGAATTTACTTCATCCTGCTGATAACAGCATAAAGCAGAGGCTTTCAAGTAAGGGTCCAATTTTAACCTTGAACTCTGTAGTACACTAACAAATAATGGAGGCTGATTGGTGCAAAGGGGGAGAAGAGGCATTTGTTTCTCCAGCTTTCTAATTCACTTGCATATGGCAGTTTATGACATTTTTTTAGGAATCCACAAAAGAAAGAAAAAAAGGCAAGCATTCAAGTTTTTGCCAACACCAAGTAATATCAAGGTTTGCTCTTCCGTAAATTGTGCTTTTTGTTACAGCTTTTTTTTTCCTGACACAGCTGTTTATTGCTTACACTTCAACATAAGTCTATAATTAAAAGAGAGAAGGAGGCAAGAACTAAGAAGCAACCAGACAGGTCTGAGTAACTTTTTTTAAAAATGTGGTTCTTTCTATTCCAACAAGGTCTCGATGTACAGTAGTGAATGCACAAATGTTTCAGAAATTATTTAAAACACTCATAAATATGCACACATTATCCTCTGAAGAGATTTATTCTATCTACCCAGGAACTACAGAGGTTCTTAGCCAGAATGAAGGGCATTTACTTCTGGGAACAATATCTCTAAGTTCTAAGTAGGTCCTTAGATTATCTGAGCTAAAACCTGGAATTTGCTAAATTTAGCACATGATAACTCCAAATTGCATAACTGGCCCCGAGCTTCAATGTGCCAAATTCATTCATCTCCACTCCATCTCAACATAAAAGCATATTTTCCCTTCTGATGTAGACAGTCATTCCAGTGTCTGGAACAGAATGAAATAAATAAGGGCTTCTGTATTGCGTATAGATGAAATATCTTGTTATCATCACCTCACGTCATGGAACTGTACTGTCTCTTGTTCCCAAGAGGGCCCAGCATGATGAATTTGCAGCAATAGAGTTCAACGTTAGTGGATGGACAGGTGAGTGCAGGGGCACTGCATTCAAAACCGAGGTAGGAAAGGCAAAACCTTTGCTCAAAGCCAGCTCTTCTGTGAAGAAAGACACAGCATCCCTTTTGCAAGATGCAACAGGAGGGCTAGGAGCCGAAGACAAAATTTCTGACTCGTACTGCAACAGCTGCCCCATGAAACTGAAGTTTGGTGAGATCAGACTCCTCCGTTGCTTGATGTAATCAAATGCTTCCTCCAGGCGGAATTTTCTTGTTTTCATTAGATAAGCCATGCAGATTGTGGGAGAGCGAGAAATCCCTGCTTCGCAGTGTACCAGGATCTTGCCCCCTGCCCGTCTGGTGCAATCTGAAAGGAAGAAATGAAATTGACTAAATATGGAAGCTATTGCAATCACCATGACTGAATGCCTCTATTGATAGCATGCCATGGCATGGCTCCTGCCTTATCAAGCAATATTTCTCTGAGCTTTGGATAGCCCTGACCCTATTGGCTTTCTAGAAGGCCTTTGAAGACCTGGCTTTTCCTCCAGGTGTTGGGGTCCAGATCTTAGCGAAGCCAAACATACAGTAGTGGCCAAAATTGTGGAAACCTTTTGGGAAAAGTGTACAGTAGAAATGCCACTGTTGGTTAAGTTTCCACCAATTTTTCTTCTAATTTCTTTATAACTGTAGCCTTGTTAACTTAATAATACTATTTTACATCACTTTCTGGGTGACCAGTCAACTCTTTGTACAATTACTTTAATTTTATTACGTTTTACAAGCTCACTAAATGAAAGGAAAAAAAAGCCAACCAACTTGATAGTGATCACATAACACATTGACAAATGTCCTCCTCTCAGCTTCAATACATGACATCAGTAACTGAATCCTACTGTGATCCGACTAGCTCATTGCCAAAATAAGATGACACCTGGTTGGCTCTCTAAACACTCATGCTCATTGGCTACAGTCAGATGAAGGAAAGCTACCTGATATCAACCTAAGCAAGTTGTGCTTCCTTTTTCTGGTTATTTGGCTATAACTTTTCACAGAATACAGTACAGATAATTGAACAAACTTTGTTGCATTACATTCTTGATTAAATTATCTTTCTAATGATACATAATTTTATGGCACTACTGAAAAAAATGTGTTATTAGCCATCAAACCTCAAAAATACACTTTTCCCAAAAGTTTCTACAATTTTGGCTACTAGTGTATATGTGACCTTGACTAGTTTTTAAAAATTGTTTCCTGCTTGTTTATTTTTTTATTTTTTTTGCTCACTGAGTTACCTTAGTTAAGGTGGGTAGCCATAGAGAATTGTTTAATAAATAAATAAAACGTAAATATGCCATGATGCGAAGGGTCTCCCATATTTCACTTTATCACTCATTTCAGATTGCTAAGAGAAGGACATTCGGAAGGTATTTTATAGATGCAACAAACACCAGGAAAGTAATTTCTCCTTGTTCTTGTTGGCCACATTTACACAAAAATTACAACGCTTAATGACTGTGTGGTAGATAAAAAGGCTTCACTCCTTCCCTTCACCCTTGCCAAATCTAGCACATTATGGCAGCAGATGTTTAATAAAATGGACTCTACAGTTCTATATAAAAAAAACTAAAACAGTTTGATTCTTTTCATAAGAAACACAATCTGGCAGTAAAAAGTTTTATATACGTACGCTCTCAAAGCAGATGGAAATGAGTGTATTTCCCTATGAGATCTTTTTTGTAGACGTTTAGTATGCATTTTGAACCCAAAATGCCAAGCCCTGGGCTCCTGGGGTTTCCACCACAAACTGCACAAAAACCTACTCTAAAATCTCTAATTACAACCCTTGATAAGTGGCACTCGGTCTTAAATCAGACTATAAATGGCTTAAGCAGAGCTACCATTTTACGCAATGGGAGGCCCCAAGGTTACTCACACAATTCAATTATTGTTATAAGATTAAAAAGAAAATGCTGAAAATAAGCTCCTTGTGTAAAATGCAAGGATTAAAAATAGAACTGAACTGCTTTAAGCTGGACTAGGAAATGAATTTCCAAGTTTTATCCTATTGTGAAACCTGTTACATTTACAAGCCATGCTGTACTCCACCCAGAGTCACATACTCCCTAATTGTTATTACAAAGCTTCCTGAAGCATCTACAGAAGTCATTTAATTTTAAAGCAAAGAACCTGCACTCTTATTTACTACACAGTATTGAATAGGCATTGATATGTAAAGTGCTTAGACGTCTCAATAATTAGTTCTTGCAAAAATGTAAGTTCAAATCAATATTCATCTTTGAAAAACATTGGTGTTTCATTTTGAGTCACTCCACTTCATAAGGCTGCTTTTATGGGAAAATGGGGAGCATCTCAAGCCCAAAGTGGAATATAAAGATAGTAAGTGAATAAAGCCTACTAGACAGGATACTCTCTCACACTGAAGGATAAGGATGAGGAAAAGACCAAGAGATGTTGCTTAATGCTACCTAACAAGTTAATAGTAAGAGAAAGATTTGAATGGGTGGCTTCTTAGTTGGATATGAATTAGATTTTTTTCCTCAAAAAGCCAGAAACAGTATATTTCAAGAATCATATCCAAATAATTTATCCTCTTAAAACAATTTATGTAAATAACTGAACTGAGCTCTATAAACAAATTAAGCAATCCTGCCTACTTAATGAACCTGTTGTAGCACTAAGCTACTCCTATTTAGGGGCTGACAAATTTTTCCAAATAGAATAGGACTTAACCATAATTTTACACTAAAACTTCGTTTGCAATACTTTCATTAATAGAAAACTGTCATCTAAAAGTTAACTGTAGGTTAACATGCCAGTTTCCTATCCCTAATGAACTACATTTGCTTCTTCTTCCGACCTTCCAAAAGAGATCTATATGGTTGGTTACCTAAGCTTTGGACAAATCTATCAGATGTCTAGCTATTTGACTCTACTATTTATGGTTTTTATCTCTGTACTATATATGTATATAATATCTAAGCCAGCTAAAAGCACTTGGAAAACATTAACTCTCCTGTAGAAATGAGTCTGACAAGCACCTATTCAATGAATTCCAGAGAATACACAACAGTTCAAAGTATCTCAGTAGACAGATATTTATTGTATCCCCTGTGTGTGCCAACTCATTTCTCTTCAGTCTCATACCGTCCTACTCAACACTTAAAGAAAACTTCTTTCATACTTCAGACCCAGCAGTAAATTAGAATGCTTAGCCCTGCATTGTGAAAACATGAGGCCAGGAATGGGAAGAGTGAGGGACTCACACAGGAAATGCAGGGATAGCTTATAGACTAGATGTCTATACACTTTATTTTCCAAAATTCCCAAAGTGCCTTTAGTAAATCTACTATACCATTAGAATGTTTTTGCTAGTATGAATTGAATTAGATATTTCTGTGAAAATATTTATTTAATATATTTACATTTTGTCTTTCTTCATCTATTGCATGGTACATATCAAAATGAATACTAACAACAAATAATTAAAAATACGCTAGCCAAAGAAACCAAAGTAAAAGTGGCAGGCGAGGTAAGCAAAGTACAAATGACCATATACAGTAGCTTTCCGTGGAAATAGATAATGGTTGTAACCATAAACACTACCATAGCAATTAATAGAGAAGTGTTTGTGACCATGGAATCTGCAAAAACAAAAATTCATAATCCTCTGAAATACTCCTGGAAAGGGGAAGAAGGTTCTGAAGTCTGACACTAGTGGAGGAAGGCTTCCTTTCATGACTCAAGAGTTATTATTCTTATTTGCAAGAGAAAGGAAGAGAAAAGCCACCTACCAATAAATTCTATAGCCTCCTGGAAGTGTGAGCTGATGTCTGCTGTGTGACTGTCCTCCACTGGAATCCACTTATAGCAGAATTGATTAATAAAGGGTTCAGAACTCTTTCTGGAGACATTCAAGAGTGCAGTAATGTTTAAGTTGGCAAGGAACTCGCACTTGGAAGCATGATAGGCACTGCCAAGGTATAGGAAAGGCAGGATTTCCACTGGACCACCCTGGAAAATAAAAGAGGAATAAGTCGTTGTAGATCTTCTGAATGGCTTTTCTTCAATAAAATCAAGACAATAGGCAGCTGTGGTAAATTTTTAAAAAGCATTTTGGACACCTTCCAGATGTTCCTGTGATGAACAACTATGGTCGAAAGATTTTGTAAAAGGTGGAAATTCTTTTTAAAGCTACTGTTACTGCTTTGGCACTTGCTACGTTTTTCACCCTCTAAATGTCTTTACCATTATTCTACAAGAGTCAGTTCAATATGCAGGAATAGCTGTTGTTCTTGAAGATATAGATCAGGTATCTAGTACTTTTTAATCCCTTTTTTAAACCAGGGACTGCACTAAGCTCTAAATGATATGTGATGGCTGGCCACTGTCACAAAGTGGGTGATTAGACCAAAGAAGTAGATAGGACCAAGGTAAAACCTATAACTTGCAATGCAATTGAATCAAATCAAATTGGAGTAACTACAATTGGGTGACCTTTGATCATAATATATTGAAATTCAAACTAAGTTTATATTATTATTCACTATATATATATATAATAATTTTTCTCTCCAATCATGTTAAAAACTACTCATATGCAGCACTTTTTAAAGGGGATTTGGAGGCTGTTGCTAATAGTGGTACCCTGATATAGACACATAGCTTATTAGAATTATTAAGCCAACAATTAAGCTTAATAGCTAACGAAGATCCATCCATCCATGTTTTTCATCTCAATGGAGATAAAAGCATATTCAATAGCCTGAACCTGAATAACATGAACATGGGGAAAGGCACAGAAGAAAGTTTGTGGCTTTACTACATCAGATGTTCCATTTTCTCTGTGGATGGATGATGCACCAGAATACCACTAGGACATAAGAATATGCTAAACTGCTTCTGAAAAACATTTATTGCTGAATGTTGGTGACCAGAAAGTCAGAGCTTTGGTTGTTAGGGATTGACCTATATATTCACCCTTAAGTAATATTTTATGGATCTGACTGAGGTCAGGAAGAAAACAAAAGTCCACCAAATGTGATCAAGCCAAAATAATGGACAGAATGCCAGGTCAAGACTGAGGAAGCAGAATCAAAAATTTTTAATGAAAACTTATTTTATGCTATTTGCCATTGCTACGTATTTATCATTAATAAGTAGTTCTGCACAGAATATTCAACTTTTAACATTTCATGATATTTTCCTGTTCAAATAGTGAAATTTCCCCAGAGAAATTGAGATTATCAATATGCTGTCATGAGTAATAATTTTTCTTCCCATTTTTGAAAATAAGCAATCCAAGTAGGTAAAAAATTGATTTCACGTTTTTTAAAATACAGGAGCAGCCCTGTTTAGTTCCATCCTCTTTCTTTTTTTCTTTTTCTTTTTTTTTAAAAAAAGATTTGCTTCATAGACAATTATTCAGAATGAGAATACTCACAAACTATTTTGCAATTGTAGTAAAATTTCAGCCCCTTTGTTCTTTTTCATTGTCTGACTAGGCACATTTCATTTTATATATTTATCACAGTGCCTGGTTAAAGCTGTAATGAAACTTAAAACTGGTATTATCAATCTTCGAATACTATCTCAGATGAAGGTGGCATCTCAGTGAAATATCTATAGTTATAAGATACTTTAATTCTTTAAACTGTATAGCAAGAAGTTGGGGAGGGGAATGACTGGTGTTGGACTAGATTTATGTGGATTTCTCCTCCTCTGTTCTTGAGACTGATTGCAGCAATCCCAGTCTCTTCCTGAATTCCTTGAACTGACTCCTTTTGTCATATTACCAAATCTGAATAAAGGAATAAACTGTGTTATGAAGAGGAAAGTGCCAGAAAGAGTCCCTAAGGAACCAAGGCATAAACAGATTAATCTTATCTTCCTCTAAACACACCTGATCATATGCTGGTTTCTGGTTGATGCATTGCTTCTCATGCAAGCCGCTGATGTTTTTCTCAGTTTCAATCTTCTCTTGGGATACAGGCTTTACATCTATGCAGAACTCAGGATATTGTGAATAAAACGTTTCATAGCCGCCTAGAAAAAGTATAAGTACAAAAGTATAAATTTAAAAAGCTAGGGGGTCGCATATAACTGTGCCGAATCATCCTTTTTTTCTAAACCTGTTTTCGGGTTTCTTATTGCATTAAGAGTTTCCATGACAAAGAAAAACAGAGAAAAGAAAGCAAAAGAACAGGGATTTTCATTTAGAGCTATGAAATTAAAGAGAAAAACTTCAAATAAAAGGTGACATTTAAAAAAAATGTTTCCTTCAGACATTTTTATGCTTTTATTAATTTGAGAAAATACAAATTGAAAGGCTGCTGTCGGTTGATTAAAAAATTCCATTCCTTTGCCACTTGGCAAATTACATGGATCCATTAAGAGTCTTAAAAGTTAATGAAACCCTGTGCTGGGCTTAGGCATCTAAATAGCCCCAGGTGAGTAGTTTTTCTGTAGAAAAATAGATTTTCTAAATTTACTATACAATTAATGTAAACTAAATATATCTGAGATACAACTTAGAGCCTGGGTACTGATGTCTATCTAAGAAGCAACTTAGAGCATGGGTAACTGATGTAAAGAGGATAAATGTATGCCTCAAGTATGCCTCAAAGCAATCTTTCTCATTGTTATATTGGATAACAATGATTAGGGTGGCTCTTGGTTATGTTTTCATTTATAAGGAGGATTTCCACTGATACAATGAGAAAAGGAGGACATGTCTCTACAATCCTCTACACATTCAACCCTCACGAACAAATCTTAAGAAAAAGAAAAGGACGGTGAAGAAGTCACACCATTTTGCTAGTAGAGGCCTGATGTCTGACAAACCCACTTTAAATTAGGGCACATTGCTTAAGGAAACCTACTCAGAGTTACTATCTTATAACTTTACTCCCTCAGATCCTTTGAGTTGGTACATACTGAAATATTTTCAGTAGGAATTTATGAAAATACAGAAAAAACAGGAAGTTAAGTAAAAGTCAAGAAAAAGTGGTGTGGCGACTTGGGGAATTTTATAAATAATGTTCAGTTACGGCAATATAAAAACATTGTGTTTTCATCTTTTAAAAGCTTTCTCTAATTAAAATACGACCATAAGAATCTAGTAAGGACAAAGAAAGAAGTTTATTATCATAGATCAGAATGTTGAAAAAAGGATAACAAATTATTGTATATTTTCAGCTCTATGTCTTTCTGCCATCCAAAATGGATGCTAGGATTCTCCAAATGATCAGTGTAAGCAGCCAACTCTTTTCCACACTTTTGCTCTAATTTGTTTTCCCTCAATTCATTTCCCTCAATTTTAATCTTCTGAAACTTCTTATACAGGTAATCCTCAATTTACAATCACAATTGAGCCCAAAATTTATGTTGCTAAATGAGAAATCTGTTAAGTGAGCTTTGCTCCATTTTCTTACCATATTTGTTAAGTGAACCACTACAGTTATTAACTTAGTAACACAGTTGTTAAGTGAATCTGGTTTCCCCATTGATTTTGCTTGTCAGAAGATTGCAAAAGGTGAACACGTGAACCCAGGAAACTGTAACCATCATAGATACGAACTAGTTATCAAGCATCTTAATGTAAATCACATGACCATAAGGGTGCTACAATGATCACAAGTGTGAAAAATGGTCATAAATCACTTTTTTCTGTGCCATCACTAAATGAACTGTTGTAAGTCAAGGACTACCTGTCTTAGAGCAGGGAGGTGAGCATTAGAATTCATTTAAGTGTTACAATAATTTTTATATCCCTATTTTCTGGGATAAAAAAGAAAACCAAGTTATCTCATTTTTTTCTTGGATAGATCAGAGAACTCAACAGATCAGTTGTAACCCAGAAGCATCAGGGGGATCAGGAGATTAGCCAACTATTCTTAATATGAGTCACTTTTTCATCCAGTTTTCTAGCTCTTTCTCTGTATGCACTCCTTTGCGCTCTGATGCTATGATTTCCACTAAATACTGCATTGCTAATCTTGCAAAAGAGAGATTCTTCCTTTTCACTATGAGTGATCAAAATTCTAGGCACAGGAAAGTGGCAAAACCCCACAATCTCTCTTATAGCAAATAATTGCTTCCAATAGAGGAAGAAATCATAGTTTAATTTTACGATGTATTAATCTTTCAATAAAAACATTTTCACAATCAAATATGTATGATTTATCTATGTAAGGAAATAGTCTTGCCAATGAGGTATTCAAGGAATAAATTTTAAAGATTTTTGTGACTGTTCACATAAACTAGATCAACTGAAACTTCACTTTTAAATCAGTGAAGAAACCATTTCAAAAAAGGTCATGTTATGAGTGATGGATTAGAGACAGTGACATAACACATGCTGAAAGCTTTCAAAAATATTGGTGAGGGTGGTGATTGACAAGGATTATGTCACTCCGCAGTAAAAGTATTCTCTGAAGAGCAGGATTGCATTTGTGGTTGCCGTTAGCTGACAGGCTTTCTGACTCATGCCTGACAGACTGCCTGAGTCTAGGCCCACTTAGAAAATTAATGCCACGCAACAATGAATCGTCTCCCACATCACTAACAGACAAAACCCTTGGGATAAGCCTCAAGGTTCTTCCATTAGTTCATTGTGAACATTCAGACTGAGGTAAAAACATAACAAGAGCAGCATTGGCTTGTGACTCAAACACAATTTACCAGTGTAGCCAGTTTCCAGAAGATAACACGCAGTTCATAGCAAGAATAGACATTCTATTTCAGGATATTCAACATGGATGACATTGAGCCTAAAATCACCCAGAGAATTTTCTACCATGGTATCTCATGCTAAAATGTTCTTAATAGCTTAAAACAGGAAAAACTGTTAGCACTGAGTAATATTTACATTCATTTCTTAAGATCGCCTTGCTGTATCAAATAGAATGCTAAGAATAGGAGGTAAAGCTTTCAAGACTTACTTTTTGATTTTGAAATGGGAAGATGAGATTGCCATTTAACTAAACTACAAAACAGTTGGTAAGCCTATCAGAACCATTGCGTAGCGTATTAAAATTTTGCTTTGTTAAGAATGTGATGAAATATTCCTGAATTACAGTATGAGTTTATTTTATCATGTTTCCACCAACCAAAGGAATCAAATTTCAAAATCTGTTATATATTCACATGACATGAGTCTTCTTACAAATAAAATACTTATTTATGCCAGTATAAAAAATTTAGTATCCATTTGAATTAGCATACTGTCTAGAGATTTTCCTGCAATCGTTTGATATCATTGGGAAAAAAAGATGTCAAAATATTTTCTGATTTAAATAATATAAAGCAGTAATCATTATGCTTCTGACAGGATCAACTAAGACATTTAAATTGTTCCTAATAAAAGTACTATGCTACTGCTATCTGAAAGCGACCATTTTTGTTACATACAAAAATGCTTATGCTGGATAACATAAATGATAAAGATCTGGCCTATAGGAGGCAGTGCTGACTTCTACATTCTGCATCCCTTTAACTTAAAAGCAGAAGCTTTCTGATATCTCTGATTGTCTCCCATCTCCTCTATTAATACTTTCATGAAATGATCATACTACTTATGTATGAGCCAAGTGTATGTTTAAATAAACTCAAGTATAAAAGAAAGGACGGTGCTTTAGATCTGCAATGTGAGAACGGTGAAGTCATTAATCTGTTTCATGAGGGCAATTTCTGTAGCAAAACCAATACATTTCTTACCTCTTGTGTGTATATTTTTAGGTTAGATCTGGGCTAAAAGACCAGATCTAGGCGAACTTTGATTCATTAGTCATCTAAAAATATGCACAAGAGCATGTTTTCTCTTGCTGGGCTAAAAGATCAGATCTAGGTGAGCTTTGATTCATCAGTCAACCTAAAAATGTACACAAGAGCGCAGGAGATTATTGATTTTGCTTCTCCCCCCTTGCCCCCCTTTCCTTTTTGCATGCGTTTATGATGAACAGGATTTCCAATGGATTTTTTTTTTTGTTCTCACTTATTAGGAAAAAAAAGTTACAGAAATTTCAAGGGAAGAGGATCTGTTGAAAGGAAAACCTATCGATCAAAATCCCTTTCAATATAGAGAGAGTTGCGAAAGCTCAATGTATGTATGTCGTCCCTTCTTGTTTAGCATACGGTACATTGCATTAGACACTTGCCATTTACGTGACCGTGTCGGTTCTCACTTGCTCTGCGAAACTTACCCAGTCTAGCATCTGGACAGGTATTGTTAAGAACAAGGCGGCCACGGCTGCACACTGCTAGCAGGGCCGCCGGGCTCTTGAACCCGCTCACTCATCTGCGACATACGGGCGACAGACATTCAGACGGAGCTCTCTTGGGAACCGGTTTAGCAAAGACTCACGTTTCCAATTCCCTGCAGCAGCGCTCCCCAGGAGCTACCCGACGGGAGACTGGTCTCTTCCCTCCCTCCCTCCCCTCCCCACAACCCCCGCGGCGCTTCTTTCTCCTCGACGGCCTCACCTTTTAGGAAACAGACCCGGGCTCCAGCCTCCGGCACGCTTGCCGACAGCGTGTTCAGCACGATCTGCGCCGTGCTCTCTTTCTTCAGCTTTCGCCAGTGTCTCGTGTTTTGATCCAGGACTACCACCGCCGTCAAGGTCCGAGGCGGCGCGGCGTCCCCTTCTTCTCCTTCTTCCGACCCAGCAGCCGGCGGGAGGAGAAGCCGCCCCCGGGCCGTTTCGTCGGGCACCACGAAGTGTAAAGGCACGGGTCGCCCGTGGGAGCGGCGGATCACCACGGAGTTGAGGTTGACGTTGAGAGACCCACGGAGGCAAGAGGCCGAATAGGAGAGATACGGCCTGCAGTCCAGGACGAGGCACAGGGCAGGATCCTTCCGTAGCAGTTGCTTGAGGCGACGGGACTCGAGAGCCGTTACCTTCATCTTGGCTCGCTTTCCCCGTCTCTCGCTCTCTTCTCTCCCCTCTCGGAAGCAGCCTCGGAAAGGATCCCCCTAGGCGCCGAGCTTCCGAGGCCGGTGATTATTTTAAACAACACCCGAGAGACTGCCAGCCTGCTTCCTTAAAGCCACTCCTGGCCGCGACCGCGCCGTGTGTGTGTGTGTGTGTGTACTTCCCCTGCCTTCGCGTCTCTCTCTCCCGGAATTCAACCAGGGGATTCCGCTTCGAAGAAGAGGCAATTTATCTGAATGAAACGCCGGAGCCGCGCAGCTCTGTCCATGTAAGGCGACTAACGTCATAGGAATGTTCTGTAGTAGAGACGCCTCTCCGGTCAAGCGCCGCCCAGCCGAGGCAGAGGAGATTCCCTCCCCCCCCCCTCCAGGAAGAGGGAAGGAAGGCCAAGCCGAGGCGATGCTCAGGAGGAAAGCGTTACTCAGGCTTCTTCGAGCAAAGGAAGTTGAAGAACGTGTAAAAAATTCTCTAGTCATCAGAAAGCCCTCTTTTGCACTCACTCACAGTCACTCACTTATTTCCGTCGACTTACTAATGAAGGAAAGAACTGATGAGGGTGACGGAAGAAAGAGAAGTAGCATAAGGTGGAGGTGACACCAGGGTTGTTTTTTTTTTTGTGGGCAAAGCAGAGGCTGGCTCACTGCTAAAACTACAAGGACCAGGTTCTTAAGTTCCTCCAGGCAAGCTACTGATTTTAAATTGCCACAGCGATAAGAAAATCATCTGTTGGATTTCTTTCTGTAGAATACCCAGTACTTTTTTTGTAAAAGAAAAAGGTGCCGGAGAATGCCGGCTGGTGGCCCCCAGGGGGAGGGCCTTCTCTGTGGGCGCCCCGGCTCTGTGGAATCAACTGCCGGTTGAGCTCCGGATGGCACCGGATCTCCGCTCCTTCTGGCGCGGGTTAAAAACCCACTTATTCGAACAAGCTGGCCTGGCCTGATGGGGAGTTAATTTAGGATTTTAAATATTTGTATATTTTATTGTTTTATTTTGGGCATTAATTTAATACTATTTTAACTTTTGTATTTTTGTATTTTTTATTATATGCCCTGTTCACCGCCCTGAGTCCTTCGGGAGAAGGGCGGTATAAAAATTTAATAAAACTAAACTAAACTAAACTAAACTAACTCACACATGTCATACAACCCGCCTTGCCTACCTACAAGGTTCCATCCAAAAAAGGTGCCGGAACTCCGTTCTGAGCGTTCTATGACAAAAAAAGCCCTGAGAATACCTAAAAAATACATGGCGAGAGGGGGGCAGATGCCTCTCATTTTTAAAGTTCTGCTTTATCAGAAAGGTAGAGACAGCATCGCCACATTGTCTTCTGAAATATCTATGCAGAATAAGATGCTGTCTGGCAAATAACTGTGCTTATCCAAAGCTCTCTGATCGCATGAACAAGCAATAAATCCAACATAGTCTCAAAGTTTTTTGCTTTGATGAGCAATGTGCTTATGATCAATATATTACAACTCTTCTTGTGTTGGCACAAAGTAATTCTATCATAAAGGAGGTTGTCTGCATTGCTAAATCCCATTCTACTCTCCTGTAAGTCTGATAGAACCTTGTTTTCTCATTTTGCAAGTGTACCAGTCATTGTCAGCAAGCTGTTGGTTGTAGTTTTTGGTTTTGCTGCTGTGCCCTTTCAGCATAATGCCAGCTGGCAAGAAACACCCAACAATTGTCATCAAGGGTAGGCCAGATATTATGACTAAGTTTCACAGTTTTGGTTTTCACCTTAGCTTCTCTAGTTTTGCCCTCATCTACCCTCCTTTTGTAAATGCAGTGAATATACATCTGTAAAAATATTTAAATATCTTCTAAATAGTTTATCTGGGGAGAAAACTATGGTTCTCCAGAGTTTGATGGTTCCTAGGAGCCCAATTCTGAAGATACCAAGTAGCATTATGCTGAATATTCTCTGCACAAATTGTTTCCGGCATAGAACTGTTAATTTTGGGTGGTCTGTGCTCCAAGAGTGAAACAAAGCTATCTTTTGGTGGCTGTTGATTGAAATCTGCTTGTGTTAGTGGCTTGGGGATATGGGAAAAAGCAGATCAGGGGCTACCTTGGCAAGAGTTTGTGTGAATATTGGCAGTAGCAGTGCAGGCTGAGGGAAGAGGGAAATAAGGGGGCTGAGATGATGGAGGGAGCACAGCAGGCCACTAGGATATGCTGTCCCTTAATGATGTAAAGAACAATACATAGAAAACTACACCTATCGCAATAAGTGGTTTCTGGTAACATATTGCAAAAATAAAGAAGTTAAGTAATCACAAGCATTTTCTTTTGTAGTGTGACTCATTTATGCTAGGAGTTTCAGTTTAGTTTGTAATACGTTTCATTTCCAACAATTGTTTCAACTGAGAAGTGAAAATAGAAGGGACTTGTTAAAAAAGGCGGGGTGGTGGTGCGGGAATTAGTTCTATATAACCATAGCTTAGGTAGAATTTCCCTTTCTTCTTCCCACCAAGTAATGTCTTCCTTATTTTGCTACTGTAGTATTTTTTCTTCTGCTTTTGATACCCATAGACAAAAAAGAGACTGAGTGACAGTCTCAATTTCTGATAATAGCTAAGTTTTTATAAGTGTAACAGGCAGCTGAATCTTTTCACCTCTTTGGTACTTTTAGATGTTGCTTTTCGTAAGCAATTATCTCAAAGATTTTTTTTTTACAGTTGCAACACTTTATTCCCAATTCTTCTCATTATTCCTTATTATAGAAAATACGTAACAAGAGAAAGTTAGAATTGCAGCACTGTCATTTTTAATAGATAGTGCAAGGAGTAGTTCATTTTAAAGCACTTTTTGAATCTTAAAGTTTGAGGCTTAGACTGCTGTTAAAGAATAAACTTTACACTGACTGCCTTACAGATGTGTGCATAACCGATACTACTTATTTATATGAAATTCTAATTGAGTTGGTCTTCTGGGAATACTTTAAACAAAAATCTCTGTACCAAAATGAAGAAGAGATTCAAGGGGTTGAAATAATTATAACATATCTAAATCATGACTTCAGGCTTTAATAAAATTAGGTTGGGGTTGGTTTTTTTATGTCCTTGCCGTCCAGCTGTGGAACACAACTGAATTAGTCAAAAGGACTTTCTTCAAAATTAGCTAAAGTTGATGGATGTATAAGACAAGCCTATCAGATAACCACAAGAAATTGCTTTTTAGTGAAACAAAGCCATACTATAACCAGTCTATCGTGTGCAGCTTTCTGGCAAGATTCTGTTCTTATTCTGTCTGGAAACATTGTGCATTGATCTTGGGACCTTCTAATGAAAAAGGATCTGTTCCACCACAATTTTTCCCTAAGGATTTACAGGTAAAATTTTATAACTTTCAGGAAAGATTTGTCAGAATCCATGTGTGGTGAAGATTTTGCAATATAACTGAAAGCATCCAGTCTTATCACAGAACTCAGTAAAATCAAAATCCTGTAATTACACAAAGCCACCTAGAGATGCATTATCTGAGCTGTTCCAGAATACTGGATTATTTGTTGTTGTTAGTTGCGAAGTCGTGTCCGACCCATCGCGACCCTATGGACAATGTTCCTCCAGGCTTTCCTGTCCTCTGCCATCTTCTGGGCTCCATTTAAGCTCACGCCTACTGCTTCAGTGACTCCATCCAGCCACCTCATTCTCTGTCGTCCCCTTCTTCTATTGCCCTCAATCTTTCCCAGCATTAGGCTCTTCCCCAGTGAGTCCTTCCTCCTCATTAGGTGGCCAAAGTATTTGAGTTTTAGCTTCAGGATCTGGCCTTCTAAAGAGCAGTCAGGGTTGATCTCCTCTAGGACTGACCGGTTTGATCGCCTTGCAGTCCAAGGAACTCGCAGGAGTCTTCTCCAGCACCATAGTTCAAAGGCTTCAATTCTTTGGCGCTCAGCCTTTCTTATGGTCCAACTTTCACTGCCATACATTGCAACTGGGAAGACCATAGCCTTGACTATACGCACTTTTGTTGACAGGGTGATGTCTCTGCTTTTTAGTGTGCTGTCTAGATTTGCCATGGCTTTCCTCCCCAGGAGCAAGCGTCTTTTAATTTCTTGGCTGCAGTCCCCATCTGCAGTGATCTTGGAGCCCAGGAAAATAAAATCTGTCACTACCTCCATTTCTTCACCATCTATTTGCCAGGAATTGAGAGGGCCGGATGCCATGATCTTGGTTTTCTTAATGTTTAGTTTCAACCCAACTTTTGCACTCTCCTTCTTCACTCGCAACAAGAGACTCTTCAGTTCCTCTTCACTTTCTGCCATTAGAGTGGTATCATCTGCGTATCTTAGGTTGTTGATATTTCTTCCAGCAATCTTAATTCCAACTTTTGATTCATCTAGCCCTGCCTTTCTCATGATGTGCTCTGCATATAAGTTAAATAGGCAAGGCGACAGTATACAGCCTTGCCGGACTCCTTTCCCAATTTGGAACCAATCAGTGGTTCCGTGTCCAGTTCTCACTGTTGCTTCTTGGCCCGCATATAGGTTTCTCAAGAGACAAATAAGATGTTCTGGTACTCCCATCTCTTTAAGAACTTGCCAGAGTTTGTTATGATCCACACAATCAAAGGCTTTAGCATAGTCAATGAAGCAGAAGTAGATGTTTTTCTGGAACTCTCTAGCTTTCTCCATGATCCAGCGTATGTTGGCAATTTGATCTCTAGTTCCTCTGCCTCTTCGAAATCCTGCCTGTACTTCTGGTAGTTCTCGATCCACATACTGCTGGAGTCTTGTTTGTAGGATTTTAAGCATAACTTTACTAGCATGAGAAATGAGTGCAATGGTGCGATAGTTTGAACATTCTTTGGCACTGCCTTTCTTTGGAATTGGAATGTAAACTGATCTTTTCCAATCCTGTGGCCACTGTTGAGTTTTCCAAATTTGCTGGCAAATTGAGTGTAGCACTTTTACTGCATCGTCTTTTAAGATTTTGAATAGCTCAGCTGGAATACTGTCACCTCCACTAGCTTTGTTGTTGCTCAGCTTTTCTAAGGCCCACTTCACTTCACATTCTAGGATGTCTGGCTCGAGGTCAGTGACCACCTCATTGTGATTATCAGGGACGTTAAGCTCATTCTTGTATAGTTCTTCTGTGTAATTTTGCCATCTCTTCTTAATCTCTTCTGCCTCTGTTAGGTCCCTGCCATTTTGGTCCTTTATCATGCCCATTTTTGCATTGAACGTTCCCTTCATCTCTCTAATTTTCTTGAAAAGATCTCTGGTCCTCCCTATTCTATTGTTTTCTTCTATTTCTTTGCACTGTTCATTTAAGAAGGCATTCTTATCTCTTCTAGCTATTCTCTGGAATTCTGCATTCAATTGGGCGTATCTTCCTTTTTCTCCCTTGCCTTTTGCTTCCCTCCTTTCCTCAGCTATTTGCAAAGCTTCCTCAGACAGCCATTTTGCTTTCTTGCATTTCTTTTTCTTTGGGATGGTTTTGGTTGCTACCTCTTGTACAATGTTGCGAACCTCTGTCCATAGTTCTTCAGGCACCCTGTCTATCAGATCTAATTCCTTAAATCTATTTGTCACCTCTACTGTATATTCAACGGGGATATGATTTAATTCATACCTGACTGGCCTGGTGCTTTTCCCTACTTTCTTCAGTTTAAGCCTAAACTTTGCAACAAGAAGCTCATGGTCTGAGCCACAGTCAGCTCCTGGTCTTGTTTTTACTGACTGTATAGAGCTTCTCCATCTTTGGCTGCAGAGCATATAGTCAATCTGATTTCTGTGTTGACCGTCTGGTGATGTCCATGTGTAGAGCCGTCTCTTGGGTTGTTGGAAAAGAGTGTTTGCTATGACCATCGTATTCTCTTGACAAAATTCTATCAGCCTGTGCCCTGCTTCATTTTGTACTCCAAGGCCAAACTTGCCTGTTATTCCGGTTATCTTTTGGCTTCCTACTTTAGCATTCCAATCCCCCATGATGATAAGGACATCATTTTTTGGTGTTAGTTCTATAAGGTGCTGTAGGGCTTCATAGAACCGGTCAATTTCATCCTCTTCAGCACCGGTGGTTGGGGCATAGACTTGGACTACTGTGATATTGAATGGTTTGCCTTGGATTCGAACTGAGATCATTCTGTCATTTTGAGGATTGTATCCCAGTATTGCTTTTCCTACTCTTTTATTGACTATGAAGGCTACTCCATTTCTTCTGAGGGATTCTTGCCCGCAGTAGTATACCTGATGGTCATCTGAATTAAATTCACCCATTCCTGTCCATTTTAGTTCACTGATACCTAAGATGTCAATGTTCAGTCTTGTCATCTCTTGTTTGACCACGTCCAGCTTGCCTTGATTCATGGATCTTACATTCCAGGTTCCTATGGAGAAAAAATCTTTACAGCATCGGACTTTCCTTTCACCACCAGACATATCCACAGCTGAGCGTCCTTTCGGCTTTGGCCCAGTCGCTTCATTCTTTCTGGCGCTACTAGTACTAGCCCTCTGCTCTTCCCCAGTAGCATATTGGACGCCTTCCGACCTGAGGGGCTCATCTTCCAGCGTCATATCGTTTTGCCTTTTGGTACTGTCCATAGGGTTTTCATGGCAAAGATACTGGAGTGGGTTGCCATTTCCTTCTCCAGTGGATCACGTTTTGTCAGAACTCTCTGCTATGACCTGTCCGTCTTGGGTGGCCCTGCACGGCATAGCTCATAGCTTCATTGAATTACGCAAGCCCCTTCGCCACGACAAGGCAGTAATCCATGAAGGGGATACTGGATTATACTGTGGTTCAAATCAATTCTTTTGTTGATTTTGCCATATTACTGTGTATATAAAACTGGAATTCTTAGCCCTGTACAGTGCTGGACCCTTTAAAAGGAATGAAAAGGTGCACATTATTCCCTACACTCAACAAACATTAACATCAATGTCATTGTCAATAGAGTAATAAGTATCTAAGTAACAGAATTGGCAATAACTATGGCTGAAGTAAAGCAAACAACCAACTTAACAGTAATACAGAAGTAGAACACATCAATGATTTGCTATACTTTTTTGCCTCAGGAGAAATTGTTATATATTTATTTCCTATATTTTTTCCCCTCACAAGTGTTGTATCAACATGTCAAGAAAGGTTTGAAATTCCATAGAATTGGAGCAGATGTGTAGAAAGAATGTATATAATATGCTAGCCATAAGCTATTGGCCCATGGAACTGGGGTGGGGCAGAACAATATCAAAGAGTGATATATAAATAAGCAGGAAATTCTAATTGACTTGGTCTTCTGGGAATACCAGAAGGAAGACAAGATTTGTCTTGAAATAGTTGTAACATATCTAAATCAGGAAAACTTTGGTCATAGGATGGTTGGGCCTACAAAAGATAAGGAAGCTGTAGAAACAGTTTTGAAATGAATTTAATGTGGGGAAAAAAAACCTAAAGCAGCAGAGAGGTTCAGTATTACAAAGATAGGGGGATTCTGTGACAAATGCCATAGTAATCATAATTCACGTGATACATCCCAATGAATTCACAAATTTAGCTACATAATGTATTGGCAAAAATCTCAGAATATTGTATGCCTCATTTGATTGATTGTCAAGGGCATACTTAACTTTTCAGTAAAATAGGTCATTTAGCTCAGTCATGCTACTTACCTTTAAAAAGAACAAATACAGATTTGAGAATTAAGAATTGTACACATTTTAACATAAATGGAGTTATTAATTTTATTCAGTGATAATATGTAATAAATGGGCAAGTGCCTTTTATGGATGTGTGGAATAACACGGCTCAGTTTGGAAGATCATATAGGAGCCGTGGCCAGGGGGGCTTTTGCCCAGGTTCGTCTGGTGTGCCAGTTACGGCCCTGTCTGGACCGAGATGCCCTATGCACAGTCACCCATGCGCTCGTGACCTCCCGGCTAGATTACTGCAATGCTCTCTACATGGGGCTGCCCCTGAGGACCACTCGGAGGCTTCAGCTGGTGCAGAATGCAGCCGCGCGAGTTGTGATGGGAGTCTGCCAATACTCCCAAGTAACACCTCTTCTCTGTGAGCTGCATTGGCTTCCAGTTGCCCTCCGGGTGAGATTCAAGGTGCTGGTGATGACCTATAAAGCCCTAAATGGCATGGGCCCAGATTATCTAAGGGAGCACCTGCTGCCAGCGTCAATTTCCCATCGTCCTGTGCGCTCCCACAGGGAGGGTCTTCTCAGGGTACCGCCGATCAAGGATTGCCGACGGGCGATCCCCAGGGGGAGGGCGTTCTCTGTGGGCGTGCCTGCCCTATGGAATCAACTGCCAACGGAACTCCGGACTGCCCCTGACCTTTGTTCATTTCGCCGGGACCTAAAAACCTGGCTCTTTGAGCTATCTGGTCTGGACTGAGGGGTTTAATGTTTTTAAATTGTGATTTTAATTTTTGCGGCTAGACTTAATTTAATTTTATTTTAATTTTATATTGTATTGTTTTTAAATTTTGCCTTGTAAACCGCCCTGAGTCCTTTGGGAGTAGGGCAGTATATAAACCAAATTAATTAATTAATTAATTAATTAATTAATTTCCACCACAATGATACAATTGGAATCTGCTAGAAGGGATTCTTGCTATACTTTTATTTCTTCCCCAGTTTAGTATCATTGATAGAAAAGAACATTTGTCGCTCAGAGGTGCTTTTTCACGAGGCAACTGGACTTTCTTGTTTTTCTTTGAAGCCGTTTTGCTTCTTGGATGAGAAGCAAAACGTCTTCAAAGAAAAACAAGTAAGTTTTGTTGTCACTAGAATGTATTCTTTTCATTTTGAAAGAGATCATACAACACAGAATAAAACAGTTTCATGTTTTGGGGTGCATGATACATGCTGACAAATGTAATATGGTCTGGAGATGTGCAAATATTTACTGTGACAAATTATGATTTCTCTGTCCCACCTCTGTTCCTTCTAATTTGTAAGCCACAGATGTGCTGCTTTCCTTTCCAATAGCTCAGAGGGTTTTCATAGAAACCAACCAAGGAAGGCATGCTATTTCTGTGTACGTTTTTGACCCACTATATTCTACTTATTAGGTATATGGAAACACTGTCAACTTTCTTTTGAAAATATAGAACAGATGCTCAATATAAAGTGTGTATTTCCAACAATATTGTGAGGGATAGAATAGAATAGAATAGAATAGAATAGAATAGAATAGAATAGAATAGAATAGAATAGAATAGAATAGAATAGAATAGAATAGAATAGAAGTTTAGTAGGAAATGTTTAGCAGAGAAGGAAAGTAATCTCCCATTAATGCTACTTGTATGGCACCTGGAAAAAAGGCTTTTAAATTTAGATCAAATTGCTAGTTTGAATAAAATATTTTTTATGTTCTTCCTAACTGAGTCCAAAGCAGATGTATGATCCTTTTATCATAGAATGCAATATTGTCATTCAATATCTCCCAGGACAGAGGAGCCAAGCTTTGCCCGGAAGACACAGTATTTAAAAACCTTCTAGTGGAAAGAATATGGGAGAATGTTGTTTAACATAATAACAAGGATTTCTCAGATTTAAAAGTGCTAATAAAACTTTGAAGCCATCTATCCTGGATTGCTTGGGAAAAAACCATTGGGTGTATGTATATAAATGTGTGTGGGACCTACAGTATGCTGGATGAGATTTTATTGCCCTTGAGGGGCTCTCATATGTTTATCTTTAGGTTCAGTGAGTTTTGCCCTTCTTAATTTAATTGCAAAACACCACCTTGTACATTTATATAACAGTTTCATGATTTGATAACATTTGACCATCAGCTATAGATATATGAATTTGGAAAAACAATCAGATTCTTAATTTTTGATTTATATTTCCTATTTGTTTCTAGACACAGAATATAAAAGTACTTCAAAAATTAAATTAATGTAATCAATTTCAAGAAAATTATGCTGCTTTTGTTTGGAACAATGTAATTGTTGCTTGTAACTTAGCTCTATCTACAATAGCATCATCTGAGATTCATTTCTTGAACATAGTGTTTTTCATTACAGCACTATGCACTGTAGCTCATGCAAGGAGATAAAGATAACTGACACAGAAGAAAAAATAAAAAAGTGGATACAAGCTGTCAAACTAGATGTCTGAAAATGAAGTTTAACCTGCTACTAGAGCTTTTTTTTTGTAAAAGAAAAAGGTGCCGGAACTCACACATGTCATACAACCCGCCTTGTCTACCCTACAAGGTTCCATCCAAAAAAGGTGCCGGAACTCTGTTCTGAGCGTTCAATGACAAAAAAAGCCCTGCCTGCCACTAAGTTCTTAGAAATGTAGAATATACTGCATACTATATAACAAATTTCACAAAGCTACAAACTACTTATGTTTTATTTTAAAATATCACTTACATATCAGGGTAAAACTTTCAAAATGTCTAACGTGAGCGACAAATTAAAATAATATGCCAAACATTCACATTCAAAAAATGAAACATTTACGTATCACATCAGCACCTCATATTCTTGACTAGTTATTGGATATAGTTAGAAGTTGTTTTTAATATATTTTCTCCTTAATCTATCAAATCATTCATAGCAATTATGATTGATACATTATATCTGTGACAAATTGTTTGTCTGTCATAGTGTACATCACAGTGGGTTCTACAGGATATTGTACAATATGATGAGATCCACAGGAAAGGAAATGGGTAATACAGCAGCCATAATAACTGGGTCAGCCCAATATAGTGCATCTAGGTCAGCTTCCTGTCTCCAGCGGTAACTAAAATCAAATTATTAGAGGAAATATAGAAGAAGCCAGCAGGCAAATATGGAATGAGCTGCACTCTTATGGCCCAAGAAACCTGAGGCTAAAAACAGTTTATCTGATATACATTAGCTTGGGCAGTTCTCTGCCAAGGGGTGATTGAGGGGATGGCAGAGATGATAGGAATATCAATTACTATTAAAAAATATTGGGATGCTTTTCAATCACAATAAAGATTTACAGCTTTACACTAATTAATTCTAACTTGTTCAATTATTACTCTGTTTTTACATATTTTAGAAGCCCCACATGCCATCAGAAACAATATTTTGACTCTTGAATTCCTTCTGTTTTATTAGTTTTTAATGTAACCTGTATTGTCCTGCATTTTCCCTACAATAAAAATGTATGAATCAAAATTTGGGTGTACAAATGTTTTAGACAAAAATGACTAATAAATTGCACCCCATATATTACACAGTAATATATACCCTACTCTCATCATCTTATTGAACCATCTGGATACACCATTAACAAGGTACAATATGTTAAAGAAAACACCTCAACCTAGAGTCATGGATAGCCAAGATAAAAACTAGTCATAATCTATGCTTATAATGATTGAAATCATGCTTGGCCCAGCCCTCATGGGTGTAAATTCTCATTCACATCATTATAAAAGTTGTTTAAATCATTTTTTTTGCACAGGAAGACTTAGAATTAAACATATGTAGTTCTAATATGTAGCCGTGTGGTAAAATAATGCACAGGCAACACAGTTGTGCAATGCTTTGGATTCAAATAAAAAACTGCTTTGGAATGTGCAAAGGCCCAAACACAGCACCTATCTGTAACTCCTGTAACTATGGCTGTTGGGCCACTTTCCTAGAGTCATATGACTGCTTTCTATAGCTGTTGCATGGTCTTGGGAAAGGCATATAATCTGAAGTGCTGCACATCTCTAATTGCAATTATCATTCATCACAATGTACTTATTTGGAGAAATCTGCAAGAAGAATGTAAGAAATGTATCACATTTAAAGTTGCACTAATTGAATGATGGTGTTATTTGTCTATTCTGGTAGCCTGTTCCTACATTTAGTTCTGAGCAGTTGTATTTTTAGAAAGCTGTGCCAGCTAGTTTTAGAATAGACGAAAACTATTCTTTGGACCTCCGTTTAGCTCCACAAGAACACAAAGTCCCAAGTTGGTTAGCAGGTGAACTTAAAATCAAAAGATGAGAGAGACAGGAAGTCCATTAGAAAATTTAGATGATCTTTGGATATTTGTTTGCTGTTAAGTGAGAGCTGCTCTGCCATGGCTCCTCTAAGCTTTCAGCCTCATTAACATACAAAATTGCTGCAACAAAATTAATTATGATGCAGGAAGTCCTTTTTCCTGTTCTTGTAATCATGGCACAGAACTGACTAGAAGAAACGCCACAGCACTCCAACAACTTGTTTCTAAATGGCATGATGACACTTAAGATAATAAAAACTATAAGCCAGTTAAAATTGCAATTTCTGTCATATTTTGAAAAGGATCATGTGAGCAGTTACATAAAATATTCTTTGGGGCAAGAAAAAGTATTTTAATGGTCCGGCTCATACATGTGTACATTAATGCCAAATTCAAACTGATACAGTTATGTATGAATTCATGGAAAATGAGCATTGACCATGAACCTAACAGGAAAAAAGCAAAATATGATGTTAAGAAGCTAAAACATCTTGTCTTTAATTCCAGAAGTTAGAAGATGTAAAATAAGCATCTTCATTATTGAGTGTAAGGAAATCTAAAGTGTTTGTTAATCTCTGATTAGCTAGTAAACCTGTTATAGAGAGGCATTTCAGGAAATAAGAAATGGGATTTCTTTTTCCCCTCCATCCTATTTTTTGTTTACAGAAGAGTTCAAGATGGTTAAGAAAATTAAAATCTTGCTTCAATACAAATGCTGATTAATTTTAAAAATTAAGGAAATTTGAAATAGCATGTTATATTTACACATCATCTGTATTTCTAAAATAAAAGGTATTTACCAATTTCTAGAAAGTTAATAATGAAGATTTGTGAAAAGAGTTCCAGCCCTTTTACTAAATGCAGTTCAAGTATCATTAACACATAATAAGCCTTCTGAATATTATTTAAATGGATTAATCAACTAGGGTAAGGCAAGAAAGTCCGTCAGTTATTTGTGTTTTAAAGCTTGCAGGGTTTTTACAATTTTCAATTACACCAGAAGACAAATAGGAAACCATTTAAAACATTTAAGCAATTAAGGTAAAGATTTTCAAAGCTTGCATTCCTATGATGACCTAAAATCATATATTACTTAGTGTAGCCTCCCCATAAGTATGATTACCATAGTCACTCCATCTCTGATAGCTTTTATTTGACAGGCTGGGCAACGTTTAAGGTTTAAATCCAAGATCCAAGGACACTGTCAACATTATTAGGCTATCTGAAGGAAATCAAACCAGTGTAACTGGGCAGTAGGTAATAGATATGAGTGAAAATATGCACATATTATTTATAGTGGATCTCCTGACTGGATTACTAATTTGTATTTTATGTTAAGTCTGTGAAAATTTCCTAGTGGCTTTAAAATTTTTAAATCTGATTTGCCCCCACTAGGCAAATATCAATCTTGCAAGTCTGAAAGTACAGGTAGTCCTTGATGTATGATCACAACTGAGCACAAAATTATGTTGCTAAGTGAAAAATTTGTTAAGTGAGTCTGCTCCATTTTACAACCCTTGACTAGTAAATTAGACAAACCGTTGTTAAGTGAATCTGGCTTCCCCATTGACTTTGCTTGTCAGAAGGTCACAAAAGGTGATGATCACATGACCTCAGGACACTGCAACCGTCATAACTATGAGTCAGTTGCCAAGGGTCTGAATTTTGATCATATGATCATGGGGATGCTACAACGGTTGTAAACTGGTCATAAGTCACTTTTTTTCAGTGCCTTCGTATCTTTGAACAGTCACTAAATGAACAGTTGCAAGTCGAGGACTACTTGTACATTTCTTCACCCAAACCACATTTCTTTTACTGACTGAGAAACTAGGGAGGATCTCTTCTGAACCTCTTGCCCCATCCACTATATAGCTGTGGGATGTGCTGCCTCTTACCTGACTGTTCCCTTGGCAGTGTTTCTTTGCCCGGTCATTCCCACATACCATTACAAATTGTGTAACATTAGCCTGCTATACAAAGGCAGTTTGAAATCCTAATAGGTTTTCCTATTGGCATAAGCCTGATCCGGTAGTAATCTGTACTTGATCAGGAAACTATATTAAGCTTCAGTGTGTGGAGGGAAACAGGCCCAGGTTGTATACAGCTGAACACATGGGCCTGACATTACCTGGAATGTGCAATGGTTGCCATGGCAACCATGAATATCTCTAGGCAGGGGACACAGGTTAGGGTTTCTGATGTTCATCATATAGTACTGGTGCAGGCTATTAATTTCCCCCTAAAATATATAAAGCCCCTGTCATCAGTCTGTGGCTTTCAGAAATATGATTCTGATAATGTTGAAGGTGTAAAAAAGTAATATGCTCCAGTAGAAGATTTGAAAAATGATTTGCATCTCTATACAGTCATCACCACAGTCACTCCCTCCCTAAATGTTCAGATATACCACCTTGAAATTGACCTGAATTGTCCTCACTGCTGTTAATCTCAAAATGTCAGAATCATTACATAACCCGATCCAAGTCACCAGTAGGTAAGTGTAAAACATGTACCACATTCTACATGCAACTATGTCTGTTTGGGTATTTTTCTTAAAAGAGGCAATTCTAATCAGTTGCTCTAGAGCAGTCTTGCCAATATACTTCTGCTCTACTGTTTTTAGTATGCAAATTAAGATATCTGCAGCTTAAAAACAAAATGTAAAGGTATCTGGGGGGGGAGGGGGAATGCACAGAACCAAGGAGGCAAGGAGGCTTTAGCATTTATGAATGTAAAATTGTACTACAAGTATTCCAGAAATAAATCAGTTCAACTGATCCATAAGCAACACAAATGCTAGCATGGAGCTACGGTATGTTGAGTTTATTTGTATCACTGATTGCTTTGAAATGTAGCTTTATACTAGACTACCAATTTCATGTTGGGTCATCATTTCAGACATATTTCCTTATCTAAACAGAATAATAGAATGACAATGGGTGGGCAAAAAAACAGTGGTAGCCAGAGCAACTTCCAAGTTCCTGCTGGTTCCCATAGTTTGAATTTCCTTGTGGGAAGCTGGCAGGGAGCATCAACCAACCTTCCTTCCTTTTTTCCTTCCTTCCTTCCTTCCTTCCTTCCTTCCTTCCTTCCTTCCTTCCTTCCTTCCTTCCTTCCCTTCCTCCCTTTTCATTGTATATTTGGAGAGTTCAAATTTGTACAGGAGGTAAGTATCGCCAAATGCCATAGCTTTGAGACATCCTGGATATCCTGGATGATTATGCCAGATATAATCTTGAAACATAATCTCAAATTGGTACAGGGCCATCCCCTTCTTCCCCAATTTTGGGTTTATCTTCTAGAAACTTCTAGAAATCCTTAGTGACATTGACTAGGATTTTTCAAATTGTCAACCCCCTGATATAGTCTATAGCAGCGTTTCCCAACCTTAGGAACTTGAAGATGCGTGGACTTCAACTCCCAGAATTCCCCAGCCAGCTATCTATGCTGGCTGGGGAATTCTGGGAGTTGAAGTCCACGCATCTTCAAGTTCCTAAGGTTGGGAAACGCTGGTCTATAGCTACAAATCAATCCTGTTAAATGTCTCAGTTGGAAGCAGAGCTACAGATAATAAACCAGTGTGTGAAAGTAACAGGGAAAACCAGGGAAAAACTATATAAAAACCAGCAATGAACAACAAAAAAGAATGAAAAGAATCTCTTCTCACAGAGCATTGGAATAATTAATTGCTTCAAATATTTCATAAAAAAGGGGACAGCTGTGCAAATTTTAACGTACACAAAGAAAAGTTAAGGACCAACTTTATAATTGCTACTAATTATAGCTTAAAATTAATTCTGTTGAAAATATGAAATAGGGAAACTAGTGAACATTGCAAAATCCTTCCCCTGCCCTGATTTTTGGCCCTTATAGGAAATATCAAGAAATTTTGATATTCAGTTAATATTTTGTACATAACAACTTCCCTTAATATGATACAATAATTACTTTTAACAAATTAATCAGCACACTGGTGAGTTCAGCATCCTCTGTCTGAGTTTGCACAACACACTGAACCACAAATGAGTCAAAGACCTTTTAACCTGGCATAGTGAGCAAGCCCAGCCTGTATTTATGATCTAGTGCATTAGTGGTGTGTGAATCCTGAAAATGAGCTTAATTGAATAAATCAATTAAGGTTTCATCTTTAACTGGGCAAGCTAGTGAAGTAGGATCATTAGACTATTCTCTTTATTCCTTCAGGACATGAGAGCCACAAAAAGCAGACAGTGGAATAAGCATGTTGTGTAGAAACATAGTGGAGTAATTGAGTTAGTATAATGCAAATATAGTCTAACAGGCATCTTAAACAAAATTGAGATATATATCATCAGTTTACAGGTAGTCCTCGACTTATAACAGTTCATTTAATGACTATTCAAAATTACAATGGCACTGAAAAAAGTGACTTATGAGGGTTTTTCACACTTACAACATTGAAGCATGCCCGTGGTCCTGTGATCAAAATTTGGACAATTGGCAACTGACTCATATTTATGAAGATTGCAGGGTCCAAGGGTCATGTGAGCCCCTTTTGTGACTTCCTGCAAGCAAAGTCAATGGGAAAGCCAGATTCACTTAACAACTGTGTTGCTAATTTTTACAACTGCAGTGATTAACTGTGGCAAGAAAGGTTGTAAAATGGGGCCAAATTCACTTAACAAATGCCTCGCTTAGCAACAAAAATTTTAGGCTCCATTGTGGGCGTAAATCGAGGACCACCTGTAAATGGAGACATAAGCCCAATTACAAGAGCTCAATTCAGAGAACAGAAATTCTGTTAAAGCCCCTTTTGCAAATCAGAGATTGCTTTCTATGGGCATGCACAATTTGGATCCTTTTTAAATATCAATTATGTAGTGAGATTATTTAGATCCCTACAGGAAGCCCAGCCAGGCTTTATCACAAACAGCTGTGGGATTTTCTGAAAATCTTCATGTTTTGGATTTCCTTTCCTCATTGAAGAGTACAGTCTTTCAAAACAAGTGGTGATGCTTGCTGTATTAAATTTGCCTTTGCTATGATTTAGGCAAGCAGCTGGAGGTGTAGGAAAAAGGAAATTAGTCAGCAGAAGGCAAGATAGCTGGGCTTGAGGCCAGGGACTGACAGCACACACTTCTAAAATTAATGATGCACCCGGATATCAAGGTAATGGAATAATCACTTATGCATACAGAGAGAATCATGAACATACACAACTAACCAAGGTTCTGCGAACATCTCGATCATGAATTTCTTTATACAGGATAAATAAAGTTCTTTCAATTTCCTTGAAAAAAATGTGCAATACACTAGCCATTTCTAGAAAGGGCTAGTATATATTACATAAAAGTAAAAAGTTGAAGTTTTATGTTATTACCTTGTTCTATTGCACCAAGAGGAGTTGGACGTCAATGCTTTTCTTTTTCTTTTCCCCTTAAGGTACATTTTTCTCTCTTCCCCCTTTCCTCCCCTATCTTCCTATTATTTTCATTTTTCTTTGTATTTCTGTATTTTATATTTTGATACACACACACACACACACACATAATTTGGATACATTAATAAAATATTTGAATCTGAAAAATGTGCAATATAAACATTATTTTGATCATATGTTATTTAAACATGGTTTACTGATTCAAACCAATTGTTTACATTTGCGCAATATATTGGCTGTGTTTTCCCAGAACACTTTACTACTTTGTTTTGCAAACTCATTCCATGTGTTAGCTTGTGTTGCAGTTCTCACCTACAGAGTTTAAGGGTTTTTCTCTTTGCATTTTTAATTATTTTAAAGGGCTACATGTGGATCTAGGAACTGCATCTTGGTGCGCCTATTGAGATATAATAAAACAGGAATTTATTTATTTATTTATTTATTTATTTATTTATTTATTTATTTATTTATTTATTAATGGGATTTATATCCTGCCCTATCTCCCGAAGGACTCAGGGCGGCTAACAACAAAAAATATAATAAGTACAGAAATTAAGATAAAAATAAAATTAAAATCATCTGTCCAATAAATTAAAATTTAAAATTAACAATACATTAAAAATTGTAAATATAATTAAAATGCTTGTCAGTCCAGGTCAGCCAGGTGGAAAAGGAGTGTTTTGAGGCCGCGGCGAAAGGACTGGAGATTTTGGGCCATCCGAAGCTCAGGGGGGAGCTGATTCCATAGGACTGGCGCTCCCACAGAGAAGGCCCTCCCCCTGGGGGTCGCCAGCCGACATTGCCTAGCTGACGGTACCCTGAGGAGGCCTTCTCTGTGTGAGCGTACTGGGCGATGGGAATTCGTTCCCGGCAGCAGATGGTCCTGCAAGTATCCCGGGCCTAAGCCATGTAGGGCTTTGAAGGTAAGTACCAGCACCTTAAATCTCACCCGGAGGGCAACCGGTAGCCAATGCAGCTCACGCAGGAGGGGAGTAATATGGGAGTATCGGGGTGCTCCCATCACTACCCGTGCAGCTGCACTCTGCACCAGCTGAAGCCTCCGGGTGGTCTTCAAGGGCAGCCCCATGTAGAGAGCATTACAGTAGTCTACATGGGAGGTAACGAGTGCGTGGGTGACTGTACGTAGGGCATCTCGGTCCAGAAAGGGGCGCAATTGGTATATTAGGAATTAATAACGTAAAATGATTAAAAACAGGATGAAAATCATATTTGTTGTATTTAATTTCATTTTTATAACTTTACATTAAATAAAAGCAAATTTAGTTGTTATATTCTACTTCTCTCTTTAGCCTGCTCTTCAAATTTTTAATATTATTCCCAGGCCAGCATATCACTTTGTGGCCAAATTCAGCTCCAAATTCAAAAACAGTTGGCTAAAACTGTAGTAGAGTTTGGAGATGTAATAATATATTTGCATTGACGTTCTAGTATTAGTAATAACAAGCTAACATGCATTCATGCCTGTTATTATAGTAAAACACTGGAATTATAACATAACCAGGATTCTGCAAAAGACTAGCTTCCGTGGTGATAATAGTTTTGCAGAAGGGAGAATTAAAAATGCACCATGTCAGACTATGGCTGTGTATCAACCTCTACCCGCTAAATGTCTTCTACACAATATTAGCAAAGCAGGCTTGTTTTCTTTCACATGTGTTTGTGTTGGTTCTAGCCTGACAGAATATGCTCTAAATTCAGATAATACCTTGTCAGTAGAAATGTTTTCATAGATTTAAATGGATTCTAATGCTATCTGTTTGAGGTTCAAATCTAGCAAAGAGGTGAGAATTGCAGCCATGGCAACTAGGCTGAAAGAGTTTGGGTGTTTCTGTTCTTGGAAGATTGTCTGTAGAATCTGTCCATTGTAGCTGTCTATGCACTAATTGAAGTTTTCATTATAGTAATTTGAATCGCTGTTTTTGCTTAACAAGAGTAAAACTAACCAAAGTAAGCAATATGCATATGTCCATGGGAACAGACTATGCAGTTTTATTTTTCTGTATTGTTATATCATGCCATCTATATTTTAGCTTCCATTACATAAGAGTAAAGGCCCTTGACATGGAAATTCACACACCAGCATGAGAGGCCACACATGTTATTTCTTCTGCTCAGATTAGCATTTTGCCCACCAACCAGTCCTCTTCAGAAGTTACAGTAAGCAAATGAGGATTAATCAGACAAACACATGATAGACTTAGATGCTTAGCATAATCTGTATGACATCAGAGGTGTAGGAGGAAGCTTTGCAGAATGTTTACTGACTTGGCTCAGAGATACTCCAAACTGCTAGGGAATAAACAGACGTTTCAAATGTTTGCCATTCTGCATCAAAGGCATAGATAGAAGAAGGAAATCAGTTGATTGGATCTGCCTTTGATCAACAGGAAACTTTATCACTGAACTGATTCTCTTGTATCTTGTCTTCATTTAATATTCTGCTTTCACGGCTTTGCTACCTCGCTGAATCCAACTAAAGTTTGCTGCTTTATAAAGCTAACTAATTATATTCATGCAAATTGACTCAACACTGTAAAATGTTTAAAAAGCTGTAAAATGTTTATTTTGGTCAAATGTTTTTCTTTTGCTTCACTTTTCAGTGTTTGTTTTAATTTGTTGTGAATCATTCACTCATTCTAAAACATTTATAACTTGCCTGTCACACTTCCCTATTCAAAGTACCTGATGACAACACAAAGAAAGACAAAATTCTGACTCTGTTATATAACAACCCTAAATTAAAATACTTAACCTCAAAAAACTCAACAAAGAAATTGGTTTTAAGCCAACAATGCTGCACACTAATTTATTGGGCTTTCAAAACACTTGGAAAATAGCAATAAGAATAAAAGGTGAAAAATGAAATGAGTTTCCTACAGAAAAGCGCTGTGGAGTTAGGATCCCATTACTAACAAAAACCTGCAAAATGATAATAAGTGGCCAGAGAAAAGCAACGAGAAAGACTTGAGAAATGAAAAGGAGATCCTAAAGATAGCCTTTAAGATCTTCAGCATAAGCATTTTAAGTTGAACTTATAATCAATATTAGAAGTTAATTAAGAATATATAGGAATCCTAGCTTTCACTCCATATTACAAGTTACATTTAAAACTATATTTGCAACCTAATAAAGCTTCTAAACATTATATGAGGGTACTCCCATGTTATGCCCAATTAACCAGCATGTTACCAAAGAATATTTGATTATGGCCAAATTTGTCAGACTAATAAATATACAGCATAAAAATATTGTAAGGACAGCTGATTAGAAAAGCAGATTGATTGCATAGACATACACCTGATGGAAGCACCACATATGCTTTTACATATGGAATTTCTTTGCTAGATTGGGTTGAGGCTGATTGTAAAAGGTAACTTCATCAGGTATGGAAAAATTCAGAAAAGGAGGCATGCCTTTTATTCAACAGCTCCTTGATCATATTAAAAGCAGGCATTTAGTTGTTACTAAATATTTTTGTGAAGGAAATGCAGATATTTGTATTTTTTCCTATTTCTCTCCTTTTTATAATGTGCAGAGTTCTAGTAACTTAATAAAGGAATCACTAATACAGATTTGTTAACATGTTAGCAACCAGCTTTCCATTCGGCGAGGCCTGCAATCATGGGCCGCCAACCAGCACATTTTTATCGAAACTGCAAGAATAAGCCTTATCCTAAGTCCTGCTTCTGCAGGGGTGTTCCAGATCCCAAGATCATGATATTTGATCTGGGCAGGAAGAAGGCGAAGGCTGATAAGTTCCCACTCTGTGGGAACATAGTGTCAGATGAATATGAGCAATTGTCTTCAGAAGCTCTAGAAGCTGCTCGTATCTGAGCCAACAAATACATGGTTGTGGCAAGGATGGTTTTCACATCCGTGTGGGCCTGTACCCCTTCCATGTCATCGGCATCAACAAAATGTTATCATGTGCTGGAGCTGACATTCCAGACTGGAATGTGTGGTGCTTTTGGCAAGCCTCAGGGCACTGTGGCCCGTGTGCACATTGGCCATCATGTCCATCCGCACCAACGTGCAAAACAAGGAGCATGTAATTGAAGCGCTGCACAGAGCCAAATTCAAATTTCCTGGATGTCAGAAGACCCATATTTCTAAGAAATGGGGCTTCACCAAATTCAATGTGATAAGTTTGAAGAAATGGTGTCTGAGAAGCACCTCATCCCTGATGGCTGTGGAGTTAAATACATACCCAACAGGAGTCCTCTAGATAAATGGTGTGCCTTACATGCAGCATGACAATTTGATCTAACTAGAGGACAATTGTGTTAATTTATTGACAGAAAAGGCATCAAAATAAACAGCTCTATGTAAAAAAATAAAAATAAAAAATTAGCAACCATAGAACCTTTACCAAAGGACCTGGTATTTCCAGAAAATAGATCATGGCATTATCCAGGCCTAGAGAAAGACACTATTCCATTAGTACACTTTCTGTTCATCATAACATGTAGTGTTAAATAATGTCTACTTCAATAAGTGAGAAATGTTTGCTGGTCAAAACTAAGAAAAATAATCAATTATTTGCATAGAAGGTGACAACCCAATAAATCAGTGTCAATGGCCGTCCTTAGGACTGATACTCAGTTTCTCTCTCAAAGCATCTGAACATGCACAAGCCATGAAAATGTTGGCTTTTTCTAAGACAGAAGGAGTATATTAGTAGTTTGTTTCCTTTCCTATTTCTCCAAATTCCTTATCCTGTAGGAAGGCCATTTTTCTGCATTATAATCACAAGCTCTTGAGAAGCAGCTATGTTATAAAACCAATCTGGATTTAGCAGAGGAAGGGGGCAGAAAAGGGTAGGGATTTAAACAATAAACAGAATCTTTCTGGGAGCACCCTCCTTGTCTAAAGCTGTACATGAAGGAAATGATATAACGAGGTATGGAGACAAGAAAAAAAATGGAGAGGTAGAAGAATATTCTTCCCTAGAAAATGTCACCCTCATAGACTCAGGAAATGTTGTGAAAAAATTTGAAAGGAGAAACAACTAAGGATTTGAAAGATACCAGGCATAAAGAGATTTATAGCAAATTCCCTGTCAAAAAGAGACAACTGGGAGGAACATATTGAACTGTATATAGTAGTATCATCAAGACCAGGGGTCTTCAAACTTGGCCCTTTTATGACTTGTGGACTTCAATTCCCAGAATTCTTCAGCCAGCATGCCTGGCTGAGGTATTCTAGGAGTTCAAGACAAACCAAATATTTGTGTAGTTGAAGCATGTACATGTAACAAACCAATATTCTTGAAGATTCTTTAGGCAGAACCAAGCTTAGCCAATTTATGATGCTGACTACATTGGTGGGAAGGACCAATTGTGAATATAGCAAAGAAAGAAGGTTTCTGGTCAAATGAAAGTAGAGCAGAATAAAAATTAATACAACAGAACAGAGATTTTTCTTCAGTAAGCCATTTCCTTTTATATAAGCTTTCTAATACAGTATTTAATAAACTGTCTATTATCTCCCATCATTCCTCCATTAGCCCAATTAGAAAAAAAATCAGTCCAAGCTGATTGCTGACAGTGTATGCAGGATGTGAATCCTGATAATTTAAGATGAGCTAGGAAATTGGGAGATTAGATCAGAGATTAGATTAGTGAGCCAGCTTTCAAAACAGAATTTAAGCAAACTATCTGGGACTTAGCTATTCAACCACATAGGCCCCAAATCTCCCATCTTTGTTATAGGAGAATTGCCCAGTCCTAGATTTCCCCAGATTGATGCACGACCCACCAGGGCAACAGTGGAAGTTATTTTGAAATATGAAAATCATATTTGTATATGTTTAAAGGCAGAGGTTGAATCTGTTAGTATCCACTGTATGTGCAATGGTGAGCAGAAGTTATAACTCCAGTTATTAGAAATTTTAATTCCTCTCACAATGAAGAGACCCTTTTAAGTAACTAAATTTTAGGAAGCATCAAAGATGGTAGCAAATTTCGTATATAGTTTTAGTCTATGGGAATCAGCTAATGCCTTCCTCACAGGTATGATCTTGGACTTTGTGTAAATTATATACATTAATTAGACACCTGAACATTATTGTTTTATGGCTCCTTTGACCCGACTTCGCAACTAACAACAACAACATGTTGAGGAGCAAAAAGCACTGAAGCCCTTAGGTCAGGGGTGTCAAACTGCCGGCCTGTGGGCTGGACGTGTCATGCGGAAGCCGCGCCCACCCCATTGCTGGCAATGGCAAAACACTCCTGGTACGTTGCGCGGTATCATGTAACGTCGCGGGTTTGACATGTCTGCCTTAGGTAAATGGCAGCAAGAAGGGGATTCTATAGCATTTAATGTCTATTCCTTAAGAGTGTGGAATTTATTCTTTTCTGTTATCACTGTAAATTCTAATTGAGTGATGAGAGAAGAGATTCTTAGCACTCTATTCTGACAAATTTACCAACACTTTGCTAATAAAATCAATCACTTATATATTAATTTGGGTTCTGGACTTGAAGCTGATTGAAACTATAGACCAGAAAAGCAGTTCAAAAGAACTTTTATAAAGTAAATAAATAGATATACAATGACTATATGCAGAAACCTTCTTGGATTGGATTAAGGGTCCATCTAATCCAACATTCCAGGATACATAGAGGCCAATCAAATAATTCTACTCAGAAAAATGAGCAAGGAGGTGATAGTTTCCCCCCCCATTATTGCTGTCTGGTATAGTAGGAAGATGCCACTGTCCTCATTGTCGAGGACTACATATTGTAAGTGGAATGCAAAAAGCTGGGTATGCATTACATTACACCAACAAGCTACAGAAAGCCCTAATATTTTGCTTGTGTAATGGCTATTGTCATTTTTGCAGCCCAAATACAATTTCCCCAATTGTTTGCTTTCATCCAAAAAAAGTAACACCAGAGAGTGAATTTTCCTCATGTCCTGTACTTTCCATGAGTGGATCTTCTTAAAATCCCACTAAGATTTTTCAACAAACCCAACTTAGCAACTGCTTCTAAATGTTTTGTTAATATTGTTTTAAATTCATGATTGGCATTCTTTACTTGGCTAATCTAATTTCAGCTTCCTCCTAAAATGTAGCATATCATAATCAGTTTACTGTGCAAAGACGAAGTGAGAGCAGCTAGATTAATCATCTATTATTTCCTAGGTAGCTGTATTTTATCTGAACTTAAAATGTGGAGAGACAAGGTGGAGGAGATACTGGAAAAAACACTAATGCTCTATTTGTTGCAGTTTGTTAAAGGCAATTGCACAGTAAAATGGCACAGGAAGTAATATGGTTTTATGTGCGTCACAATCATTAGCACAGCAGTCTACTCAAAGCCTTAAGTGCAAAGACCATCCTCTATCAATATATTCTCTGTTGAAAAGTTTGGCCTAGTTCTCGGGGACAAAACGACATTTTACGAGTAGTTTTATGGGTTTTTTTTTAAAAGGAACTATAAAGATTGCAGACCTTAAGGGTATAGAAGACCAGTACTGGAATCAGAATGAGAAAATCTTTAATCTCTTGTATTATTTCTCCAGAAAAATGTATCCCTCCACTTACCATGCAGGCTGATTTGACTACACTCACTGCCAAGAAAAGATGTGACTGTGTGTATGTGTATTGCCCAGCAGGAGTAAAAATATGCTGGAGATACATGTCTGTCATTCTTGCAGCAAAATGGCTTCAGAGGAAATATTTAAGAGTTTTTTTCCAATGCCAGTCTTCTGTTTCAAATCTTTCTTTTTACACGCGCGCGCACACACACACACACACACACACAAACACACACACACACACACACACTCCTAAAATTTCATAGAGACCAATGACCTGAATAATTTATCTTTAAGTAAGATGATAAAACTGTAAGTCAGGGGTGTCAAACTCAATTTCATTGAGGGCCGCATCAGCATTACGGTTGCCCTCAGGGGGCCGGGTGGGTATGGCCAGGGTGGGCATGGCCTACTGGGTGGGCGTGGCTAGAGTGTGTATGGCCTACTGGGTGGGCGTGCCCAGCTCTACATCGTTCACATCAAGGGTGCCTATGGGGGCCTGGGCAGGAGTGGCACAGATCTGAGGGTCTCTGGCAGGTGGAGGGTCTCTGGGCCAGGGCCAAGGCAGTGGGGGCCGTTCCCTCACTGTTTCCAGGATGGCTTCATGGGCCACATGAAACCACTTCGCGGGCCGGATCTGGCCCCCTGGCCTTGTGTTTGACATGTCTGCTGTAAGTCATACCATTTGGTAACAGCTTGCATGCTAAATGAATATTCTTTTATATACTAGGAAAAAAAGTGAACACAGAAAACAAAGTATAAGAGAAGGATTCTGAATTAGTCCATTCCTTGCCATACCAATTTTTTCCAAGCCTTTCATCTTGCTCTGAAGGGGAATTTCACCCCATGAGCCATCACGTGCAACCTGAATTGATTGTCAGTTTAAATTATATCTTCTTCTGTAAGATAGCTAGGTTAGGAAGGAAAAGGTGGAGTATATTATATTAGCAATGCATTTTCTTCCTTTATTTGCTTGAGTTACAGCAGATGGTGTTTCACCTTCTACTAATAATACTCATTCATTTCACAAATTAATATCAGATCCCTTTTCAACCCATGACTTGAACTCTCCATCCCTCTCAGGAAGAAATTTCTCAAGTGGGTGGATCATAACTACTGTTCATCATATGGGACCATTTTGTCTTTATTCCTTTTTTTGCTTTTCCTCTTGCCTAGCCATCTGTTGCTGAGTAATTGTACATTGTACAACTAATAACTCCTGCATTGCAATGGCTCATGTTGTGTATGTAAATAGTTAGCAATAAGCCATGAAAGAGATTGCAAACACAGTGCAGCTTTGCAAGGTTTAAAGCGGGAAAATAAGGTGCAATCATTGGACGCCACAACCAAGGAGCGGGAAAACAGACTGTTTGTATTGGTTACAGTTCAAACGCTTTCTCTATAAAAGGGTTGCAACATTTGACATTTGACAGTTGACTTTGTGTATTCAATAAACTCGTTCAGTGTTAACCACTCTGAGTCCTCGTCAATTCGAACCAAACAACTGGCGACGAAGGTGGGATTGACAGAAGACCAGAGATTAGGAAGAATTGTCGTGAAGGCGGCAAAGTCAGAGCGAGTCACAGTCAACCGAGCGGCCGCGGCAGAATAGGAAAAAAATTCTCCGAATGGCGCAAATCGGGTCACTGAAGGAATTTGACCCTAACTTCCCCGAAGATTGGGAAGAATACATTGGTCAGGTCGAAGGATTCCTGTTAGTGAACGGAATCACTGACGACCGAAAAAAAGCGGCGGCACTTTTGACAATTTGCGGCACACCGGTCTACAGAGTCGCTGTCGGGCTGTGCCAGCCACAACCAGTCTCCAGCGTGCCCTATGCCGACCTCCTTGCAAAACTAAAGGTTCACTTTACTCCCCGAAGGTCCGAACTTTTTTGGCGGCGCATCTTCGAGAAGAGAAATCAGAGACCGGGGGAGTCCATACAGAAATTCGTCGCTGCCGTCAGGGAAGCCGCAGTACGTTGCAAATACGATAATTTAGAAATTAGGATTCGGGACAGAGTCGTGCTGGGCTTACGCGATGAACAATTACAAAATAGAATAATCGCCAAACCTACCGGCGATTTACAGGAAGTGCTCGACGAACTCCTAACGTATGAGTCAACCGGGTATCGCGACCCCCCCCGCAGTAGCATGGCGACAGCACCTGAAATTAACCAAGAGGGCTATGTGGACTGCGGGGAGGTGGATCAGCAGTGGGAGGAAGAGATTGCCGAAGTCTCCAGGCGATTTGGAAAGATGGCACCCAGACAACTTAGAAGCGAGGGGCCTGAACCAGGCCGCCGGCAACAACCCGCAACACCGCAAAGACCACCGACCGGGGCACAACGACCGTGGCGGGACACCGCAACCAGACCGCGCGACAACGACACCCAGAACCGATGTGGCAGCTGTGGCGGCAACCATCCCCGCGCTTCCTGCCGATTCCGCACCGCCAAGTGCAGGGCTTGCGGCAAGACCGGCCACATCCAGGCCATCTGCAGAAACCGCGTTCGGGACTCCCGTCTGAATGAAGTCGATGTGTGGCCAGAGGGTAAGGTAACCCCCAATGCTAGTGGCAAGGAGACCCCTAGATCCCGGGCGAAATTTCCAAACCTAAGGGAGGTGGCCCGAGTCAATCGGAGACGGCAGGGAAGGGGGCACAATTTTCCGGACGGAAAATTAAAAATTACAGTCCTTCTGCAAGGGGTCCCTTGCAGAATGGAAATCGACTCAGGGGCTTCAGTGTCGATAATTTCCACTGAAACCCTTGAGAAAATCGAACAACTAAGTGGAAAAAGAATTCCACTTAGTCCAACAAATATTCAATTAATGGACTTCCAAAAAAGTCCAATAATCGTAAAAGGAAAGACCAGCCTTAGAGTAAACTTTAAGGGGTTTAAGGGGGTCTTAGATTTGATAGTTACGGAGGGGAATAGGACCAGCTTAATAGGGCTTAATTGGTTTCCTGCCCTGGGAATTTGGATAGGGGGAATAAATTCAGTAATCAGAAATAAGACCCTCGAATCCGTCTGCAAAGAATTTGCAGACGTATTCGATGGATCTCTAGGCAAGTACAAAGGGCCCCCCATTAATTTTAACCTAGACCCCTCAGTAAACCCAATCAGGCTAAAGGCCCGGAGGGTACCTTTTGCCTTAAAAGAAAAAATCGAGGCCGAGCTCGACCGGCTTGTAGGCCTCGGAGTTTTAGAACCCGTTGAGGGCGGTTTGTGGGAGACGCCGATCGTCACACCCCTCAAACCCAATGGGGATGTGAGGATCTGCGCCGACTATAAAGCGACCCTCAACATTGGAATGAAAAAGCATGCTTACCCGGTCCCGACGGTGAAGCAGGTCCTCGCCACGATCCAGGACGCCGCCATCTTCGCCAAGCTCGACTTGGCGCATGCGTACTTACAGTTGACTGTTTCCAAAGAGGCTGCAGAGGCACAGACAATTGTTACCCACAAGGGGGCGTTCCGAGTCCACAGACTGCAATTTGGAATTGCAGCTGCTCCAGGCATCTTCCAAGAAGTGATGGAGAGGACCTTAAAGGGCATACCTGGAGTATGCCCTTACTTTGATGATGTCCTAATAGCTGGAAAAGATGAAGGAATGTTAGTAGAGCGACTGGAACAGGTACTGGGTAGATTTAGAAAGGCTGGATTAAAATTAAAAAAGGAAAAATGTAGCATAGGGGTTAAGTCCACTGATTTTTTGGGGTTCAGGATTGACAAAAGCGGAGTCCACCCTACCCCTGAAAAAATTAAAGCAATAAAAGGGGCGCCTGAACCAAGGAACAAGGCTGAGCTACAGGCCTTCCTAGGCTTGGTAAATTTTTATCACACTTTTGTGCCACATAAGGCTGCCATTGCAGAACCACTGCACAGGCTTTTAGATAAGAAGACCCCTTGGCATTGGCAAGACAAGCACAAAGCGAGTTTCCAGACCTTAAAAGATATCCTTTCCAGTAGCTCAACTGTAACCCACTTTATAGAAAACAGACCAATCTACCTGGCGTGCGATGCTTCGCCTTATGGCGTTGGGGCAGTAATCAGCCATTTAGACACCCAGGGAATGCAAAGACCCATTGCTTACTACTCCCGCACACTAACCAAGGCAGAGCGGAACTATGCTCAAATTGACCGGGAAGCTTTAGCCATAGTGGCAGGAGTTAAAAAGTTCCACGACTACCTGTATGGCAGGAACTTTACAATACTGACAGACCACAAACCCCTGCTGGGACTGTTTACCACAGATAAACAGACTCCCCAAATTATGTCTCCCAGGATGCTGAGATGGTCCATTTTCCTCTCAGCATATTCATTTTCCCTCCAATACCGACCAGGTAAGGACATGGGTCATGCAGACGCTCTTAGCAGATTGCCCCTTAGCACAACAGAGGAGGACCCTGCCCCAGTGGGACAAGTAATGTCCCTACAAGATATTCCTGATCTGCCCCTAACTGCTAAAGACATAGCTGAGGCAACCAATAAGGACCTCATCTTAAGGAGAGTAATGGCCTGGGTCATGAGCGGTTGGCCCAACGCCAACCCGGACGTAAAATACAGTCCATTTTTCCGAAGGAAGGATGAACTATCAGTTCATATGGGTTGCTTACTTTGGGGAACTCGTGTAGTAATTCCAGGAATCCACAAATCAGCTATTCTATTTGAATTGCATGAGGGACACCCCGGAATAGTAAGGATGAAGGCCCTGGCTAGGAGTCACTTGTGGTGGCCAGGATTGGACCAAGACATTGAGGAATGCGTTGCCAATTGCCATCTGTGCCAACGTTCCAGGCCTGAACAACAACACATCCGCACACATAAATGGGAGCTAGCTAGGAATCCTTGGTCCAGGATTCATATCGACTTCGCTGGACCTTTCCAGGGGTTAACGTTCCTTGTAGTGGTCGACAGCTACTCTAGATGGCTAGAAGTAGTACCGGTCAGTTCAGTAACGGCAGGCAGAACAATACAGGCATTAAGGGGCCTCTTTGCCACTCATGGGTTGCCGGATTTAATAGTGTCTGATAACGGGCCACAATTCACATCTATTGAATTTCAGGATTTCCTCAAGGCCAACTCGATTAAGCATAAGACTTCTGCACCCTTCCACCCCTCCACCAACGGATTGGCTGAAAGGAACGTGAGGACCACGAAGGACGCGCTTAAAAGAATCATTCGAGGTGACTGGCATCAGAGACTAGCTGAGTTCTTGTTGGCTCAACACACAACCCCTTGTTCGGCTACAGGGAAAAGTCCAGCTGAAATGAGGTGGGGAAGAAAAATCTTGACCAAGTTGGACAGACTACACCCTGACAGACTCCAACCAAACATTGAATTAGACATTCCTAACAGAACATTTGAAGTGGGGGACTTGATTTGGGCCAGGAACTACGCCCAAGGGGATAAATGGATTCCTGGGGTGGTAACTGAAATCTTAGGTCCCCTATCATACATCATTGAGGGGGAAGGGAATAGGGTCTGTAAAAGACACATAGACCAGCTGAGGAAAAGATCTAGTGGGTGTGTGCCAGCTGAGGGGGACCAAAGCTCAGTTAGGGCAAACAGTACAGATAACATTAGGCCAGAAAGTGGTGTAGTGGTTGGGCAAGATGACATATTTCCTGATGCCCATCAACAACAATTCAGTCCAATTGATTGGGAAATACCCCTGCGAAGTAGGCCAGTGACAACTGAATCCCAAACACAACCTAATACACAAGGCAGTACATCTGAAGCCAGTAACCCTGTGCCCAGGTCTAGTAGTAACCAGCATAGTAACCAGCAGCCAAGCAGTCAACCAGGAAGAAGGGTCCCTAGCAGCCAAAGTAACAGATACCCTTCTAGAATACATAGGCCACCAAAATACCTAATGGATTTTGTAAAGAAATGACACCAACTGGGGGGTAAGGGGTGTTGTGTATGTAAATAGTTAGCAATAAGCCATGAAAGAGATTGCAAACACAGTGCAGCTTTGCAAGGTTTAAAGCGGGAAAATAAGGTGCAATCATTGGACGCCACAACCAAGGAGCGGGAAAACAGACTGTTTGTATTGGTTACAGTTCAAACGCTTTCTCTATAAAAGGGTTGCAACATTTGACATTTGACAGTTGACTTTGTGTATTCAATAAACTCGTTCAGTGTTAACCACTCTGAGTCCTCGTCAATTCGAACCAAACAGCTCAAATGGCATTATGTTGCTAAACCAGCATCTGGTGGCAAGGCTTTTGCACAAGGTATTAAAAGTAGAAACAAACATCTATACTTTTTCAGCCTCATCCTTGCTTCTTGTACTTTGGTTTTACATACCGACCCAGCAAGATGGGCATTCTTCTTCTTTTAACTTCACAGGCCCTATGAACAATGCATTACATTTAATTAGATATATAGAATTCAGTTCCATTTCATTATTGACCTCTCCCAGGTTAGTCATAACCTTACCGCAGTTTCAGGATTGTAACCCAGATCTGAGGTATAGAAAGGAAGAAAGAAATCTGTTTAACTTTTAGAATGTTTTGTACCTGGCTTTGTTTTAATAGGCAATAAGTGTTCATTGAATTATATTTTAGTTTGGGATCTATGATTTATGGAAACTTGGTGAATGCAAATAGCTGATGTATCAGCAATGGTTTTCATCAATTGGAGAAAGGAACAATCTGTTAACTGGTTTATTGAATAAAATGATGTCAAGATTACAATCATGACTGTACATAAGACGTGTACTAATTGAAACATTAGAGAAAAAAAGAAAGAAAACTTTATTTTGGTATTCACAGAATGTTATCTGAAATATAATGGAAGTCCAGCATTGAAATAAATGAATTATAATCCTTGGTATGTTCATATCAGTGAAGCCCCCACGTTTGGTAATTGGGTAATTTTTTATTTTTATTTTTGCACATAGGATGAATGTGAATTATGGTACTTGCATCTGCCACCAAGTGATTCAATGGCAATAATTCTGGGATTATGAGCCCTATTAAATATGCAAGGGACAAAGGCAATAGACTGTGCCTTCAGTTAGACTTTTGTTATAGCAATACAATATAATTTCTGTCAGTAAGCATAATATAAAAACCTCTCTGTATAGTTCTGAATGTGCAGAGAGAGAAGGGGGGGCGGGTAGAGGTTTGACTTTTTTTAATGAAACACATGACTGAAGCAGGAGACCGGCATCTGAGCCAAGACTCAGGAAAGAGTTTCCGCCTCATTGCCTAAGCAGTGACAGATGGAAGGATACGTCAAGCAGGCTAGATTTGAAGATTTGCACTAGGTGCCAGGTTGCTGACGTCTTTGGAGGCATGCTACCACAGCACAGGATTCTCCTGTAGCTAACATTTGCTCTCATGTTCCAGACAATAACAGGTCTTTGCATTTAAAAAAATGGAGATAAGGCACGCCTGGCACAACTGGTTGGAAACATACTGAGTTATACACATTGAAAATTGGTGGGAAGTGGAGAGAAAAGTGTTGGGGAAAGCAGAATGGTTTTTATTTTATTTTTTATTTTCAAGATTTATAAAAATCCTCTATGACAAAGAATAATTTTCTCTGACTCAGATATGCTCTGTTCCTCCAGTGTTTCAGAAAATATGTTTCATGGGCCTACAGTTTATCTTGTGGTAATATATTAGCACAAATTGAGAGCTGAGGGGAAAAAAATCTCAGCAACAGGCAGGCAAGCAGTAATTAAGAGTAGGAAGCCACATAAATGAGGATGGTGGAGGTTGCAGAGGAAGTAGGGAGATTAGGTTAGGGCTAATGCTGAATGGGCATTTCAGTAATAACTGGGCTGGGTGTCTGTCTCATGATTACAGCTCTGTTGCATGTTTTCAGGTAGAGGCTCAATTAATTCTAGAAATAAGAAACCACAGTTTGGCCTGCTTGGGCGAGATACGGAACTGCTCATTTGCTTCTGATTCCTCACCCTGTCTTGTAAGAAATCTAGAAATGACTCTATCTGGAATCTGTAGTGGGGCTCACAGTGCTGGGTGCCCTGCAGTTCGTCCCAGTTACGATGCTTCACTGATTGTTTTCCAAGTGCAACTCAAGGTTCAGGTTTTCATATTTAAAGTCTTACATGGCACAGGAACAGGTTCTTTCCAGGACTGCCTCTCTGCAAGTTCATCTACCCATCCCATTAGGTCAGATAAGATGAGTATTCTCCAGGTCCCTTTCTCTGAAGGCTGTCATCTGGTGAGACCTTGGAGGTGCACCTTCTCTGTAGCACCTCAGCCCTTTGGCATAGCCTCGCACCTGAGGTTAGAGAGCTCCCTACTTTTAGTCTACTGAAAGGCCATGCAGACTTGCTTCTTCCCCCAAGGATGGGCTAGAATAGAGTCAGGAGATTAGTAGTTTAGTTGTTCTGGCACCGCTTGGAAAAATTTGTTGTTTTTTATTTTTATTTTTGTTATTAGGAACTGCCTAGGAGCATGATGTGAGATAGGTGGCCATATAAGTTCTTCAAATAACTAAATACATACATTTCAGCAGAACTGAAAGTTGCTTCATTTGCCTGAAATTCATTTTTCGACTCCCTATGACAATCCATCTGTGTCAGAGACAACCAACTCATATAACCTTGTTTAGGCCTGAGCCATGCTGTGAATATGGCAAATTCAGTTCAGTGGCTTATGAACTCAGGTTTCCAGTTGAGACCTAATCATTTAGTATGGTACTATATAACAATAATTCTCTGGTGCCATTGGACTGTGAATAAAGTTAGAGAGAGATATCTACAGTAAATCCCTGAATTTCTTTTAACAAGATTGAAAATAATAGGATGAAGTTACAGAAGTCATCTCAGGAACTGAAAAGATTTCACTTTTAGAACCTAATTTACAGCACAGCTAAAATTACCCTCTGAACTTTAGTGACATTTTTTCCCTAGAATCTTTTGGCTAATTATAAGTAACACTTCATTCTTTTTAGTTATTTCCCTCCCCCAACTTTTTTCTATAAGGCTTTCTGATTATGAACGAGATCTAATATTAGCTTCATAGTTCCTCAAATGTTTGTTATGGAATTTTTATTATATTATACTGTTTTTCAGATGTCTTATATTGCTAATCCTGGTGAGGCCCAAGTTAAGAAGGACTACAACTAAGCCTAACTTCTCTGCAAGCAATACTCATGATTATTTAATTTGTTTAAGAGGCAAGCTTATGATACTGGATTGTCCTAAATTGTGATATAACCCCATCCAGTAACCTACATATTAGACTGAGCAAGGATATATTGAAATTGCAACTAAATTAGGCACTTCAGGGTGTTTCCTGCAAGGAGACAGTATATAATTGCTGTGGCTAGTCTTACTGGCTGCTTTGGTCATATAATTGAACAGAGAAATTGCAGGCTAAAAAATAAAGCAAAAGTCACAGGAAGTTTTTATATATGTTCCAAACATAACAGCTGCTTGACATTTTTTTAAAAAAATGTATTGCAAAAGCTTTGATAGATTATTTAAACAAAAATCACACAAGAATAAAGATACAAAAAGTAAAGTAGAAGATAAACAACTACCAGTAGAACATAAGTAAAAGCTTTGTGGAGAAAAAAAACTTTCGGTAATACATTCTCTTTTTCCATTCCATTTATTTTCCTCACCATTAAACACTATCTAAATATTTGTACTTTACTTTGAAAGTTAAACACTGGAGGTTATTGCTAGTATTTGTTTATTTTATCTATTGTTTTTTATTGATCTCTTCTCTATTTTCCTAAAAAACATATTCCAAATGTATGAATTCACTTTTTCAGTGAGGTATTATATATTTATTTACGCATGTATGCATTTATTTACTTATTAAATTTATATGCTTCTCATCTCACTATCAAAGTGACTCTGGGCAATATATAGAGGAGTCATTCTTGTTTGAAGTTAGTTAGGCTTCTGTTATGGGTCTATGCTGTAAATTTTGCCCTTGATGCCTATTCTTCAGTGCTGGTATCCCAGTCTCCCAAATGATAGACCAATTTCACCCTGATTTTCTGCAGGTATACTATCTGTAATTGTTTTAAATTAAGGCATTGATTTAATTGATACTATAAACATAACTGAATTAGTATTATGACCACTGAATACAGTGCAGCAGGTTTGGAGCCCTGTTGCACATTAAAACTGTCACAAAGATTCAATGATTGGTCTCAAGGTATTTTTGAGACTAAGTTAAGTTTGTATGTGTACTAGGTCCCCAGATTTAAAGACACAAACCGGGGGTGCGAATATAACAGGTCTGTCACTTCTTAAAACAGTGATTCATTTTCATGGGTTTAGTTTTGCAAAACCAAAGACTCTCTTATCAAGAGTTGTTCTATTCAAGTAAACATTCTAGTTCAAGAAGTGGTCCAACATTAAATTTTTTCAGTCCTGTGTAGCACTATATTCAGAGCTCTTGTTTGGCATTCTGTATATTTGTATTCATTTGATAATTATTCAGGTCAGGACAGGACAAACTTAGCTATTCTCAATTCATTTTATATTTTAGATAGGAGTTAAGATAGGCAACATTCATTATCATTACAGGACTATCATCGTATCATTAGTCCTAGCAGCTTATTCATCACATTAGCCAGGGGTGTCAAACTCGCAATGTCACGTAACGTGTCGCGATGTATCATGACTTTTTTCCCATTGCCAGCAATGGGGTGGGCACGGTTTTGCCATGACGCATCCGGCCTGTGGGCAAGCAGTTTGACACCCTTGCATTAGATGAATTTTGATTCTTTTGATACCAGGTATAAGTAAGTTAAATGCTGGACAGATCAATGGGATCCCATGCCATAGAGGAATTTGAAACATCAGTTTAGATATTGACTTATCTGGACAATACAGTTTACTGGGTCATCCACTTTCTATGGCAATTTATGACAGTAGAAGATTTGATCAGGTAACTAACATCCATTTTTGCATACCTTCTAGCTGCTGCAAAATTGACTTGGGGAAAAATTACTTTCTGCCTTCCATAAATTAAAAAGATAATAATAATTATAAAGTCATATATTATCAGAATCGAGACTGGTTCCCAAAATAAAATGATGAGATTTCAACAGGACATTGAAAAATATCTCAACAATTTCAGAAAAACTATTTCCCTTTGTTAGATTTTAACTGATGTTGAAAACTTTGAATGTTAACTAGAACCTGGTATATCTGAAAAGAATGAAAACAATTCTGAATAATGAAGTAGTACAAATCCTATTTATGAGTTTATGGCTTTCAAATATGCTTGCCATCAGATGAGCACCTGTTACGAATGGTAAATTCAGTATGCAGTAACTCAGGTATAAAAGAGAGAGAAAGAGAGCTCTTGACTCTACACAAGTAAGCAGTCTAATCCTTTCACATATGTTTGCCTAAAGAAAACGATCAGAAGTAAAAGAGTCAAAAACATGAAAGTTTATCTTGCATCAGTCAACTGTTATAAGGTAGCCAAATTGATGCTTCTTCATTATATAAGATAAAATGTGCTTGTAGTACATAATTAACATGCAGCTTCAAAAAGTCTAATTATTTCCCCATTTCCAAAGAGAGAACTACCACATTAATTCAAGACACAAAATGTAGCATTTTAATTACATCCTATTTAGCCATGTCTATTATCAGCTCTTCATGTATGATAATCAGAATGTTCCAAATAGTGCATAACCTTGTCACTCTCTGAGTTGTCTTTCTGAATAGTAATTCCCATCTGGAGTCTAAACTTTGGGAATAGGGTTAAAAGGGATTAAAGCAAGAGAAAATAACAAAGAAAGCCAGAGACAATGAAGGGGGATGCTAGTTGCTACGTTTTCAGAAATAACATTATCAGTATCTAAATAGACAAAAAAAGCACCTTACACAACCAGGTGATCTATTTTTATAATTTAACCTTTATTACATCCTGCTCTCAAGCAATTCAGAATAGCAATCTATGTAACCTCTTTCTTATCTTGTAAGAAATGTAGGATTTTAGCAAAACATCTAGTGTCAATCAGTAAGCTTACTAGCAAAGCAGATTTGAACTTGTTCCCCAATTCTAGTCAAACATAGAAGTGATGAAAATAAAAGTCCTGTAAAGAAATGTTAAAGATTTATGTTACACATGATTTCAGTTTAATCTACTCCGACCATGACTAAACCTGGATATAATCTGATAGATACCTACTTTATGTCTTCTAGTCATTGTTTGATGGTTAAACTGGTTAAGAACTCAACCATCCATGCCGGTCCACCTGCATATTTTTCTGCCTCTCCTAAATGGAAATCTGCATTTGTTGTTTTGTTGTTATTTGCAAAGTTGTGTCCGACCCATCGCAACCCCATGGACAACGTTCCTCCAGGCCTTCCTGTCCTCTACCATCTTCTGGAGTCCATTTAAGCTCACACCTACTGCTTCAGTGACTCCATCCAGCCACCTCATTCTCTGTTGTCCCCTTCTTCTCTTGCCCTCAACCTTTCCCAGCATTAGGCTCTTCTCCAGTGAGTCGTTCCTTCTCATTAGGTGGCCAAAGTATTTGAGTTTCAACTTCAGGATCATGACATGCTTCAAAGAAGAAAATGTGACCCTAAAGACAAAAGAAATAGGGGATCACAACTTCATATTCAGGCTTAGTGAAAAAGTCAAATGTTTTATACTTTTCATCATCCATTGTTTTAGATTGATTTTTTTATTAAACAACATACTTGTCACCTTTTGTATCATGTTTCAACAAATACAAGATTACTTCAAGAGATGTACAAGATATGATACAATAATTTCTAACATAAATACATTATTTCAAAGTGCTCACCTTAACAAAACCCAGGTCAAATGTCACAGATAGGAGAAATTGACCCAGGTCAATACAGTTGTAATATATAAACCATGGATTGTGTTATGAGCATTAGCATTGTGAGCCCAACTGATTCAATAGTGTCTGGTTATCAAAATGGTTATCCTGAGTTGTACAAATGACTAGCTATTATATACAAAGGGTACATGGGTCAGCATTTCAAATTTGAGGTTAGCAATGCACATGAGAAATGTACCGATCTTAATTTTCACTCTTGCTAGCTCAGCATGGTCTAGTTAGTATATTTCATTTTAATTCTGGCTTGTTGAACAAGCTACCACAATAGTTAGGGAGACATTTCATAATGAGCAAAAAATCAAAGTACCATCTTAACCAACCCATTGGTTGCATGTATTTGTTTGTAGTCTGGAAACTCCACTAGAAGCAAAATCAGCTTGAGATACTGTATTGCCAGAACTCAGGACTCAGTCTACTGTTCAGAATAACCCATCTATCTGTTTTCTTTTAAACAACAGTTCTGTGAGGTATTCTCCTTCCCAGAAGAAGATCATGGGTAAAGAATATTATTTTGCCTAAGTCTATCCAAGGATTCAGGGCAGAGCTGGATTGTACTGTAACATATTATCAGATCCTTATACCAATTTTTATACACTTGAATATAAGTGCCTTGTGCTTTACTGCTTCCAATAGGGCTCTTTTCTAATTATTTTTCATTGGAAAGTAAAGCTGTATTATATACAGAGAGAAAAATTGAAACAGGCACCCATAATTACAGGTACATTTTAAGCAGAAAACAGCATGTATCATGTGTTAATTCTATTACTATGGCCACATTTGCTATATGCTTAATAAATGCAATAAAATTGTACATATATCAATACAAGCAATTGTATTGGGGGAGAAGCAGAAAAATAATTTATGTTTTGAATGGCCTTTCTAATACAGCCCAGTAACTAATGATATATTTTCATATTATGACCAAGCACAAACTAGGAATAGCTTTTTCATCTATCTCTTGATTTCACCCTGTGCATGGCTTGGGTGGCAGAATGAAAAGTGAATCAGCAAATCCAAGTGAAATTAATATTTTTCCCATAAAAATTAGTTCTGACAACTAATGGGCTGTCTGTACTTTGCAGAGTCTATAGCTTCACAGCATATGGATAAACAATTAATGAAAATTAACAAGAACCCCATTTCCTTTGCAATTATCAAATTGAGGTGGCAAATGATTTAATAACAAAGAGTTACTGTTGAAGATGTAAGGCCACCTCTTTGAAGCTTGGAAACAGAAATTTTTATATCCATGCTACCTGACATTTTAGGTCATTCTTCAATAACTCGATTCCTTCCAGATTGCTAGTTAAAATCTGGGAATCCTGAAAGCTGCAAAGCATTAGTTCCTGCAGCATTTGCATTGCTTCCACATTGGTTCTACATTCATGTGATCCCACAACACTGCATATATTTAGTAATATAGCTTTGTCTGTCTGTATATCTATCTATCTATCTATCTATCTATCTATCTATCTATCTATCTATCTATCTATCTATCTATCTATCTATCTAACAAATTTATATAGCTGTCCATCTCAACAAAAACAACTCTGTTCTAGAAATGCTGAAATATTACAGAACCTGGACTGTTTTCTCGGTAGTAGAAATTCTTGCCTCATTCCCTTTCCCAACTCTTAGATTTTTCCTCCTCGTCTGTCACAGCTTTGTGCTATTGTTTCTCTGCTGTTTTAATAAACTGAGCAGAGGATTGGGGATTTAGCAGTTTTAACACTGAGCCATGTTTACAAATGGTTTAAAGGCCAAACAAAATGAACTGTAGATTAAAGGGCACTAGCTGGATATTGTTGTTTGCTCTGTCTTATTTGGTCAGCTGGAGAACACGCAGGTCTCCTCATGTGGCCCATTCTGCACTTTAAGCTCAGCAGCAGTGACTTTAGTCTCAAACTCTTCCTGATGTTTTGAGGAGTGAGAGGAGCAGTGGCATACGAATAAGCTCTGCCCCTTCTCAAAGTATATTTATTGTTGCCCATGTAAAAATGCTCTGCCTGTAATATATCCATTATGTTCTTTAAAAAAAAGCAAGCCTAGAAAGAATCCTGGCTGAGGTAATTAATTCAGAAAGTAAAATCAGTCTCCCCCATGTATAGGTATGCATACCTGAATACATAAATGTCTCTGTTTCAGTGATAGAACTGCAGTAGCGATATGAGAAGATACCATGCATGAGCTAGGTTCTTCTTTGGCGTTTCTATTAAAATGTAAAACAGTATACTTACATTTTTAAATATTTAAAAATATTAATACTTCATATTTTGTAGATTTTTGCGTGACTGTTTGTCCAGACAGTGCTAACATAGGAAAAGTGTGGAAAGTCAAATGATGTTTACGGTTAGGTGGCTTAGTCTGAAGTGATCCAGTTTGTCTTGTGATAGACATACTACTCTGCCCAAATTCTTTGTCAGGAATAAGAAAAGACTTGAAAAATAATCATATCATCTCTCGACGTACTAACAACTTCCTTAACAAATGGATAATAAGTAAAAGTATTTTAAAGAGGTCCTTGGTGCTCTCTGAGCTTGCTTGTATTCTTGCAAAAAACAACCTGCCTCCAGAAGCGGTGAATGCTCCAACACTGGAAGTTTTTAAGAAGAGACTGGACAGCCATTTGCCTGAAATGGTATAGGGTTTCCTGCCTGAGCAGCGGGTTGGACTAGATGACCTCCAAGGTCACTTCCAACTTCTTCTTCTTCTTCTTCTTCTTCTTCTTCTTCTTCTTCTTCTTCTTCTTCTTCTTCTTCTTCTTCTTCTTCTTCTTCTTCTTCTTTCTTAAATTTTTAAGAAAATGTTTTTGCTTGCATCCTCCTGAAATTCTTCTTCAATATTTAGTCTAAATTTCTTTTCTTGTAATTTGAATTTGAGAATTCAGTTCATACCTACAATTTGTTTTTTTCCGTTTTTTATTAAAAAGTTTTACAATACATTTTATCTTTAACAAACCAAAAAAAGAAAAAAAACTCTCCCAACCCCCTCCCCCCCACCCTCTTCCCCCTCCCCAACCCCTCCCTCCCTTTCCCCTCCCCCCCAGCTTCCCAGAGCAAAATACAGGGTATAAAAATACAAACAATCATAATCTAACTTACGCAAACAATCCTAAACTATTTAAACTACCGAACTTTAACTCATATAAGAAAAACTCCAAACATATATATAGAAAACATATATATATATATGTTTTCTGGGGTTTTTGCGGGTGTTCGTATGTGGATCTTTGGCTATTCGGGTTTTTCCCCGCGTAGAACTAAAGGTGTAGGGGCGACGTTTCGACGGAATCCCATCCGTCATCATCAGGCTGGTGGCTTCTGCTTCCTTCTTCTGGGAGAAGCATGTGGCTGTTTGTTCCTCATGGCACCACCACAAACACGAAGCCGAACAAAAGCAGCACAACTCACCAGCTCAGGTCTAAGGCTGGCAGCTGAGACCAGCCCATCCACTCAAAACACACCCCCACCCAATCAGAACACACCCACCATTCAAAACACACTCCCACCCAATCAGAACACACTTACTCCCCCACCCAATCAGAGCACACCTCCATCCACAGAACACATCCCCTCTGGCAGTTTAAAAAAGAGGAACAAACAGCCACATGCTTCTCCCAGAAGAAGGAAGCAGAAGCCACCAGCCTATGATGACGGATGGGATTCCGTCGAAACGTCGCCCCTACACCTTTAGTTCTACGCGGGGGAAAACCCGAATAACCAAAGATCCATATATATATATATATATATATATATGTGAGAATTTTTGTAAACATTCAGATTATTATTTACACTGTAAGTATGGATTTTCTTGATATCCCTATAGAAATATTATATTATAAATATACAGCTACACATGAATTAGATAAAGGTAAAGGTTCCCCCGCACATGCGTACTAGTCGTTTCCGACTCTAGGGGCCGGTGCTCATCTCCGTTTAAAAGCCAAAGAGCCAGCACTTGTCCAAGGACATCTCCATGGTCATGTGGCCGGCATGACTAGATGCCAAAGGCGCATGGAACACTGTTACCTTCCCACCGTAGTGGTCCCTATTTTTCTACTTGCATTTTTACGTGCTTTTGAACTGCTAGGTTGGCAGAAGCTGGGATGAGTAACAGTTGCTCACTCTGTTACGCAGCACTCGGGATTTGACCCGCCAAACTGCTGACCTTCTGATCGACAAGCTCAGTGTCCTAACCCACTGAGCCACCACGTCCCTTGTATGAATTAAAGGTTTCTACAGCAGATGATGTTCATCAAAACTAGTATTTTTATGAACTTTGTGCTTAAATAAGCACTTGGGTTCTTGGTTCTCTCTCAAAATCATTTGATTCCCAGGTGCATTTTCAGTCTATAAACATAAACCTTAAATCTTTGTTCAGTGTATTTTTAGGAATAGAATACTATGGTATGCAGACAAAGTGTCAGATTTCTAGTTTTATATTAACAGCACCCAAAATATTAAAAAAGTCTACTATCATTATGGCACTGATGGGTCTGTGGTTTGCTGTTTAACATCTTTGTCACTTTAATCTAGAATCAGTTTTCTAATTTTGAGGAGAGAGAGTATTAATTTTCAGTGTTCACATTTTCCCAAAGTAAAAAAAAACACCATTGTAATCTTATTGAAAACTATAAATTAGTGGCCTGACAAATCTAACATTTTGCTTCCTCCTTGTTCTACTATTTGTTCCTTGTTTGACCACTAAGTCTCAGTTCTGAGAACTGTCATGAAGCTAAGGGAATATACCGGTAATTTAGAACAATTTAAGGACTGGTCTAAATCATCTAAATATGGAGCCAAGATTTGTTTCTCACAATTCCCAATGTAATCCAGTCCAGTCCAATACAACCCAACTCAATCCCCCACAAAACTTTCCAAAGCTAGGGTTTCCTGTAGACAAGTAGAGGCAGAAATAAATCAGGAATCTTACCCACTGTAACCAAATTAGCCTGTGACTCAAAGATACTGTTACAGGTGCTGTGGGATAACACTCTAAAATCCAAACTGAAAATGCCATCTTAAGAAGCTTACACTCAGTCAGCCTGTTGGTACATAAAACTCAGGATCATTGACGTCTATTGGGATCAATTTCCCATGAATTTCAGAATCACATTTTACCAGTTTCCCTGAAAATGTCAGTCATTAAAATGAATCACACTGTTTTTAAATGAATCTAGCTTTCCCACTGTCTCTGCTTGTTGGAAGCCAATTGGAAAGTCACAAATGTTGATCAGATGACCCTGGATCCTTCAAGCATCATAAATATGTTGCCAAGTGCCCAGTTTTGATTACATGTCTATAGGAATGCTAGAAGGGTCATTAGTGCACAGACTAGTCATAAGTCACCTTTTCAACACCATTGTAACATCGAATGGTTGTTAAACAAATTGTTGTAAGTCAAGGACTATCTGTATGACTAAAATATAACCTCTCCTGATAACTGTATTTCATTTTATGCAGGATAGGAGTGATTCAGGAGGTATTTTGCTGTATGTCTCTTTCTATTAGAAACATAATTAAAGGAGAGCAGTGTAAATTGTGTAGATTCTTAGCCTGAGCTAATTCTGACCGGATGGAAAATATTTATAACCTTGGCTCCATTCATGTGCTGAACAGGATCATGAGATAAAGCTTGGGAAAAATAGCCTTCATTATGCTGAAAATTAGAAGGTTCCTCTTTGTAATCTTTTTTTTTTTAATATGGTGAACCTTTCATGTGCATCCATTTATCATGTGGAATCTCTGTTTTTTTTTCCTGTGCCATTGAACTCCTCATTTACAAGTTGCCTATGGCTGTGCACGAATGATTCTTCATATAGAACAGCCCTCATGTGATTGCATATTCAGATGAATTGGCCTTTTGTTTTTTCAGACTACACTTGTGTTATTTTCCGAGGGCTGTTACAAGCCATGTAAACTTCTTGGGAATGTTCTTTTTTTTTGTATATAAGCTTTTTATTATTTTTTCCCCTCTACATACATATGTTAGTTTTTCAAACAGCGTGTGATCTGGGTTCATATAACGCTAATACATAGTCAAGTCCTACTCTTTGGTTCTCTCTTCTAGCCATTTGTAGAATAAATTCCAGCTTTGGTAGTATTCTGTTTCTTCTTTATCTTTCAACCTCATAGTTAATCTGTCCATCTCCGCGCATTCCAGTATCTTTTTTATTACTTCTTCTGAAGGTATTCGTTCGTTCTTCCAGCATTGCGCATAACTTATTCTAGCTGAGGTTATAATATGTAAAACCAAATATAGATTTTGTTTATTAATCTTTTCTGGTACTATACCTAATAAATAAAATTCAGGATTAAATACTACATGTTCTCCTAATATTTTTTCTAGCCAAGCATGTATTTTTTTCCAATATGCCTTTACTTTGTCACATGTCCACCAAATATGATAATACGTACCTAAATTATGTTTACATTTCCAACATTTACCTGATACATTTTTAAACATTTTTGCTAATCTTGCTGGAGGCAAGTGCCATCTATAAAACATTTTATAGAGATTTTCTTTATACGCAGTTGACATTGTCAATTTATAATTTCTCTCCCATAATTCTTACCATTTTTCTAATTCTATATTATAACCAAAGTTTTTCACCCACCTTATCATTGTCTCTTTAGTTTGTTCACTTTCCATCTCTAAAATTAACAAAAAATATACATTTTCTTAATTACTTTCTCATCAGAAGTTAATAATATTTTATCAAATAGTTTGATCTTTATAGAATCCATAGTTTCATATCTTTTTCATATGTACTTTGTATTTGTAAGCATGTCCACCATGACATGTTGATACTCTGATTTTCCAGTTTTTGTTTTGATTTTAATGTCCCATCAGTATTTAAAATATCTCTATAAATCCAAGTTTTTTCAAAATCTAACAGATTTGTGTGTGAAAAAGCTTCAATTGTTGATAACCACCCTGGAACTTTCACATATATTTTCGTTTTATTTTTTCCCATACTGTTATCAAAGCATTTCTAATACAGTGATTTTGAAAATATTTATGAATTTTGTTTTTATCATACCACAAAAAAGCATGCCACCCGAATTGTAAATCATGTCTCTCCAAGTGTAACCTTTTCTTCCTAAGCATTATCCATTCTTTCACCCATGTTAATACAGATGCTTGATAATACAAAGCCCACTCAGGTAGGCCAAAGCCTCCATTTTCTTTAGTATCTTGCAAGGTTTTCATCTTTATTCTAGCTTTCTTTCCTTGCCATACAAACTTCAAAATTAATGAATTCAACTCTTGAAAAAAAAATCCCAAGTTTTATCAGAATTGTTTGAAACAAAAATAAAATCTTCATATTCATTTTAACTGTAGCAATTCTTCCTAATAATGACAATTTTAAATTCTTCCACTTTTCCAAATCTAGCTTCATTTGTTTCAATAACCTTATGTAATTATCTTCTTTTATTGTTGAGCACTTAGCTAATAAATATATACCCAAATATTTTACCTTTTTCACTATCTGTACCTCTATTACTTCTGAAATTCGCCTTTTTTGCTTATCCGTAAGATTATTAACTATTATCTTGGTTTTCTCTTTATTTATTTTTAATCCTGCTATTTCACCATATTGTTCTATTTCCCCCCACAATTTTGGGATCATCTCCAAGAGTTCTTCCAAAATAAATACTAAATCATCAGCAAATGCTTGTAATTTATATGTTTCATCCTTTATCCCCAACCATCTAATCTCTGTATCTTGTCTTATATTTCGATTTAAAACTTCCAAAGTGAAAATGAACAGGGGGGATAAAGGGCATCCTTGCCTTGTGCTTTTCCTTATTTCAAAGCTCTCAATGCAATCTCCATTTACAATCACTTTGGCTGTTTGTTTGTTATATATTGTTTTTACCATGTTTATAAAATTCTGTCCAAATTCCATCATTTGTAATTGATGAAACATAAATTGCCATGAAAGATTATCAAATGCTTTTTGAGCGTCTAAAAATATTAATGCCATTTGTTTCCCTGGATGTAGCTCATAGTATTCCAATACATCTATTATCACTCTTGTTATTTTTAATTTGTCTCTTTGGTAAAAAACCATTTTGATCCGGGTGTATAAATTCAACCAAGTATTTTTTCAATCTCTCCGCCATTATTGAAGTAAAAATTTTATAATCCACATTGAGAAATGAAATTGGTCTATAGTTCTTAATCTGAGTTAAATCTGAATCTTCTTTTGGTATTAAAGTAATATTTGCTTCAATCCATGTCACTGGCATTTTAGCTTCTAATAAAAGTCCGTTACAAACATCTTTCAACGGTTTGCTTAATATCTCTTGTAAGTTCTTATATAACTCTGCTGGAAGTCCATCTGGACCAGGAGTTTTCCCATTTTTTTTGTCTCTTTATGGCCTCTCTTATTTCCTTCATTGTAACACCTTCATCTAACATATTTTTAAATGTGTCTGAGATTTTTGGAAGATTACTTTCTTCCAAGTATTTTACAGTTTTCTCTCTTGAAGTCTCCTGTTTATCCTACAGTTCCTTATAGAATTCTTTAACTATCTTTTTTATTTCTTCATTTTTATGTTGTAAATAACCTTTCCCATCAAGTAAATTATGTATGATCTTTTTTTCTTTCTGGTTTTTAAGTTTATAAGCTAAACCATCTTCCCGGCTTATTGGCACTTTAAAAAAAAATTGTTTCGCTCTTTTTATCTGTTCTGCCACTTTTTTTGAGTCTAATAAATTTAATTTGTGTTTTATTATGTCCATTTCTCTTTTTAAAGACTTTGTTTGTGGTTTTCTTTGCAGTTCTAATTCTAACTTTCCAAATTCTTCTTTTAATAATACATATTGCTGTTTTCTCTGTTTATTTTTTCTTGCCGTATATGTTATTGCTATACCTCTGAAATACGCTTTAGCTGTATCCCATAAGTTTTGTACAGTAGTATCTTCTTTTCTATTTTATTTGAAGAAGAATTCCATTTCTTTTTTTGTTAACTCTAATTCTTTTTCCTTTAATATGGAACGATTTAAAGTCCATCTTGGCCCTTTTTGTATTCCTTTCCAGGAATGTACTTTTTTATGTTGGCAGGGTGACAGGAAATTCTCAATATTTTCTTGCAGTGCTTGCACTATGTTCTTCAGAAAATAGCAAAAAGCCCCACCTGGTTTAAAAGAGTGGATTCAAACGACAAGTTAAAATTTGATGGAATTTAGAAAACTCATTACTAGGATTTTCAGCTACCCCAGTTATAAAAAAGTGAAATTTAGGGTGGAACTAAAAAAACGTGTCAGTTGTTTCAGTTCTCTTCTCCTCCCTTCTTACTTGTGACTGATCCCTTCAAAAATACAGTGTTGACTTAAGCATTAATCCAACTCTTTAGATCTGCTAACAGTACTACTGTATGAGGATAATACCAAGATTTTCACTCAGTGTGACAGCCAAGAAGTAGTGCACAGAATTACCACACTGATATTCAGTGGGAATCCTAGCAACAGTATATACTATTTATTTATTTCTGTGTTATGTTATAGTTGCCTAGAATCACCCCAAACAGTGAGATGGATAGTATAGAATCACTAGATAGTGAGATGGGCAGCATATACATTTAATTAAATATACAGTATGTATATGTATATGTGCATATATACAAACATACACATATATAGATATTAAATAAATAAATAGTCAAATTGAAGATTCATAATGGCTTCTCTTCTTTAACTTCTCCGATAAATCAGTGCAAAGTTATTCCAAAGATAGAATGCATGTATCCATAATTAGTTTTCTTTCATTTTATCCTACCACATCAATACATTTCTCATAATGTCCATATCTAATGAGAATCATGATAGATCAATAAGCTTATTACATGACTGGGAAAGGAGGCAGTAATGGTTTAGTATTCTAAACAGATAAAGTCTTAATCATATACAGCCAGTCTCTCTCCACAATAAAGTAAGATAGCTAATAATGCCAACCCCCATTGGTGCAATTGATATCTGAGCTACAAAAAAATGAGCAATCACTAAAATTTCAGCCTTCAATTATTCATCTTCTTTTTTGTAGTTTAGATACTATATTGTTATCAAAATGTACCCTTACTGAACTGTGTATTGTATGACAATATGTCATTAGAGCAGGGAAGGGTATACAATTGTTGAAAAAAAAATCTTCATCAGTGTCCAGTCCAAGCCGGGAATTAACAAAACGGAGACTGCTTTAGAAAGAAGGTTATAGTTTATTGAAGAATAGAGCCATACAGAAAGATGGCTCTGAGAAAGCTGACCACATGTAGCTGGGAGTGATGGGTTTTTATCCTTCTTGAGCTTTTGTGTTTGGAGTTGTTCCTGTTTGACGCTTTGTATTTCCTGTGGTGTGAACTTTGACCTGAGACTCAGTGTGCCCTTTTAGTATTCTGATGGTGGTGGGTTAATCCTATTATGTCCCAAAGGTCATATCCTGCATCCCTGGGGGTGTGGCTGATGACTAGGTCCTATGTTGAATGTTTTGGTGTGAGGGTTTGTTGATTCTAGGGATCTTTGTTTTTCTAATCCCATCAGCTCTAATCTTCTTGGCTCCAGTCTTTCTGACAGAATTATCACACCTGCATTTCTACAGACAGACCTGGTTTCTGCTTGGGGTAGAGAGACTCGGTGGGAGGTTGGTTTCTGCCTAAGATTTTCCATTATTCCTTTGGGGAAATATAATATTCTGCTTTTTAAATATTCCCAAAATATTTATTTCTCGGGGGGGTGCTCTCCTCCCACACAATAAATATTCCTCTCCCATATGCCATTATTTATATTGGGATTCTATTGCCTTTCCCACACCATTACCACCACCTTTTTTCTGTTATCATAAATATTTCAGGGGGAAAAAATTCTGACCCACTCAGTTGACGACTCATTGAAGCTTCCAGCTTGGAATCTATACAGATGCTATGTGTATTAATTAACAAAACATATTGTTCAGATGTTAGTCACATTCTATTTTTTAAAAAGCCAGAATGCTTTTTTATAACCATAGGAATTGGATTAGCATTCCAGATATTGCTGATCTGCAATTCCCAGTATCCTTCACCATTGGGATATTGTATAGAACTGTTGGGAACTGGGGCTCTTCCATGTTTGCTGCCCATCTTGCCTAGTCACTTCTAGATGGGTGGCATATAAACCAAATAAAATAAAATATCTGGATTCCCACAGGCTCTTCACTTCTGACCAGATATTTTCTTACCAACATAGTAAAGGAAATAATAATTTTTCAGACACTCACCCCAACCCGCTGCCTTGGAAATTTTACTATTTTCCTGTACAATATAGACTTTTTCTGTCCCGCTATATTTCTTTGCCAATTGCAAAGGGTGGAGCTGAACAGAGCAAAAGTGTATGCCAGTTGTGAAGTTGAGCCATATCACCATGGGTGAAGTGAAGTCATTGCTATTCACTACCACTGGTTGTTCTTTAAGCATTTTCAGCCCCCCTACCTCTCTGTTACACACGCAGACACTGCACATCTCATCTGAATGAGTCACTTCCTTCTTTTGGTTTTTCTACTTCCTGTTTTATTCAGAATTGACACACTCCACTCAATTACACTATACATTCAGATGTCCCTGCCAATCCATTTATTTCCTTATGTTTTTCCACATCATATTAGCTTATTATTCCAATTCTTAATGTATAACATTATCAAAATGAACTTTAGGCAAACCAGTTCAAAATGCACTAAAACTTGATGTGGACTATACTGAATATTTGGACCTCTGTTCATTGTTGTAAGCACTTATGGGCCTTTCCTAGTTAACCATCTTTGATCTGGCATGAAATCTACTAACCTATCTGTCTATCTGCCTTTACTGCATCTGTTAACACTGTAGAAGAGCCATGTTAGTCTATGGTAGCTAAAAATCAATAAGTTGGCAGCAGCATTTTTTCCACCTAACAAATTTTATTAACTTAGTATTAGTTAGAAAAGACTCCTGATTTAAAGAATCTGCTGTGGTTCAGTGTCCAATGGTACTGTCCAAATTATGCCCGTTAAGCTAAACAATTGTTTAAGCCTTTGATTTTTCTGAGTCTGCCTCCTTGGACATCACCTGCCAATGGCAAAACATCCATCAGTCATTGCAGTGGTACAGGAATGGATGGCTGAGCTTCTGTGTTCTTTCTTTCAATAAATGAAGCTTATATATTGAGAACTGACCATGTTCATGAAAAGAGCCAAGTGACATAGGCATAGTTCCACAAAGGAGCAAATATCAACTCTTTCCATTTTGGTTGGAGTGAATGGTCCATGTGAATGTCAAACTTTAGCTCTTAATGAAACTTTTCTGTGCTGGTGAAAGAAGTTGATCTCACTTACTCTTTTAGGGGAAGAGGTGAAGGAGGCTACAGTTTACCCCAATATAGCCAAGGGTGAAGTTAACTCCAAACTGAAGCCAGGCCTGGTAATGTGCTACTACTTCATATCCTTGTTTGACAGTTAACTGTTAACATGTTAACTGTTAACTCACTCACCTACCTACCTATCCACTTTCTCCTGCCTGACTTTTCCGATTCCTTCCAGTCCCTTCCTTTCCCCTCCTTCCCCTCTTTGCCATCATAGAAATGAAAAAAGCTAACACAAATTCCTGCCAATATTTTTTTCTATTTCTACTGAAGTAAAAGATTTCCTGAAGCAAATTGTTCTCTTCCTCAATTTCCAGGACTTTCCCTGCTTCTTGGAGATTCCCACCATTAATCAAAGATTACTAGGGATGAAGAAAATCTATTTCAACTTCTATACTTATTTTTTTTTTACCCAAAGAAAACTCTTGATTTTTCTATCAGAGGGAGGCACCATAAACATTTGACCTTGGATCTTATGTTCATGGCAGAACAATCTTTCATTGTGGGTGTATGGAGTATGACAATCAGTCTGCAACTTGGCATGGAGGATATATTGACAGCAGTTGCCATTTTGAATTGGCATTCACTACATGAAATGACATTTTCTATTCAAGCACCAACCAGATACAAAAATAAGTCACTTTCCTAAAACTCTAATAATATCTCTGTGGAATAGTGAAGGAAGTCATAGGATCCCAATGATGGAACTACACTGTCTGATAAGCTCTGAGGACTACAGCTCTAAGTGCTGAAAACATTTGAGAGTGAACTATTGCTTCTGATAGTAAGGGTGTGAATAATCAAGGCCATGAATAATCACAGGAATTATATCTGCAATCTGTTGGGTGGCAATGGTTACAAACCCAACTTTTTCTATAACTTAGACTTTCTGCCATCTCTCCATGCTAAAAAATATTTTTCATAGAGAAATTTGGGAGGAAACATCTGCCATTCTAAATTAGTTGTACTGATAAGATGCACCCCTCTCACAAGTTCAGAGATGATACAGATCTGAAGTAGGATGCACACATAACAATTCCAGTTGGAATTGTGTTTTATTAAATTTATTATTGTACTATATATCACTTTCCATTACAAAAGAAAATTACTTTCTAACTTACAGTGCCTCTATCCTGTGTATGCAGTTTCTATAGGCTATTTTAGTTTTGTAGACTTCTTTAGTCATCCCTATTCTGACTTCTATTTTCCTACCTAACTTTTATCTTTTATCTATAACTCTGTAATGCCCTTAATCTATAGACTTATATATCGGCTTCATTCTGGTCTCATCCTAGATGTTACTAGCAACTGTTTCTGATGCCTTTACTAATGAATTGGTCTCTGCTGTCATCTGACCCATCCAGACAAGACTAATATGAGGTTGGAACTGCTGCTATGTTTGATTGATCTTTCCACCAGTAACATCTAAATCTGATGCTTACTTCTTCAAATTCTGACTTCTTTGACTTTGTAATGACATCCCTTCCAGTGTTGATCACTTGGTCCCTTTGTATATCTGAATCATTCTGGTTGACTCTTTCTTTGGCCCCCTTCCTTCTGACTTAAGCTGCCACTTAACTTCTTACAAAGCCTCTCTCACCATTATTCTTAACCCTGCTGCTAACTCTGTTGATCTGTGTTGCCTCTTTATCTTTTTATTTGGTATAGTTGTCAGAGTGGGTGGTTTCTAATGATATGGTTGGTTGTTGCCTCTGAAAAATTGTAGTTACAATACAATCAGCCCAGCTTTTAGGCTCTTCAACAAGACTTCATAGTTTTCTTCATCCTGGCATCCTGGTACTCTAAAGTGGAGGGAAGTAATGACCTTCTCCTCCCTTTCTTCTTTCTTGCTTGATCCCTTCACAGCCCATCACTGCTAGGTTTTTGCTGTTTGGCAGTCAGAGAATTCACCCTACTTGGTTTTATCTTGGCAACACTCACATGAGCTATTGTTTCTCCTTTCCCCAGCTTTGAGCTGAACCTTCTGCAGCCACATTCCTCTGGAATCTCCTCTTCTCCTCTGCTGTAGAAGAGTTCTCCAATCCAAATGCACACACTATATGCGCTGGATTCCTTTTTCTCTTTCTTTGGTTTTCCTTTTAAAGAGAATGATTAACAGCTTAACATTTTCTCTTTCCACAGCCATTGTCTCATAATCCTACTGTAGTATATTACTCCTGGTTTACTTTTACTCCCATTATTACACAAGAACAATTAGTTGATAAAGCTTCTGTTAAAAAAATAAATCTTGTTGATGGCTTCATAATTTAAAACAAATTTATATGGCATTTTCAATAGGCCATAGATGCTGGGAGAAGTCTGGATCAGCCACAAAAATTAAGATGGACTTGTGTCCTATAGACCGCAGAGGATGCTATTTTATAATCAGTGGTAAAAAATAAGCTATATCTGTCAGCCAGTCAGATCTGGAGATGGAATGATCTTGCCTTCCAGTGCAGGCAACCAATGTCCTGAACTCACCCTAAAAACAAGGTTGTGTTCAGGCATTTCTTATCTCCAGATAATTATTATTAGGTGGAGGGAAGCAAGGACAAATGTGTTGACATTACTTCCCCCCCTTTTGCTGTCCCAGTGTTTCTCCATGATAGTTAGTCACAGTTACAACACTACCCTTTGTTGTCCTCCTACTCATGGAAGTTGATAGGTTGATGCCTGGGAACAGGGTTGTAATTTTATCTCCCTATGAGAAAGGTTGTATTGGTATCTGAATGAAGATCTTTTCCAAATTGGGTTGGAAAATATTAATTGATCCAAGGGAGGCCTACATACTAATTTCTTTTGTGGTATTCCCTAATTATCTAACAGATTTTACTCCCCCCCCCCGTGTGTGTGTATACATACATATATACATAGTACAATTCTACACATAAATATAAAAAACACATAGACATATTTTGAAACATAAACCTATAAATTCAAAACTCTTTTTTACTGTGTTTACTGAGAAATTGGGTGATATATTGATCTTTTTAATAAAAAAATTGAATTTGTGTTTGAGTGGAGGTATTTGTTCTTGTCTATGTATTGTTCTGCTGTTCTCCTAGCATTAACACCCATTCTCTTTTCTCAGGATTGTGGGAATATGAATCTTTTGACACCTGGTTAAAACCTCTTTGATCTTTTCTACTTCACACTGACTACCAAAGGAGACATCTGACAATGCAGACTTTTGTTATTATCCTGAAAGGAACTATTTAACTGGAATTTCTAACAAAGAGTTTGCCTAAATAAATATGAGGAAGTAGAGGCATTTTATCACAATACTTTCCAGAGGAATTAAGTAACTTCAGATACAAGACAGAAATGTCAGAATTTAACCTTCATGAATTTAAACTGCCTGATCCATATTATTTTCAATCCATATTATATTATGGAGATGGTGGAAAGGTAAAAGGATATGAAAACAGACTATTAAGGTTTTGGGTTTCATTCATTTAAAATATATAAATAATTAAGAAATACTATAATTAAGGATCAACAAAGATTTATAATTTTTTGTCTGATATTTAGAGACAGGCATTTTTCTCACCTTTTATAATTATCATTTGGTGCTCATCCATGGAAACTGATAATAGGTTTATTATTGCTTTGACAAATGTTTTTAATCATATATCTCCTTGACACAAATTGGGCTAATTTTAGATAAAGTGTGGCAATGAGTATTAGCAAAAATGATACAGAATAAGATTAGAGGCACAGAGTTGGCCCTATAGGCCTCAACCAGTAATATTAAAGCATATTTCAGTCAGCAGAGAAGCCAAAATGGGGTTGCAAATGATCCTGCAGTGATGTTCTGTTCCTTTTCACAAATCATCAGTTTAAAAACCACTTACTTTCTAAGCACACAGAAATGAAATTGAACTGGGAGAAGAAATAAGGATAAAAACTCCCCTAAGTCATATCAGACAAAATTTGTAATTTTATTGGTAATAATGTGGAAGTTGTTTGCCACTGTCTTTTCCTGGCTATTTTTTCATTTCCCAAAGCCAAGTTTACCCTAGGACTCTGATATTTCCTGGTGGTCTCCATGTTCTCATTAAGTCTGATCCTGCTTAGCTTTCTGAAATCAGTCAAGGTCTGCTAGAGGATGTCATCTAGTTGAACAAGACTGAGAGAAAGATGCAGACCAATTATATAATCTTATAGCTAAGGATAGCTGTGATTTCTCATAGCTGTGGAGTCCAAGTATTTATAAACTTTCAATGCCATAATATGGACAGGTTATGTCATTTTCCTGTACCAAATCTTTTTGGTCAAAAGCCACCACCCACCACTGTCTGAGAAATCAGTCAGTATGTGCTGTAATCTTCATTCACACACCCACATTCACCAGTCTTTTGTTAAGACTTCAATAAACATCTCCCTGCAGACTCATTAGCAGCTGAAGATGTTTCCATATGTTTCTCCCACCACAATATAACATAAAGGGAAACATATACATGGGAAATAAATCAGAAGACTTCACTTATTGCAACTATAGTTGTAATAGGGATACATCTGTCTTGTTTTTTCAGGAGGCAATAGCTATAAAGGCGTTGCTTCTGAAGAATGCTATGCTGTGATTCACAGAGATTGCTGGAGTCTTCTCTCCAGTTATAAGATGGCTGAAATTTAGGAACTAGGCTAACTTAATGTTATGTCATCAAAATAAATTTAAGGATAAAAAATGTATACCACACAGAAAGACTTGCCTGGGACACCCAGAAGCCATGTCAGATTTTGAACTATAGTTACAGTAAAACTTTAATTACTATGCAATTGTTTTTAGCTTTAGAGGAAAATGGAATTAATTATAAACATATAAAATAGTTTTCAGTGCCTTGAAAGTGAGGTTGATCCAGTATAGCTCAGAATTTTCCAATACTGTTACTACAAATGAATAATGCAAGATGAAAAGGATGATCCAATGTAGTGTGCATATCCAGAGAATTCATTTCAATCCATGGGTAGGCATCTAGTGTAAACATAATAGCAATAGCATTTAGACTTATATACTGCTTCGCAGTGCTTTACAGCCCTCTCTAGGTGGTTTACAAAGTCAGCACATTGCCCCAACAATCTGGGTCCACATTTTACCAACCTTGAAAAGATGGAAGGCTGAGTCAACCTTGAGCTGGTGAGACTCAAAATGCTGGCAACAGGGAGTCAGCAGAAGTAGCCTGCAATACTACATTCTAACCACTGTGACTACTTTCTCAGCTCATAAAATACACTCAGAGATAACTTACTTGGGAAATATGTGCCATTATTATCCTACAGTTTTTGGAGAAAGATAATACATGAGGATGGGATAGATAGATAGATAGATAGATAGATAGATAGATAGATAGATAGATAGATAGATAGATAGATAGATAGACAGACAGACAGACAGACAGACAGACAGACAGACAGAAAAGAGAGAGAGCGGGATTTTTGTTCTTTAATAGATACAAAATAAAGAGAGAATCAGCAGATACAGCTTTTGCTTTCCATGCTGCTATTTGCTATGTAAAACTACATAGTTTTACCTTCGGAGACTTAAATATTTTTTTTAAAAAATCTCAAAGATTTAGTTGAATTAAGATTTTATTATTTATTCTGAATAATATAGAGTTTAAAAAATCTGGATGACTACAAATGATAGCAAATGACTGTGTATATTCTGTATCTCTTTGTTTCTTTGTAGTGATCACTGGGACTTTTGCATCTAGATATGGCAATCCTATTATTGATCCTGGCCTGAAGGCATTGCTACACCTTTTTCTTCACTGGGCACCTGCATCTTTATTATCTACCATGTAAGAATCACAAAAAAGGAGTTTTCCAAAACAAAAATGCAGTATAGCAACAGATGTTAGAACCAGCATATCTAGACCTCAGCAACTTTAAGCTATGTGGACTTCAACTCCCAGAATTCCCTAGACACCCAGGGTTAACTTAAAGTTGCTGAGGATGAGAAATACTGCATTAGGGTGTTATGTATATAGTTGGGGTATCATGTTGCAGGTAGCCACCTACGACACCAGGTGGCACCTGTAGTGTCCTGATTGGCTGGCCACTCCACGGCGGGAAAATCCAATGTTCTGAGTGGACCAAGCGGGGTATTTAAAGGACGCACGGGGGTGTGTGTGTTTCTTTGTCACCTTCGTCCTATACTCAATAAAGGTTGTTACTGCTGAACCTGGCTCTGTTGTCTCCACGTGGTCCTGAACCCACTACTTAACAAGAGTATCAAAAGCAAAAGAATTCCTATGGAAAAAAATAGAGCCACACACTAAAATAATCTTCCTGCTGGTGATTTCAGGCTTCTTCATTAAATTACCTATCTCTAAGGTAACATGAAGCATTACTATTATTTTGGCGTAGCAATGATTGAACAACTTTATAAAATGCTTTAAGTTGTTAGAAGGGAAATGATCTAATTGGTGATAACTCTTATCATTATGTTAATGTTTCCTGGTCTGTTTACTTTCCAAAAGCATTGTGCCCTTACATTTGTACAGCCTTATAATTACATTACAGTCATATAAACAATGCAATGAATATTTCAAACAGAGAAAGCTTGAGATAAGTATTAAAAACAAGATTGTCATCCTAACCTATATTGCAGTATGACCCAATTTCTAAATTGCAGGAAACAATGGGAAGGAAGTTAACATATATAATCTGCAAACTAATTAGTAGGAAATATATTGACATCATAATTGCTGTACTATAATGCTACTAGACTTTATGTATCAGGAAAATTCCACAGACTGATAGTGCAAAAGAAGGAAACAAGGATTTCTGCTGTATCCATAGCAAAGAGATTAACATTCATTACGAGCTTGGAATTTGAATGTTTTTAAAATCTGTCAGACAAATTTAAAGTGCTGAATTTGAACACAAAGAAAAGGAAGCATTTGGTACTGAATGTTTTGCTTCATTGCTTTAATGTATTTTTATTCTTTTCATGTTGTGGGAAGTCAGCCCCCCCAGAGAAGGAAATATTAAAAGGGCAGAAAAATATATTTCTTCAAAGGATCTTAAAGAGGCAGAAAAGCATGCCCAGTTTTCTTAATAGCCCCAAGTCTCCCTCCCCCAAGCAGAAACCAGCTCTGTAGAAATGCAGATGTAAATAATCCAGGAAGGTTGGAGGCCCCCAGCTAGAAGATTAAGAAGAAAAAGACACCTAAAATCTACATACACCACCCAAACTCTAAGAAAGGACATAATAGGATTAACCCACAGATGCCAAAGGGACACAGGTGAAAATACATGACACAGGAAATACAAATCCTCAAACAGGAACAGGAAACAACCTCAAGAGCCCCATTGGGTATAAAAACCCACCCCCTACATGTACTCTCTCTTTTTTCTTCCAGAGCCATTTTCCTGTCTGGCTCTCCTCTTCAATAACCTGCAACCTTCTTTCTAAAGCAGTCGCCATGTTGTTTATTCCCATCTTGGACTGAACCATGATGAAGACTTTTTCTTCAACAATGTATGGGAGGAGTTTGATTCTGTGACTCCGGAGGAAGTGGACAGGATTATGGGGAGGCTGAGCTCCACCACATGTTTATTGGACCCGTGCCCTTCCTGGCTGGTTTATGCAGCCCGGGAGAGGACACGAAGCTGGTTCCAGGCAGTTATATCGGCTTCTTTGAGTGAGGGCAGCTTCCCCGCCATCTTGAAAGAGGCGGTGGTGAGGCCTCTCCTCAAGAAGCCTGCCTTGGACCCAGCTGTGTTGAACAACTTTCATCCGGTCTCCAACCTTCGCTTTCTTGCGAAGGTTGTTGAGAGCGTGGTGGCGCATCAGCTCCCTCTGGTCCTGGATGAAGTGGATTATCTAGACCCGTACCAATCGGGTTTCAGGCCCGGGTACAGCACGGAGACGGCATTGGTCACGCTGGTGAATGATCTCTGGAGGGCTCGGGATAGGGGACATTCCTCTGTTCTAGTCCTATTAGACCTCTCAGCGGCTTTCGATACCATCGACCATGGTATCTTGCTGTGGCATCTCAGGGGATTGGGAATGGGAGGCACGGTTTTGCAGTGGTTCTCCTCCTATCTCTTGGGATGTTCGCAGTCGGTGTTGACAGGAGGGCAGAGGTCGACCTCGAGGTCTCTCGTTTGTGGAGTTCCTCAGGGGTCGGTCCTCTCGCCTCTCCTGTTCAACATCTATATGAAACCGCTGGGTGAGATCATTCGTGGTTTTGGAGTTGGGTATCATCAGTATGCTGATGATACCCAGCTTTTTCTTTCCACCCCGAACCAACCCAGTGATGCCCTCAACGTGATGTCCCATTGCCTGGAGGCGGTTCGGGTCTGGATGGGGAGGAACAGACTTCAACTCAACCCCGACAAGACTGAGTGGCTTTGCATACCTTCATCCCGGGTCAATTCGGATATTCCATCTCTCTCTATGGGGGGGTGAACTATTACCCCCCGTAGATAGGGCTCGCAACTTGGGAGTCCTCCTAGATTCACGGCTCACTCTGGAAGATCACATAGTGGCTGTGACTAGGGGGGCTTTCGCCCAGGTTCGCCTGGTGCGCCAGTTGCGGCCCTATCTAGGCCGGGATGACATATGCACGGACACTCACGCGCTCGTGACTTCTCGTCTGGACTACTGCAACGCTCTCTACATGGGGCTGCCCTTGAGGACCACCCAGAGGCTCCAACTGGTACAGAATGCAGCCGCGAGAGTTGTGTTGGGAGTCTCCCGATACTCCCATGTTACGCCTCTGCTCCGTGAGCTGCATTGGTTGCCAGTTGTCTTCCAGGTGAGATTCAAGGTACTAGTAATGGTGTTTAAAGCCCTACATGGCAGGGGTCCGGAGTACCTTAGGGAACACCTGCTGCCGGCATCAACTTCCCTTCGCCCTGTGCGTTCCCACAGAGAGGGCCTCCTCAGGGTGCCACCGATCAGAGAATGTCGATTGGTGGCCACCAGGGGGAGATCCTTCTCTGTGGGCGCCCCGGAGCTATGGAATCAGTTACCGGTTGAGCTCCGGATGGCGCCCGATCTTCGCTCCTTTTGCCGCGATCTAAAAACATTTTTATTCGAACAAGCCGGCCTGGCCTGATGGGGGATTGGTGGGGTTTTTTACTGTTGTTTTATTGGGGTTTTAATATTGTATTGATTGTTTTTAGTGGGCATATATTTAATCCTTTTTTAATTTTTGTAATTCTGTATTTTATTCTTGCCCTGTTCACCGCCCTGAGTCCTTCGGGAGAAGGGCGGTATATAAATATTATTAAATAAATAAATAAATAAATATTCAGCCAGACAAACAGTACTGGTGGTGGTGAGGATAAACTAGCACTTTTGTGGCCTAAATAATCTACTCAGAGAAATGATGAATGGGAAGCAATGAGTCATGAGCTTCCTTTGTAGATTATTTTTATTTTGTATTTTATAACCAATTATTGGCTCCCACCTCACTCCTTTCTGACCATAGTGAAACTGATTCTGATTAGTGAAATGGAGGAAGAGAAAGAGCCAGCAAGGGCCAAAGAAAAACTCAGGAAAAATAGCAAGAGTTAGCAGAGGGATGAGGTTTGCCCTAGGAAAAGCAGATTAAGGGATATATGGCAAACAGCTTCTGTGTTTTAGTCATTGGAAATGAACTAAGCTATTTTTATATAAGACAGAGCCCATTTCTAAATAAGGAACAATGATATCTTTGCTTTATAGGTTAATTTTATACATCAATTATATATTGGCAAATAAAACTGGTTGAGTTTCATTAGCAGTACCATATTTCCTGTTATTACCAAAGAATGCTAGGAAATACCTAGTAAAATTATGGCTTGATTTAATCAATTTCCATAACTGATTAAAGTGTGACAGAATTTTTCTTTCAATATATGAACATTTTAAAAATTATATTTAATACTCCATAAACCATATAATCTATGGAATTATTTAAAGAAATAATGATGATTGGGGTACAAATGTATTTTAGGGTAATATAAAACATAAGTCAGAACAAAAACTCTATTGTCCTCCAGATATTGCCGAACTACAGTTTTGAACATTTTCAGTTCATGTAGCCAATGTAAATGATAATTTAGTAACACTTGGAGGGCTCAGATTCACTATATCTATTTTAAATGCATCTTTGTCCCATTCTCCAGCTTAGTTTTAAGTACAGTTGTGTATAAAAAATTAAAGTATCCCCGGTCAGACGATATATTTCAGTCATTCTCTAACTGAGCAGAATATGACACAATGCTTATGTGGTACAAAGTTAAACACATTTTTTTGCAAATTTGTGTACATATCTGCTGCTCATGTACAATTATTTACAAAGAAAACCTTAGCTATATTTTAATTAGGCCTCAGTTTCATTTATTAGCTCCAGCAGTTTGTCTCAACTTTCGAGTTTAAGGATTTTTATTTCACATATAATATCATTTGGAAGTATATTGAAAGTGAAAGATAAGCCTTGCAGTGAATCAAGGAGAACTACCAGTAATAATGTCTCCAGAGATAATCCTTCTCTAGATCATTAACTTAAGATACATTTATTGATTCACCAAGGTGTTATCTTGCTTTTGTGAGGATGTGATATATGGTGAGCACTTAGCCCCTAAGTGCTAATTTTTTATCACAGTACTTAATTCTAAAGGCAGAGGGCAATAATAATGTGTGAAGTTTAGAAGCTCTACCCTTTTCAAATTGAATGTAAATGGTAGAAAAGAATTTGGAGAAAACTATAATCTCCATTATAACTATAAACTCCATTATGAAATAATGCTTTTACCCATGTATATAGACATACTAGCAGGATTCCAAGGGAATGAGAACAAAAAGCTATTCATAACTATTACCTATGCCTGGTTCCTGCCAGAGATTTCATTCCAAATTGAATAACGACTTCTTGATATTCAAGGGATACATTAAACATGGAATAATGAATAATCTTAATCTTAACCTAAAACGAAGAATTTATCTTCCTGAATTTTTATCATGGCTCTTTCAACCTACTATTTGCAATGCTTCTTAGTTATCACAGCTGGGACCGGCAGCTTGGTTATTAAGCAAGTCACTAAGTGAAACCAGAACTGTCCCCATGACCTTCAGCTTTCCTTTGCTTTACAGACCTGCAAAGTTCCTAAATACGGGCATTGTTCACAAAGTAATTTTTCATCACCATTGTAACTGTAAAAACTTGCTGCATGAGCCAGTCACTAAGTGAGGACTGGCTGTAATGACAATTAAGCTTGGTTTTTTGCTTTTATGGAAACTCCAAGTGGCACTGAGACCTTCAGTACTGCATTCCTGCTTTATAAATGTATTTAAAAACAACAGCACATATTACTGAATAAGCACTTTTAAAGGTTTGATTCACTTATTTAATCATATAAAGCAGATTTTATAATCAACATTTATTATTTTGTTTTACTACTATATTTTATTTGTTATTTTTATTTGTTCACCAGTTCTTCTGAATGTCAGACTCCTGAGCGATATTTAATATCTGACATTATTTTCTGTCTCATTTTGTTTTTTTCAGTCTGACAACTGACAAGCACGGGATGTTATTTTCTTCAGTGATCCAATGACTGTATGCTGCCCTCTGTTCCTTAGCCTCAGGTGAAGGAAAAACAGAAGTGAAAAAAAATATCTATATCATGCTTGGAATGTACATTCCCCATTGAGGAAGTTCCAATGACTCAGAAAAGAAAAGAAAAGAGGAAGTGAATCTGTCAAGGCCCTGACTTGTTTTTCCAGTTCTAGGATCAATGCAGAGGAGGAAGACTCATCACCTACACCTGTGAAAACAAAATACAAAAGTGTCAATCATATGGATTTTTAGTTAACTCGAACACTGATTCCAATTCATGTTTTTGTAACATCATGATTTAGGAAATGAATGATTTATCTAGGAAGAAATATTTAAATAAAATTTCCTACAGCAGGGAAAGAGCCAGTCTGGTGTAATGGTTAAGGCAACAGGCTAGAAAATGGGATACTATGAGTTCAAGTCTTGCCTTAGGCACAAAGCCAGCTGAGTGACATTGTGCCAGTCACTCTCACTCAAACTAAGGAAGGAGGCAATGGTAAACCATTTTGGAAAAACCTTGCCCATGAAACTGCAGGGATAGGCAGTTAAAGCAGTCACCAGGAGTCAAAACTGACTCAAAGGTATACACGGATACACATAGTACTCGTTAGGTTACATGAAAAGTAACCAAAATGAGATTTTTATTTTGTAATTAGCCAGCACACTTCATAGTTTTGGGAAATGCTTAATGTGACTTAACGACATCATTTGACAAAATATGACATCATATTCTGATTAGCAAACTAATGAAGAATAAGTTGGATGATCCATCTTTTAGGTGGATTTATAATTGATTTATAAGCCATATAATTGATTTCTCATCAATGCTTCCTTAAACCATATCAGATTTTCAAGTACATTCTCACAGGCTTTGGTCCTGATTCCAGTACTCTTAATATTTTCATGAATAGTTTTATTGATAAGGTAAGTAGCTAGAATTCTAACAAGATATGCCCATGACTTCGCACTGGAAGATTTTTTATTTTCTAGCAAATGCTTAAAAAGATAGAAACAAAATTTAAAGGACTTGTTAAACCAGAGGTAAACTTAAATAAAGGAATGTAATTTAACAGAAGGAATTACAAAGTCTCTCCCCAAATAAAATGAAATTGCATGCACAGTTATAGGATGGGGAATATTTGATAAGGCTTTGCAGTGCTTCAGAAATAATGTGGAAAAGGTTTACAATCATACCCAAAAAGGAAGACTTCATCCTCATTTGTCAGCATCCTTTAAGTGATACTGAAAAACACATAGCAGCTTTTTCTATCTTTCAGCTGTAAGCTCCAGTCTCCAATTTCAAAGGCTTATTTTGACATTCAGTGAATAGGGAAAGACCCCAAAACTCCACTGAGTTAGGAAACGCTTGTGATTTTAAGGCGCTTGCTCATTAGTTGAAGCAATTACACATTTCTGTAGAAAATAAAAATGTTTGTCTCTTGATAAGAGTGTCTTAACAGTAATTAACTTCTGCTGAGAATAGGTTAAATTACTCTGAATCTGCTGATAGGCAACATGTCAAAGATTTTGAACTATGGAAAGGGAATAAAAACAGGCAGGGTTAATAGACTTGTCCATTGAGTCTCTTATTCAGCAATAATTTTGTTGAATATTCCTTTTAATGCTGAATCAGATCAATTTCTGGAAAAAATGTGTGGTTTTGTTTTCATTAAAACCTGAATACCAGTTCAAAATAGGGACATTGTGTCATTTAGAATTTCACTTTCATTCATCCCAGAGACGCAGTCCATTTCTTTCTTTGGCTTCTCAAAAGTACTGCTCAAAATAGTATTTTATCACTGTCAAGACAAACATGGTCTCTGAAATGGAAAGTTGAAAAGAGCAGGTTTTTTTTTACCAGATGTACTGTTTGTTGTCTTTCCTTGAATTCTGCAACAAGAAATTATCAGATCCAGAAACTGCTGAAACAATTGTTTAATTAAGATCAGGATCAAAAATAAAGCAGCAGTCTATTTACTTTCTAAATGTCATATGCTACTTTTTCTTGTTTTATTTGGATATACTTAGTAGAAACTGTTTCTCTACTGTAATTTCCAGTATGACCCTTCCAGAAATCCAAATACAATTCGATTTTTCTTCTTTTTGCAATGTTTGCCCACATCTCTTATCTTTTTTCTGTTTCCTCTTGAAACTTTGTTTCCGTTTTATTATACAATAAAGTTTTTGCATTTCAGATGAAATCATATGAAGGACTGCTTCCATTATATTCTCAGATCCCATTTTGAATGCTATCCTGTTCTGAGCAGGGCAAGATTAAGAGATACCGGAACAGGTGCAAAGAAGCATAATTCAGTTTGAGGACTGGAAATAAGTCTTAAGAAGATAAATGAAGGGAAATGAGCATATTTAGAAAAAAAGATGATGGCAGGAGATATTATAGCATTTTTCAAAGATTTTAAAACAGAAAACGAAGGCCTGTTCTCTATGGTCTCAGTAGGTAAGAGATAATATAACAGCCTTATGTTATAGCAAGGAAGATTTTGGCTTGCATAAGGAAAATTTCCAAGGGGTAAGAGGAATTTAATAGTGGAATCAGATATTTACTTATGGACGGAAAACAAGCAAACACAGAAAACATCTGGAAAATAAATGCTGAAGTTAGCAATGCAAAATTTTACACAGCATTGGCTTCTTTCTATAGATTTACAGGGACAAATACAGACGTTGAACACTACTTTGTATAACATACTTTTTTTAAAAAAATTCCATTTATATCCCGCCCTTCTCCGAAGACTCAGGGCGGCTTACAAGCTTAGCAGTAGCCTTCATTCTATGTATATGCCTGCTTATTAGGGCTTTCACACACACCCCCAAGCGGCATTATTACAAAGTCAGCTTAATTGCCCCCAACAATCTGGGTCCTCATTTTACCTACCTCGGAAGGATGGAAGGCTGAGTCAACCTTGAGCCGGGTGGGATGCGAACCTGCACTAATTACAGGCAGCTGGTGTTACTTAAGGAGGCATTAGCCCACTGCTCCACCAAGGACTATAATCTGTGCTGTTTAGAATAAAAAATATTAAAATGTCACCATATTATCTATAAAAATAGCCATTTTCTAAGCTTTTTGTTGAGGGCTCACAAGTTCCTTGATAGGATTTTTCCCGACAGGGGTGAGGTTCCAATAATGGATCAGAGTGAATACCTTGTTGAGTAATTGATACTTCAACCAGATCTTTATGGTTGAATATTGTTCTACCAACTGCATCATTTCTACTAAGAAAGCACTGTTTTGTGTGGCAGTATTAAAATATTATTGTCCACAGCAGAATCTAGCAGAAAAGTATGCTGGATGCATTTCCAAACATTCTTCTGCTTTGAAGCAATCACTCTGGGAATCAGAGAACTGGTAGCAAAGGAGTCATTCTCTCTATTTCACTCCCACTCTCTCTTGCCAGCCATAGATGTGAGGAAAAATAGAATAAGGTAGGAGGGGAACTATGGTAGGTTTTTTGTTGCTAGTTTCCCAGCTCCAAAAGATGCACTTCCCCTCATGGAGCTGTGATTGAAGACTGTATATACTGTGTATAACAGAGGCAATATGCATTTAATGAAAAACAATATCAGACACAAATTGTGAAGTGTAATATAAGCTAGAGGTAGTTGTTTCATTGCTCAAAGATATAATGTTTCAGAATAATTGTAATTTTGTCATACTGATGATGTGATTTATGGAAAAGTGTTTTTGCATAATAAATGCTGTCATTGAATGGTGGGGAACTCTATTTTGATTAACTCTTCCACGTTGGCATTTTGAATATTATACAGTGTTCAGGTAAGGAAATATGTTAACAAATGTTATGTGTTTTGTGTCTTCATTATTACGTATTTCTGCTTTATATTATTTTTACAAAATTTTAATTTTCTTTTTGATCCGCTTTTTGTCTGATTGTTTTGTTTTTATGAGATATTTCTCTTGAATGCTGAAAAGAAATAGGAAATATATCTTACGTAAAAGGAAAGGAGTTAATGTGTAACTTTCCAAAACATTTGAGAAGCATATGAGAATTCTTTTCCCTGCAAATGTTGCAGCGACAATAGGCTTGAATCAATCATCCTTTTCATCAGTATATTTTGCTAATGGCAACAGTTTGTTCCAATAATTTTTAATAATCTGCATCTATTGTATATGTAAAGTTTTTATTGATATACATTTGGAAAATATTATTTATAGAATTACAAAGCTGTTTCGACTGGGATGTGGATGTATTTTTAGCATATATAACCTCCCCATCCACTCATCCCAATATTCTGTTTAATGAAAAAAAACAAGAAATATGAGGCCCTGTTTCATTTTCCACCTGATAGAAAAATCAGTCCTTTTTTATCGAGCACATCGTGAGTATCAGAGTAAGTAATGTTACATGAAAGAACCTTCAAATGATGCTTCTATTAACATAACGTCTGCATGGTCATGTGGCCAGCATGACTAGACGCCAAAGGCACATGGAGCACTGTTACCTTCCCACCGTAGTGGTCCCTATTTTTCTACTTGCATTTTTGCGTGCTTTCGAACTGCTAGGTTGGCAGAAGCTGGGACGAGTAACAGGCGCTCACTCTGTCACGCGGCACTCGGGATTCGACCTGCCAAACTGCCGACCTTCTGATCGACAAGCTCAGCATCCTAACCCACTGAGCCACTGCGTCCCTTGTCTAGATATGATAGGGATCCATTATTTTGTAGAGAATTTAGAGGGATCAAGATAATCTTCTGTAATGATTATCTTCCCTATTGAAGTATCATTTAAAGCCAAGATACTTTCTGGAAAATAATTGCCAAAATTTCTGTCTATCAGTCAGTCATCTCTCTCCCTCTCCCTTTCCCTCTTTCCCTTTTTAAAAAAGTAACTTATGCTGATTGCTTATTTAGAAGTAATACTGCCTAGACTTGACTAAAAATAAAGGTAGGATAAAGATTCCTAAGTCGAGCAGTGTAATCCCCGGTGCAATATCTGTTCAAAAACATTTCTCTATGGATCTTTTTTTGAGACTGCTCTCAGATATACGTTTGTTATTTTCATAAGTTATTTTGATAAATTGTTACAATAGAATTATTTTTCTATTCCAGACAGGACATTTTTAGAAGCAATATTTTTCCGCTTTCTTTTCTGTCCTGTTTTTCTTTTTCCTTCCTTCTTTCTTTCTTCCTTTTTTTTAAGAAAGTGACACATCTGGTTCTCAATTCAATTGTTTTACTAAGTGACAGTTGGTGGAATTTCGTGGCTGATTTTCATAACAAAGAAACTTTTGTTTGCTGTTAACAATGACATGGGGACTAGCACGATGAAGGAGCACTGCAGGACAATTCTAGGGTTATTCTTTTTGCTGCCTTTATGTTACTAAAAATAGACTTCATCTTACAATTACTGATTTTTTTACAACTTTGCTGAATGTTCCACTGCTTTGAACATCTGAGGTTGCTGCTCACAATTTGAACATTTTCACAATATATAGTTTATACTTACCTCGTGTTACACTTCTTGGCAAAGGAATTCAAAATATCAGGAGTAGAACTGGAATAGGAAAGAAGTTCTAGGCAATTATTATCTCTTTCCTATCAATGATTATGTTATTGTATAAATATATGAGATTAAGTGCTCCTTACAAATTCAGTTTTGGGAAGTTGATTTGGTAAGAGATTTGGTAACAGATTGACTCAAAGAACATAGAATTGAAAGGAACCAAGTCTTCTAGTCCGACTTTCTGTTCAGGGCTGAAATCCCATACAAATAACTTTCCAATTGTTGTTTGAAAGTCTCCAATGTTGAAGTATTCACAACATAAGGAACTTTTTCATCTACTTAATAGCTTTCATGGTCACCGCTTATTTCTTATTTTCTACCCATTGTTCTGCTCTCACCACTGGGTAATATGGAAAATAAATAAACATCCACTTCACTATGATTTCATTTCAAATAGGTAAAGGTTCCCCCGCACATGCATGCTAGTCGTTTCCGAGTCTAGGGGCCAGTGCTCATCTCCGTTTCAAAGCTGAAGAGCCAGCGCTTGTCCGAGGACGTCTCCGTGGTCATGTGGCCGGCATGACTAGATGCCAAAGGCGCACGAAACACTGTTACCTTCCCGCCGTAGTTTCAAATATTGGAAGACTATTATTAGGTGTCCCATTAGTCTTCTCCTCTTTAGGTAAACATGCCCAATTATTTTGAGATTTAGTCTCAAAACCTGTCAATATTGTTCTTCTCTGCACTTTTTCCAGTTCCTTAGCATTCTATTTGTTTTTTGTGACCAAAACTAGACATAGTATTCCACAGATTGACTGCATAAAAAAATCAGAATTATCACTACTCTCATGATCTCAACTCTATCTCTGTTAATGCAGCTCAAGATTTCATTATTTTGTAAATTGCAGCACACTGGTGGCTCACTGGATATATGGTCTATCAGGCATCCCATAGCTAGGTGCCATTTATCTTGTGCACCTGATTTTTTTCTTATCAAATGCAGGACCCTACATTCCTCACCACTGAAACGCATTTTGTCAAAAAAGACTTATTGTTCACATTATGTTCAACAGCATTTTGTTTATAAATGGCCGGCTGAAACTGCCATTAAAATTTTCTACAATGCCTCAAATGCAGCATCACTCATTAACATGATTTTTTTAAAAAACTAATTTTTATGTTTTCTTAAATTTCTGTCTAATAAAACTATTATGTCCAGAATGGGCAGCCCAGAAGACCTTTATGTCAAGATTCCAGAATCTAATCTAATGCTGGTATAATGTCCAGCAACGTATAACTCATCTGCCTCTGGTTTCCTTTCTACGGGAACCAGAAGGACTATATTTGACCAGTCTTATGCTATTAAAAGGACATTTCATTTAAGAAGGTCATAAAGCAGCTAGCTCAAAAAGTTTTGTAGGTGTTTGATTTTTCTTTGCATTTGGGCTGATAAAAGAAAGATGAGGCACAGGAATGTTCCAGGTCATTGTGGAACTTTCCTTATCAGATGAGTTACAAAGTCCATCATCATCCGTCAGCCTTCAGCCTTGTCTGCCTGGAAGGATGAGTGTTGTAGTTAGCACATCTGGAAGGTCTTGAGTCTGAAAAGCTGCTACAAAGCTTCATGAATCAGCCTTATGCTCCTTTGTTATTTTTATCCACAATTTTTAATCTGAGTTTTTCAAGTGTGTTTTTTATTATTCCACATCTTCTAAGTTAGAGTCAGTCCTAGCCTGAAAGGAAATGATTGCAGATTATCACAGTGGAAGTCTATATCTACAATTAAAACAATTTCCTCTCAGAACAATGGGACAAGCAATACAGGAACATATTCTACACTTTGATCTGCTCTGTCACAACATATAAATAAAATTACATAATACTGAACTAAAGAAACTAACAAATCGAAATGTATTGTTGTCATTTTTGAGAAAAAGAATAAATGGGAAAGGTTCAGCTTTCAAAATAGATCTGCTGAATGTGACAAAGCAATGTGACAAAGCAACATTTAGAAAATGAGTCAAAAAAATTATAGCTTACCCAGTTTTCTAAATTCTAGTTATTATAAAATGTGGGACTCTGAGATATCTTGAATGTTTTCAGAACTTTTTTTTATTGATGCTGTCTTGCCTTTGAAGCTTTTTATCTTGGGGAAAATCTAAACTTCCTGCAGATGACCAGCTAGGGCCACTCACCCTATCCAGAGGACAGAAATGGGTTATATCCTCCAACTCCCACACTGCATATGCACACCCATGTTTCCCAGCTTTGATTCAAGATGCTGCTTTCCATCATCAGCCATCTTAGGCTTTTCAAAGATGATGATCTCCAGTGCTTCCTTCTGTTCTAGTTGCAACCCCAGTTCTGATTGGCTGCAACGCCTGGTGTGCACACTTTTGGCTTCTACCCAGAGTGGATGAAGAAAGCTTTCCTTGCTTTCCTATCACATGGCCACAGTATTTCAAGAGCTTCCCTTCCCCTCCCCACCTTTTAATTTTTTTTGAAAAATCCACTTTAAGTTACAATTTGGCCATTACTACCTTGTTTCTATGAAACTGAACTAACAATTCTTCCTTGTTTTTATTGATCTGCAGAAGAACAAACCCCCAAAGAATAACTTTGTTCTCATTCTACCTGTTTTGACTACTATAGCATCAGAGCAACAATGCTATTGTAATGGGGGGGGGGGAGAAAAAGAAAAGTTCTAATTTACTGTCAAAGGAGATAATGTGGGAAGGGGAGTGAAGGCATCCATGTGTGCAATTGTGTGGAAAAAGCAAAGAAAAGGTAGAGGGATTAGCAAGGAAGGAACAATTCCTATAGTCTATGTAGAAAAAGCAGGGGAACAACCAGTAAGGTTCTGAAATGGTCATTGTTCAGATTGAGTACCCCTCTGACTTCAATTCACTTCAACAGAGACTAAATTTCTTTTCTTTTATATTTTCCATTTAATAACAGCAGTAAAAGAAAATGCAAACTAAATTCAGAAAGCAGAAGGAAAGGGAAAAAAGAATAATAGGTATGCAGAAAAAAGAAAAAAAAGAACTATAAAAAGTAGGTTTTGATCTTCATCACAAGTACAAACTTAATAATTCATCATCCTCAATAACATTACATGCAAGTAACTCTTCTTCCCATGATCCATTGCTTATCAGTCCACAAATCCAAAATAATTGACATTTTAGTCATTGTGTCAGCAAAAAGTCCAAAAGGGATCCCAGATTTATAAAAAAATGTCTTATTGTAATCTTGGTCAAACAAAATAATGTTATACTCCTTTTTTTTGCTTTTAACCATTTTAAATCTTTAGTTCATTCAAATGCTACATGGGATTTGATTTATTTTCTATTTTACTTTTTCCCATTTCAAAGATTTAACCAACTTTTTTTTGTAAGTCCAGTAAAAAGTCCTTCTCCAGTCAATTCCTTGGCTTGTCATTTGTACTTTCACTTTAGTTGTTTTACTCTATTTTTTAAAAAATGACCAGTAATTTTGCAAATTCTTTATGTTCTGATATTTTTGCATGAGGAAATATTTGTTTCATTTCTTTAGCATGTAAATCTTCAAAGATATTCTCTTTTGCATGAGTAATTTCTTCTTTAATGTCTTTAGGACATAGTCTATTCATAGAAGCATGCATCATTACTGAGATCAAAGCTTTTTTTTAACCCCATCCTTCAAAAATGAAGCGTTTCAAATATTAAAACATTTACCGTCATTCTGCAAGTTCCGATATGACCAAAGACAGTTTTTAACTTTTTTCCACATTTCCCTTTCTGCCTGTAATCTTTAGCCCTTTCTAGAGTTTTGTTTCTAAAATCACGCAGTCTCAAGTTGCTATTTTTACTTAAGATAAACTAAGAAAGTTGGTTCCCATGAATGTGCTGTTCATTTATATAATTATAAATGAATAATTATAATTAAAGATTTTGTAGAAAAAGTCCCAGTGTTCCATTATTCCAGGTTTGTCTGGTCCCTTAATTCATTTATAACTTTCTTAAATCAGATTCTTATTTAGCTTTTTGCTGTTTATTTCTTAATTTTGCTTTTATTCAATAATGAAGGTAAATGCACCAGCTGGATTTACAAACTTTTAAATGTCTCTAATCACTTTAAGGTAGTTCAATCGATCATTTTTGAAAATGATTAGAAAATGAGACAGTGAACTCCATGTCCTTTAAAAGACTCCACCTTGGTTGAGAGTATGATTATTCCATTTGTCTTCTGGTGCTCAAATCCATGGGAAATTGTTATTCTGTGGTCTTGCAAGGAGCAGCCCTCTGAAACACAAGTGGGTGATCTATTATTCTCTTTTTTCCCCAAGAAGTTCTGTGGGTCTAAACTACTTGCCAGTCCCTCAGTCTTAGCCACAGAGAGAATCTCCACTCTTTCAGAGACATCTTAGATTACCACCCAAAAACTGCCATCAAGAATGGAATTTCTGAAGAAACAGCTAGGAGCAGCATGGAAAGGAAGCAACTCAGGCTGCAATGCAGAATGCTCTTAATGTCACAGGAAAATAGAAAGTAGAATTATATTCAATAAAACATGTGCCAAATCTTGGTTGATTTAGAGAAATATCTTCAGACTGCCTCTATCAGGTAGCCCTATGAGGTAGTCCAGACAAGAAACACAACCAGGTATATAATAGTTACATTAACAGAATCTTGCAAGACTGAAAATATTAGTCCCCTTTTTTTCCTTTTAACCTCCTGACAACTAGGAAGGGTCCCTTCAGAAATATTCTATGCCAGTCCACTTTCAGTTAGCTGAGACATTTTTTTTACATGCTAGTTGTCCACTTTGCAGCACTCTTTCCTATCTCCCAAGATCATTTATACCATTGCATTACCTTATGCCTTCCAGATATGTAATGTAAGCATCTATCCTGAATTAGCATGTGGATTGGTAGTAATGGGCATTACATTGTAGGCTAGCACTGCTAAATCATACCGGAATGAAAAGATTGTCCTAGACTTATATTTATTTATTTATTTATTTATTTATTTATTTATTTATTTATTTATTTATTTATTTATTTATTAATTAAATTTATATATTGGCTTTAACAGGGAACAGACAACCCATGTCTGGTATCTGGGATAGATCCTTTAAGAATTTTTGTAGTGATAGGGTAGTAATTTCAAAGAGTGGGGAATAAGAGCATTGTTATAATGCTCTAGAGCCAGAGATAAAATTTTTGTTTTGTCTTGCAGGATTTGAAGTCGACATTCTATCTCTACTAATAACAATATATTTGTTCAGAAGAGAAAAAATATAAAAGACATTTCAAGTAACTGCTTACTTACTTACTTCTGAGTAGAAATAAATCTTAGACCTGTTCTTGTCTTGGTCTGATATAATAAATCTCATAAAAGCCACTTGGGACACACTGGTTTTATGGCACTGTAGAATATGCATTGACCAATGAGGCTGATTTGGTGAGCCTGATGTGTTAGCACAGAAGGTCTTTTTCCAGATATTTATATTTTAATGATTTCTCTTCCCACCCCCCACCCCCTTGTGTGGGAGCTTCGAAACTAAAAGCCACTCCTACGGCAAATAGTGTACTTGAGTTTTTAGGAAAAACACAATTCTCCTTAAAAAAATCAGTCAAATGGAATGGAAGCAGTTGTGACATTATACAGCAAAAACCGGAAGTCTGGTAACCATATCTAAAATAATTCTTCCCTTAGGGATACTGCAAACACTTGTCTGTCTTTGTTTCATAAGAAGCAACCTCTCTATCTTAAAAACATTAGCTCACACATGAGCTAAATTCCATGTAATTGATGATGCAATCTCAAAATGTAAGATTTGGCTTGAATTCTAAGAATAGGAGCCTTATATGTCCCAAATACGGCACAATGCCCAGATTCCTAACCTGAATTGTTCTTCTTCGGCACAGTGATGCAGAAGCGATTATAAACAGTGGTGGGATTCAAATATGTGAACAACTGGTTCTTTGTGTGGATGCTGCTTCTGGAAGTCTATTCTGGGCCTGGGCAACAAAAAACTAGCTACAGGTTCTGCCAAAGTGGTGCGAACCAGCTGAATCCCACCACTGATTATAAACCCATCATTTCATGAAAGCTGACAGTTCAAAGGCTTAATGGAATACAGTATATAAATTCTCCAGCACCAGATTTCTAAATGCATACATGAATGTGTGTGTGTTTCTCTCTGTGAATACCTATATGTAGAGAGGTAGATGATGAAGAATATGGCATTTTAGTGGGCATCCTACTGAGGTGTGCAAATTGTTTATTTAATATAATTCAAGATCACTCACTCAATTGTCCCTGTTAAACACTACTAATTTTTGTTTTGATACATTAATTTTCAAATTCATTTATTCCATTGCAAACTATCTATTTAACATCTGCTGCAAATCATTCGGATTCTCAGCCATCAACACAGGCTTCTCTATATGCAATTATATCATACATTCATATCCTAACTAACACACTTTTAATGTCACCACAAGCATTTTTTATTAATTTATCCATAAAGAAGTTATAACTACCAAAAATATATCATATGCCCTTGTTTAGTATTGAAACAAACATCCATTTATTCTAATGCATGCTTTACTTCCATAATATACTGCTCTTATCATTTTCTGTGGTTATCCTTCATATTTTCTCAAAATAGATCATAACTCAATCATATTTACTTTATTCTCTAAGTCAATAAGTGAAAAAACTTTCACATTTCTCAGGAAAGAATCGGAAAAAACTACTAATTTTAAGAGGATGTTTCAAACAGTAAACAGAGCATCTCATATCTCTCTGTCACACGGAGAAACATTTCCTTGAATGTTATACTGTAATAATCAATATATGAATTCAGCCAGTAAATATACTTTAAGATAAACATATCAAAATTATATTTCCAACCTAATAGTTTCCACATATATCTTTCAGCATTAAGGGCAGGTGCTAACACGCAACCAATAATCCAATATGAGAAATAATATTGATAGTATACTTCAGGTATCCATTTTTTTCCTGTTACTGCAGCATCTGACAGGGTCTTCAGAGCTTGAGTGCTTTCCAGCTGAATGTCCCAAGGTTGTTGGGACCCTCATTTACTGAAATATACAATGTGTTTAGTTTTTGAACACATTTGCACATCATTTTGCTCCTCAACCATTTTTCTTCTTGCTAGTGAAGGAGAACTTTTGGCTGGGACCAGGACTACATTTGCATACCTTTGCTTATTTACATGGGAGTTAAACTCAATATTACTTAGTTTTTGACCAAACGATGGGTTAAGAATAAAGATAGGGAATTCTATGAAACATAAAATACACTGATAATACCCAAGGAAACCACAACTTAACACCTCAAAGATACGTATCTAAAAAAATACAAGTTCCACCTGTTTCAGCAGTAGCAATATGTGAAACATAGAATCAATTATAGAGAAGAAGCAATTATGAGCTTACACCTTCTGAAAGCACTAGAGTGATGGTTTGAACTCTGCCTTCTATCACCCAAAGCCAAGATTGTACAGGTTTTTTTTCAGTCATTGCAAAATATATTCTCTAGACTTAGCCCATTCTGTCAGATATGTCTTAACTGGTTACAGTATCTTCTTGGTCAGATTATTGCCTAGGTTTTCAGAAACCAATTGAAAGCAAAGATGTAATGCAACTTGCTCAAAGTGATTGGAAAAAATAGTATGTGCAAATAAGGTTAAATAGAAATTCTGCCAGTACTAGTACATTATTCCTCTTACATATTAGCCCATAGTTTTTCTGGTAGTCAGAGCTTTCAGGCTAGGCATATGAAAGCCATTGCATATTCATGGATCTGATGCAACCCTCTACTTCTGAACAGTTTGGGGCTTGTTCCTCTGGTCAGAATAGTTGAAAATACAGGAACATAATGCTATATATACATACAAATTGACTAACAAATATATAGTTGTCAACTGTTCAGTCCAATGGCCTCATATCCTGTTTCAAACCATCACTTTAAGTGGACCAGGTGACTCATTTCATAGTTGCTGTTACCAATTTAAGTGTCTAAATCAGTTCAAGAATGAGCATGACAAGCAGTCACTTCCTCATGCAAAGTTTTTGAACTTGTCTTATTCTAATTATCTTTTACCTTTCAATTTCCTCAGAAGAGACCAGCACTTACACGTCAGCAGCCCCATCATATCATCCGGTCTTCTAAAACAGACAGACTCTTAAGGGCCTTGGACATGGAATATGGATCCAAGCCTCTTTGGATCTCTGAGAAGATTTATATGTGTGCATGTAGTCTGAGATGTGTGTGTTGTGTACAGTGGGGAACTTGTAGCCCTACTGCTTCGATCATTCTGACCTGCCCGCCCACCCACCCCCTTTTTTTTCAGACAGGTAACAAGTATTGCTTTAGTCTCCAGCCACTAATTTAAAAAATGTATAAATTAAACAAAATTGTCTTAATGTGTTTTCCTGCACTTCTTTCTTGTGTGGCTGCTCACATTTTCACAACCCAGCTCACCAGCACAAATGAAGATTTTTCTTCTAAATGGGAGAGAAGCAGAAGGGGAAGAGGAGGCTGTGAAAACCTGCAGTCGAACAGTTCTTCATCTGAGTGTGTTGAAAGGCGCTGTTGTCAGTTATTTTTAGGTATCTGTTAAAGTTCATATCATCCAGCTTCTTTAAACAGCACGTTGTATTGCAGGCTTTTTTGTTTTGTCAGTCTTAACATGCCATATGGGGAGCTCATATTTTTAGCTAGCAAACATGAAGCTTCATGAGGTTAATTTCTTTCCCTCTAATACACACACACACACACACACACACACACGCCTTGGCAACTAGTAGATTTTTAGCACCACAAGAAAATATTGGCTGTCACCCACCGGGGTCTGCCATGGACATATTTGACTGGATATTGATTTTTATTTTTAAAATAAAAGAGTTCTCTATGTAGTAACTACTCTTTTTTTCTGTATCTTTATATAGTTTCTTTACCGCTCTGATTCCAGTGTTCAAAATGGCAGCAACAGGCAGCTAACATGCATGTGGCAGTTTGAGTTCTCCAGTATCATGTATAGTGGAACCAATAAAAAAGCAGACCATAAATAAAAGCAAATAAAACCTTTAATCAGCAGGTTATTATCCATTAAAGTGACATGCACAGTTTTAAAATATTTGGGTGTGTCTAGAGCAGCTAACTCTAGATCTACACTGTAATCATTTTAGACAACCATTGCATGACAATAAACACAAAACTCTCTTTGTTTCCATCTAATAATAGTACAGATTTCTCTATCCTATATTAGAAGCCTTAAATGTGTTCTTATTCAAAGCACTTTGTGGTAGAATATAGTCTGGATTCTCAAGAGGGAGGGAGCAAATTATAGAGGAATAAGAAACAGCAAAATTTAGATAGTTTGATTGGGAGGAAGAGGGTCAAGCAGTTCCTCCCTAAAAGCTATCAAACTGTATCTTTAATGATGTACATAGTTTGCTTTAGTTGGGCAGGATTTTTGTCTATAGTTGCGTAACAATAAAGGAAACTTCTTAAAGAAACTCTGTGTATCTTTCTTGGTCTTTGGCCTAACACATTTACTGTATAGCCCATGGTCCATGGATCATACACATCTCCCCTCATAATCTTCCATGATTCCTGAACATCTTCCTTAATTCTTGCTAAAACTTAGATTACCACTGAAGTTCAGCAATAAATGATTCATTGTGCTGCTAACATTAGTTTTAATATCTTTTAAAGATATTCAGGGACGTGGTGGCTCAGTGGATTAGGACGCTGAGCTTGTCGATCGGAAGGTCGGCAGTTTGGCAGATCGAATCCCGAGTGCCGTGTAGCAGAGTGAGCGCCTGTCACTCGTCCTAGCTTCTGCCAACCTAGTAGTTCAAAAACATGTAAAAATGCAAGTAGAAAAATAGGGACCACTATGGTGGGAAGGTAACAGTGTTCTGTGCGCCTTTGGCGTCTAGTCATGCCGGCCACATGACCACGGAGACGTCCTCGGACAAGCGCTGGCTCTTCGGCTTTGAAACGGAGATGAGCACCGGCCCCTAGAGTTGGAAACGACTAGCACGCATGTGCAGGGGAGCCTTTACCTTTACCTAAAGATATTCAGATTTGTGGGGGGGGGCACAATGCTTCAGATTTTCAGGGAGTTAATGGTATATTTTCCTGGAATCTTGCCCATTTTTTTTGTCCTAGCCACGCTTACATTTCTGAGTCTTGCTGCTATCATATTTCTTGAAAATAAAGTGTGGATCTCACCCTGAAAAAACATTGAAAATATGACTATTTAATTCATTTCTGTGTTTTAAAAATGTACATATAGCATTTGGGGTACAGCTTGGTTGTGAACTATTGTTCTTTCTTCTGCTACCACACAGGAGAACATAATCACTTTTACACCTAAGATACCCATTAGTATCTTGGATCCTTTTCATATGCAAAGACTGTCCTGATGATAGCATGAGTTAGCTTAACTTTTTTTCCAGAGGATATTTGTGAAGACAGTTTTTCCCCCCATTTCTTCTAGAGCTACTGGGCAAGGTAAGTCATTTTCTTTGATTTCCACTTCATCTTTCTTCTAAGAATATTTCCTTCTTCCTCCTATAGCCGAGGTGCTCTAGAACCTTGTCATCTACTCACCCACTCACCTCTTCTGTAACATAGATGGTTGCTTGTTTTTATTTCAACCATTTATTTGTAAAAAAATAAAATAAAATGAAAAGCAAATACTGGTTAAAGCGATAGGTGGGAAAATTGGAGGCTGCTGCAGGCAACTTTTAATTCCTTGTCATTGGCCAGCTGGAAGAATATAACAATATCCATGGGAAGACCCAGCTGTGCAAAAACTATTGTTAAACATGTGAAGGGTGAGGCTGGTGGCTGCTCTTCTTTAGTAACAATATCAGACCAGCAAACAGCCCAGTTTATCATCTGGCTGAGTCTTTTTTTTTATAGTATTACAAGTTTCCTCCGTGTTTTGGATTATTTCTGATTTCTGAGTCATATTTAACATTTCTTACTAGCTGAATTTGGCTAACTTATAAACTTAGAAAACCAGGATAGAATTTGGCATAGTTTTCTAATCTTAAGAATTGTTTGTACATATTGAAATGGATAATATTAATTTTGACTATTTTGTAATGCTGTTTAAATTTTTGAACCAAAGGCCTTTAAAATCAACTTGTTTATACAGATTCTCCACAAATTCAGTGTGAATTTTTGTTATACTCTTTGGCCAATTAACAAAAGTGGAAGGAATTCCACAATTGGTTTATTGTTCTTAAAATTAGTTTATTATAGAGTGGATACATCATTAATAACTGGGCCATTGTCTTAATACATCACTGCTTTTTACAGATCTAGAATTGTTTTAGTAGAATATTTTTGTTACTAGTAATGTATTGAAAGAATTACAGTTCTAATTGTATAAAAGCTAAAATGTTATTTCTAAGAATGAAATAAAATAACATTTTCTGAAACACTTAAGATAATGTAGTTGTGACTAAATTCTAAACCTTTTTTCACTTAGGTCTAAAACAGAAATCCCAGCACAGAACTGTGATTTGCTATCAGGTTTCCAGATAAAAAGCTGGGTTTGCAGGCAAACCTTTGAAATAATCTACTTGTCCATAATAACTGAACAGTTAACTAGTGTTCTTAAATATATCTTAATATAGTAATTGCAAGTATGTATATTAAATTTGTGTATGTCAAGAGAAGTTGAAAAAAGTGAAGAGAGTGGGTACTGCTAGAGACTGCAGCATTATCAATAAATTCACATACCTTTTTAAAACCAATTAAAGGCCTGGAAAATAATATGTAACCTGATTTCTTGACAGTGCAAGTAGATAGCAGACATATTTTTATGTAAACTTAATTTTGATTGTACTATAAATCCTTTTCTAGTTAGAGTGGTAGCTTTAGGTACTTTCAAAGTAGCTCATTGATTTTTCTGATTTCTCCCACAGCCATACTAGAAAATTGCATTTTCCTTGTATCTTCAACACATATTTCACCAGGCATGTAACTGAAAATGTTCTTACTGGACAATATAAAAATATAATAAATTGGTTCGCATGATTCATTGTTTTTAACCAACTAGTCCTTCAAAGGAAAATAAGTTGGAATGGACAAGATAGAGGTCACTCTTTATAGAAAGAAAAGAAATGAGCAATTTGAAACTGCTACTATTCCAGAATTAAATTTACAAATTTCAGTGACTGACTAGATGCATTTACTCAAAAAGAAGCACTACTCTATTCAATAGGCCTTCTTTCACTGCAAAATGTTGATAGAAAGAGAAGGACTTGTTTTACAAACCATTTAATGGCTCATTTAAAACTATACTTAGTTATTTGAGTTAAGATTTAGCTAATTGTATGTACATAACACCTTCAACTTGTTTAGTTCTAATCTTGGGTAGGTTGTGGAAACCCATCAAGTTGGCTTAGCTTAATTCATTACAAAATGCAAACCTCCAAAATGGGCTAATTGAGTAACCATGTTCAATGTTTTGTAGAAACCCAGCCAATAGGTATGGTCCATGAATGCAGAGCATAGGTAGATGATATATATAAAGAAGGATACAGAAGACAACATCTATCTTTCTTGGAACTCTTCACACTTTATTTTGGTTGCACATTATTTTGTTTGTATATATTCTGCTATTTATCAGATATTTTTACACACTGTCCAGTAAAACTATAAAATTTCATATCATATATGTTGAGATGGCTTAAAGAGAGCTAGACCAATTAATGAAGAACATAAGTATTAGTGGCTAGTGATTTCTAGCCAACATGCTTTAATTACCAGCAGCTGCCAGGAATAGTTTAACAATGTTATCACCTATGTGTCTGTGTTTAATAACTTCCAGTACGCATTTGGTTAGTCATGTGTGACAGATAAGAGATTCTATGGATTAATGCAATAAGGCTGTTCTTCCCATTTTTAATGGATTCAACAGTGTTGGGGATTTATTATAAGTAGATCACAGTAGACCTTGACTGGCAACATCCCCAGTATTATGCTGTAAGATGGACATGAAGCATGTGATGCTTTAGAAATAAACAATCTACCATCTGGGATTAAAGAAAAAAAGATAATTACAGTATCTGGAATTTTTTTGCTTAAGTGTGTTGTTGATGAGCAAGTGATGGAAATGTTGGAAAAAGTGAGTAAAAACTGTGCATATCTAAAGATTTTTGTCATATCATTTGTATAGAAGAAATACATTCTTTTTATCTCATCCTGTAAGGGTGAACAGTGGGCCACAGCTATGTCAGGGACGTGACTGTTATAGTGGGGAAATTACATAGATTAACAGGTCACGGTAAGCATTAGTCATCTGATATGACACTGAGCAAATAATCATGCTAGATATTTTTAGCCCATTGTTGATTGAATATAAACATCAGAAATTTTAAAGTGAAACAGTAAATTTTGTTCCGGGCAGAACAAAATTGATCCATCTCACTAAAGCCTTCAAACCCCAACATTCTTCAGTGATTCTTGTTGACTTGGGCTCAGGCTTGACTTATAATGTTTATTTAAAAAAAAACTTTAAATTTTGTCAGGACATAAGATCATACTTACAGTGGTAAATCTGGACACATGTTATAACCCAGGTCACCTAGGCAGAGGCAGGCTTTGATAGAGTCCTTTATTGCTCTGTTAAATTGTACAACAAACAGCCCTACAACAGCCAGCCTGACTCCACCCCAAACTTCCCTGAAGGCAGCTACCCAATCCTATAAACAAAAGCCAGTAAGCAACAAAACCTATTCACAAAGGCAGAGAGGACGTCCAAAGGCAAGGTCCACAGGGCAAGGCAAGTCTACAAGGCAAAGGCAAGTCCACAAGGCAAAAGTACAAGGCAATCACAGGCACAGGTACAGGCAGAATCACAAGTCAAGGCTTGTTCCAAGGGCAGGAGAGTGCATGCCAAAGCAAACAATTGTTCCTGAAAATCTCCCCTGGCCTTTGCTTAAGTCAACTCAAGCCAGGTGTTCCTTGTGAGGAGGGGCCATGCCCTCAGAACTAGATCGGCTGCTGTTTCTCATCAGAGGGGATTTGCTGCCTCTCTGCAGCCAATCCTCCCCTATGTCTGTGAGGACAGGCAGTTCCCCCGTCTGGTCGACCACCTCCCCCAATGTCTGAGGGGCCTGGGACAGCATCATCCTCAGCCCATGGCCTCTCCAAACATTCCAGGGAAGATGTGCTATCCCCATCGGAAGGTGCTCCTCCTCCTCCTCCTCCTCCTCCAAACTGGGATCCAATGGGGCCGTTACAGCACAAACATAAGCATGAATAGGAGACCATGTCTTAGTTTACACAATGAGAATGATGAAGCATCTATGCGTTTATGCCCTAACAGCATCTTTGGAATGCCTTCTGGTGGCCCTATTTAAGAGAAAGAAAAATCTTCCTTTTTACAATGTATTTTACAATGTATTTAAAAATAAAACCACTGATATTTTATTTTATTTTATTTTAATTCCATTTATATCCCGCCCTTCTCCGAAGACTCAGGGCGGCTTACAAGCTGAGCAGATATTCATTCAGAGCTTAGTACCTCTTATGCAGTTTCTGATTAATTGCCTAGGGTAGCATCTTATGAGGTCACATGGAGTTCATCTGACCCTATGGACACTAAGGAGAAGGACAAAGTTCTCTTTAAGTGTAACTCTGCCACTTAAGGGGTGGATTCCTGTCCTTCCTGGCTCATTCAAGTTTCCAGGGAAGAGACTGGGAGTTATAGGAAGGAGGTTCTGAATTCTGAATGAATTTCCTAGTTCTAGCAATATTAGTTAACTTCTGCCCCATTCCCAACTTTTCCTTTTTTAGATAAGATTCTGGATAAATCATTTCATATACTAGTTACAGAAGCTCTACAAAACAAATTATCCAGATTCCTGTCAGGCTGATGTCAGGCTTGGGTATCTGTCACAAATTGCCTTGATCGCTCTTGTGGTTGACCTATGAAGGGACCTGGATGGAGACAGCACAGCTCTTCTGGGTTACACCTTTAAGTGGTTGTCAATACAATCAACCATACTATTTTTGTAAACCATCTGCAAAGACTGGAGATAGCTTACATTGGTTCTCTTCTTTCAAAGATGGACAGTTCCAGTTGATGTTAATGGGAGAAGAGAGATTGACTCTGGCTTTTCCAGTATGAGGTGACTCCTAGTTCAGTCTTCTTTCCTAACTTATGTAACTTCTGTATGAAGCCTTGGGACTTTGTAAATCTGGAAAACCTTTTCATCGACTAATCTATGCTGGCTTCTACTAACTGCCACAATTTATTTCAATATGTTTACAGAATTGATCTCCTCTTCATCTGCTCTAGAATCTTTCCAGGAGTCAACATCAGATGCAATAGCCCTTTTTTCAGGTGAGCATAGACAAGAATTACTAATACAATAAAAATAGAAGTAGTTTACAACGTGTTTTACATGAACAAGTTCCAAATGAACACTTGCCAATACTATTTAAGTGGATTTCAGTAAAATGAATGGACAACTTGACTCTCTAGCAGCGCACACTGTATGTCTTTTGGCTTAATTTATGTGCTTTGTGGCCTAATTTAAAACTCTTTTGAAAGTAATAAATTTAAACTGCAGCATGAGCAATCTGCCCTCTCTAGCAGCCTGCTGCATGATGAGGAGGAAAGTGATAGAAAACAATACCAGAGAGGGAAAGAGAAGGATGTGATGGGAAAAAAATATGGAACCCCCCCACCCCAAAAACAATCCTAATTTAAAAGAGAGACTTATCTTATTTTTACATTTTCCATGATCCATCCCTTGCCTCAAGCCAATTCCCCAGTTGGCAATTCTATCAATCATTTCTAAGGCACTATTGACTCTTTTGGGAAATTGAGAGATGGCGTAAACATGGTAAAATCTTTTCATAAATAGACTGTGGTTGGGAAAGAAAAATGGGAACTACAGCTGAGCATTTTCATAAACCCAAACGTGGCTTTTTGAAAATGTTCTTCTGGACACCTGTTTAAAGATATTTTAAAAATATAACTGAAAATAAGAGCAATTCCTAAAAATGCACTATGTGGTAAATTCTGCTGAAAACAGTGTGGTTTACCCTTTGCCAGGTAAGAATTACTGCTGCACAATACACAACCTGGTGCTATGGTAAGAATGTGAATACTGAAAACATATAGGCAAGATAATTGACCAGGAATTTCCAATCTACTCATGATCTAGACTCCAAAGAGATTGGCAACTCTCCAATTCCAACCACAGTTTCTTTTCCTGTGAACTCTTTAGACCACTTCAATTTGTTCTTCTCTAAGGTTAATACACACACACACACACACACACACACACAGAGAGAGAGAGAGAGAGAGAGAGAGAGAGAGAGAGAGAGAGAGAGAGATTGTCTCTCTCTGTGTGTGTGTGTGTATACACACACACACACACACACACACACACACACACACACACACCAGGAAATTCTATTGGCAACAGTTCATAGGCTGTATGTGATGCAGAGGAAAAGGAGGGTGTAAATACACATCTCTCTGAATAAGTTGGATTCCATGCATGGATCATTTAGGCTGATTCATGGTATCCTCATCCTCTTTTCATGCTCCCCAGTTCAATCTTGATTTTGTAATTTGTTATATGTTTGTATATGCATGCATGTATGTATATTACTGGATATTTCACATAAAAAAGAGGAAAGGAAAAGAATCAAAAGGTATAAAAAGGTGCGATCTAAATGAATAAACATTACAACATTCTGTACAATTTACAGAGTAAACATTTATGTTAGTGGATATCATTAATCAAAGACTTTCTCAGTCTCCAAAGTCATGATAAATTCTTGTTCCTGTCTATCTTAACTAAAATAGAGCTTGATACTTATTGATATTGCCTATTTACAAAAATATGTGCACCTAGATTAGTCTTGGAAGCAGAGGGACAAAATAGAAGACTGTGGTAAATACTGTACTTCTGGTTTCAAAACATGAGTTTTTTAAAGAGATAATATGTTTTTGATAACTAATCTACATTTTTAAAGCATCTATAATGCTTGCATGAGTCATCTAAAAGATTTGCTATTATGACTAGGAAGGAACAAGTTTGGAAGTTGTCATAGGTGGGGAATGGGGTTACCCTGGCAAAAATAAATGTTAAATAGTGGGTAAAAAGTGCTAGTTATCTAAACATGTGAGTTACTTAAGATTGCATATTTCAGTCTAGAGTTTAAAAAATGAAGATCTTCTGCAAGTTTCATCTTACCTTTACACTTGGAATGAATAGCACTGAATGGGCCTTGTATTATATGCTTGTGTGGGAGAAAAACAGCTCAGTGTCATAAAATGCAGGCTTTTCAGAATCTATTTTCAGTGCTGTTTTTCTTCAAATGATTCATTTTTAACCCTCTGTGTATCATAGCTGAATTTCATTTCTTTAGCAACAGCTGGTAATAAGACCAGCTTTGTGAAAAGTCACTATTTAGTCATGTTTCACGTTTTGAGATTCTAATATATGTTATATGTTATCATTCAGCTCACAAAACATACACCAAACTATTATATTAATGCTATATACTTAAAATGGAGTAGGAAGAAAACACATGAGTAGTAGGTAAATTGTTGATTTATATTGGATGACAAAAATTTCTGTCATTTATAAGAAATTCTTAGCTTTGCTACTGTAGCGTTATTCCGTCAGAGGCTGCCAAAGCCCAGGCCTTCCCAGCCCTGCTCCCCTCCGTCGCGCTCTGTAGCTGTGCTCTCAAGGTGTTAGTAAAGTGTCTTTTCTAGCAGAAGCTCATGCGAAATGAGGAGTGTTGTGTTGTGAGTTCTGGAGAGCAGGAAGGACACCGAGACAATGAGTACAGCATGGCAGATCTTTATTCGGTGGAAGTGACTGTACTGGGGGAATAGGGGTTATCTGCCCTCCTTTTATACTGGCCAGGTGAGCAGCCGGCCAATCGGTTTGAACCACTGTTTCCCGCCAAAACTAGGTTCCCGCCAAAACAGTTACAGTTCAACGCCCCCTGGTGGTGACTACTATGTAAGTGTGTATGTGTTCTCTTCACCTGGATACATAACAAGAAGGAGGCAGACTCTTGTTGTCAAAAGGTGGGGGAGTTTTCAGGAAAAAATTTGACCAGCCCCTAGCCCCGATAGTCAATGCATGATGGCGTTTAACAGCCCCCGGCAGTCATAGCAGCAATAGTCAATGATTTCAGTGACCGTTTGGAAACAAGTGGGGTGGGGAAAACCCCAGCTCCAGGCAGCAATAGGAACACCAACGAAGGTAGTCAGCATTCTGCACTAACAGCTCGCCCCACAATGGCAACTCCCCACAATGTCTATAACTTGCACAAGTAATAATCAAAATTCGGATGGTCGCCAGTCTTCAAAGCATTAATGACCAGCCTCTCCTTCTCTTCTGTCATCGCTCGCAGTCTCAGGTCTCGTCGGTGTCAAAACCCTTCCCCACTTTCCTTTATTGTTAAAATCTGAATTTTGCAACCACAGTAACTTTCTCTCTCCTCATTTTCTCTCTTGCCTCCACTCGGGATATCCCCCCCTGCGAAAGAAAGCAGTAAAATTCCACCTTCTCACTCTGTCTCACTCTCTCCTTCCCTCTCCTTCACAGCAAGGGGTCAGCTAAAATCTCAAATCCCTCTTCAACTTCACCTGGTCTCTCTCCGACAACAGCAACAGCAACCACCCCACCCCCTTTCTTTCCTCCTTTTTCTTTCCTTCTGCCCAATCCACGCCAGGAGCAACTGTCCGAGCTTTCCTCTCCCCGGGCAGGCTCTTGCAAAGCCTTTCAGCCAGCCCTGCTACACTACAATATTGGATGAAATAATTATTTAAGAGCTTTTATTTGGTAGAATTGATATAATTCTTTTTTCAGTTATGACCATAGTGTTATTTTTTGTACAGAAATTCCAGCTGGTATTTCAGTGCTGCCTAGACTGCATCTAACCAGTTGCATTATTGGAGATAATAATTCTGAAAAAAATGTGAAATTATCCTTTCAGGACTGCATTACCCAATAAGGCTCCCACTCAGTTACTCAGAAATGGTTATTTAGGAGAACAATAGGCAGAGCTTAGGGAGAGGGCAGAGTTCAGCGAGTCATCAGCCTGGAGTAATTACATTCCCACAAACATTCTAAATCCAACCCTTCCTGAATTCCCTTTGACCCTTATCTACTGCCAATTTCACATTGAACATTAGTTGACTAGATTCTTGTATATAGCAGTAAATCTTCTTGACTGCAACATAACATATGGTCCTGCTTCTAAGCGCCTGACACATTAGCTTTCTAAATAAAGGGAAAAAAATATCTTTTAATTCTGATTGACAGTGGCATCCTTCTCTTCATTTCTGTGCATCCCTTGAATATGCCCAACCTACTTCATCATTTTTACTTCAACACTACTTTTAGAGTGCTTGCATACTATATTTTTTATACAATCAGCTACCTTGACATATCATGACAGAAAATCATGTCTTTCATTGGTTACTTTCTTATATTTTCTTACCCTTAAAATCTATTAAAAAAGGAATGGCAGTACAAGTCCACAATGCATTTTTATTAACGTTATTAAGAATCCTCAGTATGAAAGCAACCTTAGTTACAGTATCTGAGTCAGAAGGTTTTTGTCCTAGAAAATTGACTGCGTGGTGATTGGCTGTTGTATTTGGTTGCTGTAGTTTTGGGCAAACTTGACAAGAATTTTTTGCTAATAATTTTTCAGATAAAAGCTTTATTCACACAAAGTATTACTGTAAACTATATAGCTTGCTGAATAGGCCACGTGTTGTTCTACACCATAAACAATGGCAAGATAAAAAATGTATTAAATTCAAACATTAGAAGTGATAAGTGTCCCTTCAGTGACTGAATGAGTTAAGTTTTCCTGTAGTTTTTTTTTCAGGAAACAGTTGAGACATTTCTCATAAATGATCTCACTTGTAATGAAACCACACTGTCATACAGTAATCATACAAAAACTATCAAGTGAAAAAATGCATAATCTGATATCCCATATTCAAAATAGTTATGCTACTATAACCTTATTATAGATTTCAATTATGTATCTTTGCTGGTTGACAATTGATCTTCTCAGCAAAGAACATAGTTATTCTCCTCCTGTAATTTCACATCCCTTAAAAGTCTGTTTAATTTTGAAATTATTTTGTAGTAGTTTGGACTCTAATATGCATCAGGAGATACTCTTTTGTATGTGTACTATGCAATCTAGTATAGGGACTGGCAAATTTCGGTTAATTAAATTCTAATTTTCATGACCATAGACACAAATATATGAAGTGTTTGCTTTATTCTGAGAGAGCAAAATGAGGAATAATTTTCTTATCTTATAGGGTGAAAGATTGTGGATGAATGCTAACAGGAATTGTTAGATAATACCAGAGAGATTGAGAGCTCCCTTTTACTGTATATGTTTAACTGGAGATGGCTATTAATTCTTTTTTGTGGGGAGGTATTTTAATTGGATGCCTGTACTGAGCAGCTGCCCTCCTGCAATAGCGTTCCTAGAGTACTAACAAAAATATTTTTGTTACTTCTATATATAGCATCCATGCTGTATATGGGCTATATAAACATGTGAATAATATTATTATAATGTATTGGGATTTTACTTGAACTGTGTTCACCTGTCTTTTGAATGCTGCTTAAGGTTGCTCAATTGAGGTGTCTGTGTAATGGTCGCTGACTAGCCAGACATGCAGTCTCCAAGAAGACCATTGGATGATTTAGAGCGGGAATGGGTTCCTTTAAACCTATTGGCCGCCGCCTAGTGGCCAATCATATAAGTAGCTGCGCAGAATCCTGTGATTCAGTTCTGTTCCTGTTTGCCTCAATAAAGAATGTTCCTGTTTGAACCCTTTTGTCTTGCTTCCTGCCTCCAAAGAACTCACTACACAACAATTATCATCTTTGATAACAGAAACAAAGAGGTTAGATGTCTGAAGTCTACTTTTTTCTTTCATCAACAAACCATTATATTGGATTAGAAGTTTTATTCCCATGCCACACAGAAAATGGTATTGTGTAACGAGGCGTTGTAGTCCATTATATCAAGAGAGCATCAAATTGGGCAAAACTGTTATAAGCAGTTTTTCCTGCTTTCTCCATCTTTGTATTGCCAAAACACAAAGCAATTCCTGATTAAGAACCATGGATTTGGACAAGGAAGCTTTGTTGCTTCATAGTAGGTTTCACAGTTCAGAAAGAAACTATTACTGCTCAAAGTGTCCAATTATGCCTAACTATTCAATCACACATTTCTAAAGGGAAGCCATTGTTTTCAATCGGAAACTCCAGAGGAGAAATTGGGGGTGGGGATAATTTAAAGAAGATGACAAAACCCAGCTCCCTATGTGGAAAGGGACTGATTTATTTCTGAAATTTCTTTCAGTCTATTCAACTTTGTGCTGTTTCTGCCTTGATTTTTAACACCCACCTACAGCTCTCTGAATGTTACACATAATCTGCCTGTTGAGCAATTACCTTTGAGGGCTACACAGCAGTTGCTTTTATCTTCTGTGTTATAATCTGCCTGTGGTAGTACTGCACTGCAGAATTTAGCATTTTTTTCAGCCTTGTGCCACTGCTTCTTAGAATCTGAAACAATTGGAAATTTTAAGATGTGTGGACTTCAACTCCCATAATTCCTGCAGTCAACATCCTGGGTGGCAGAATTCTGGGAGTTGAAGTCCATACATCTTAAATTTGCCTAAGTTGAGAAATAGGGCTCTGAGCTATTGGCTTTCCATTAATCAAAGAAGTGGTGGGTTTCCTTCTCTAAGTGTGTTCAGACAAAGGCTAGGCAGGGATTCTTTAATCTGAATTTTTGAACTGAGCAACAGATTAGGCTCAAGAACCTAAATGGCTAATTCAAAGTTTATGATTCTACTTTTATGTGGGAGAAAGTGACTGGTTCTCTGTTCAGTAATTTAGGAGCCTTTCAAGTCTCCTAAATTAGGAGTAGGATGTTGTGAGAGCATGCTAAAAATCATGCCTCCCTGAAGTGGGCTAGCTCAAAACTCTTATATCATAAGAATGACTGTATTTTCTGTCTCATGTGGTAATCCAAATCTTATCATTCAGGACCATCAGTAGTTAATGCTTCATCATTTCTTCAACAACCATTTCCCAAAAGGGGAGGATGAACAGTCGAAAAACTTTCTGTTTGCTGTGTAGCGGCATGACTTTTTGAGACAGATATGCCACCACTGCATCTTTCAAGGCTGATAGTGTTACTACCTCCCTTGAGGAAGCATTCAACCCTCCTGCACCCATCTCTTTGTCTAATGTCTGATAGTTCTCATCTACAAAAACCATCTAGGTTCTAGACCACAGTTTGTGGATCTCCTCCAACAGACAATGCTGCCTATTTCTGTAGAGTGCAAAGGTTCAAAGGAATTCCTATCCCTATCAGCGTATGAGACTATGACTAGCCTGCTTCTAACTTGAAATGAATGGAAGCAATTAGAGTATATTCTTTTCTGTAAAACATGGGATTCTGTTGTGCACACTGGTACTGTTCTTTTTTAAAAAAATATTCTGTTTGCTATGCATTCTCCTGCACTTATCACTCCAGCTTGCTATTAAGAATAACGTTAAATGTTAAATGTGCAATCCATTGTATTCACAAGCTGTTCTCAGTGAAGGATCAACCTAGTCCACTGATCCCACATGTCAATGTCATCTCCTGCAGTTTGCAATTCATGGGTGGGAGGCAGACAAGGAGTCAAGATACAATAGGTAGGAGACAGTACCAAAATACTCATCCTCCCAAAGCAGAGGGGTAACTATAACAACAATAGCAAAAAAAAAAGAATAAATATCAATGAAGTGGACCTTTAAAATTTGCTACATGTTACCACTGCTTTGCTGCCTATGACAGATGATCCACACAGGATTTTTTTCTAGCCAGTTATAGAGACATAACCCAGCCCTGTGATACCTTGGTGATTTGTGCCAGTTGACTAATCACATCACAATGGGGTTATTACAAGATTGGATGACACTTAGGGTCTTCATTTCACTGACCTAGACAATGCCCTGGGACAACTGGCAAGAGACTCAGTCACACTTAGGACAGTGGGGTTGATATCAGTTTTGGGTATTCTCCTAAAAAAGACTACCGGTATATCTCTACCTGCAGTGATAAGACTGTCCCTAGGTGTTTCTTTTTAATGGGTAAAGTGGAGATTGATTCTCAGGTGGAAAATGGGTTAGATAATGGTAGATATTTGATTTAAAGAGGATCACGACTGATTGCCCAGTTTGATTTTTCTGAAGTGGTTTGAATTATGGGGACAAGTGATGTGAAAGATGGATGGGCAAGAGAAGGAATATATGAATATTGGGGATGGTGTGATCAGGGAAATATAGCAAAAGGGATTAAATATACCATTTCATATTAAGAATCAGCAATTTGGTAGCAATCTCCACTTGGTTCCCTTTACTAGAGAACTAGTGGCCAGATTACTAAACTTCTCGGTTTGAATGGTAAACACCAGATCTCTCTGCAATAACAGCAGGTTCACATGTGATTTAGTAGTGGATGATGTGTAGTCACTCCATCCACCACTATATTATTCTGTAAGTTCCGAGGCATCAAATAGCACCCTGTAAGGAAAGCTGTGCCCCATCATGACGAGCAAACGCTTAGTTTTTATGTTACCTCTGTCTGAGGATATCATGGAAAGTTAACATTTGGAAAGCAGCAAGCCCAGATAATATCCCTGGACATGTTCTTAGGGAATCTGTAAACAAGTTGGCTTGTGTTCTTACAGATATTTTCAATCTTTAATTGCAGCAAGCAGTGGCCCCATCATGTTTTAAGATGGCCATTATTTTGCCAGTGCTAAAAAAGTCTATGATTATGGGTCTTAATGATTACCATCCAGATGCACTTACCTCCATCATTATGAAATGTTTTAAGAGGCTGATAAAGGCATTCATGTGTGAATATTGTCGATTTCAGTTCGGCACTTAAAACAATCATTCCTCAGCATCTAGAAGAGAAACTGGGCCTTTTAGGCTTTAATACTCCTTTGTACAACTGGAGTCTTGATTTTCTTATTGATAGGCCCCAGTAGTTCACTTCCTTCTATCCAGGATATAGCATATAAACGCTGCTTGTATTGTCTGGGATGCTACACATCCTCTTCATGACCTGTTTTCCTTATTACATCTTGTCTTGTCTTGTCTTGTCTTGTCTTGTCTTGCCTTGCCTTGTTTTGTCTTGCCTTGCCTTGCCTTGCCTTATCCTATCCTATCCTATCCTATCCTATCCTATCCTATCCTATCCTATCCTATCCTGTCCTGTCCTGTCCTGTCCTGTCCTGTCCTGTCCTGTCCTGTCCTGTCCTGTCCTGCCTTGCCCTGCCTTATCTTATCTTGCCTTGCTTTATCTAACCTTATCCTACCTTACCGTATCTCATCTCATCTCATCTCATCCCATCCCATCCCATCCCATCCCATCCCATCCCATCCCATCCCATCCCATCCCATCCCATCCCATCCCATCCCATCCCATCCTATCCTATCCTATCCTATCCTATCCTATCCTATCCTATCCTATCCTCTTTGACTCCTAGTGAAGTTAAGAAGATAATGTCATCCTCTCAGAGAACTGCCTTTCCAGGTTTCATGTCCATTAGCAACCATGATGGCTTGGGTGGTGAAGCACTGTCTTTTTTATACTTTCTTTCTCCATTAGAACCACATATTTTTTGTCTTTTACCATATCCATGCTTGCATTAACATTTCTACTGATTACCATACTGTTCTTAAATAGACCTCTTGTGTTAAGATCTTTTTATCAGTTTTTTACAAAGCTTATTTAGGTAAAGCTCCTTTCTCTTCCTGCTATTCTTTGGAACTCAGAGTTAGTTGGGTAGATTTACATCTTTTTTGTTTTTTACTTTTCGTTTTTCTTTGACTGTTTTTGATATCAGCACGGTCATTTTATTTGCTCTGCTTTTTGCATTTTAGGATTATTTTATTTGCTTCATTTTAAATGGTATCTTCTATTTTAGTCCACAGTTAATTAGGCACTGTCTAATCTATTAGATCTTTTCATTACTGTCTTCACATATTCATAGGGAATATTGCTAGGTTGTATTCTCTTGATTTCATTATTTGTTTTATTTAGTTTTAATTGTACACTTGCAAGGAATTTGAGATGCAAGCAATGCTTCATTGACTGAATAAAAATTCTCCATCTTTGCTTAAATAGTCAATCTGATTTCAGTGTGATGTTTCTGTGTGGAGTGTTCTTTTAGGTTACTGAAGAAGATATTTGCCATAAACATTGCATTTTCTTGGCAGAAATCTCTTAGTTTATATTTGTTTATACACATTGCTAAATTTCCCTATTGTTCCTACTTCTATAGTATTCCACTTTCAACCTTTGTATCCTAATTTCCTATAATTACTATATATTTTTGTATTATTTCAGCAAGTTGCCATAGGGCTGTTCCACTTCCATTTTTTATTCATCTGTAATTTAAGCATAATCTTGAGTCATCCAAAAAACTGAGCTATTTTGGTAATAATATGGCTATTCCATTTCTTCTGTTAATTTCTTGTCTGCAAAAGAAATTCTAATGTTCTTCTGATATGGTCCATTTCATTCCACTGATTCCCAGAATGTCAATAACCAGTATCAAGTTTGCTTTAGTGTATAATTCTACCATTTGATAAACCTTTTAAAGGATTAAATTCTGCTGGTGACATCATCAGCCAGATATCCTTGCACCTTTAATCCAGTCACATTGTAAACATCAGTGCTACTCCCTGTTGTTTGTGATCTTTGTGGGATATTTCCAAATCTGAGACTTCACTTGCAAGCATCATGTAGACATTGCCCTGATTTGAAATGTCCATTGAAGATTTTGGAGCAGAATA